>NW_006439568.1:3462502-3522696 GCF_000325575.1 Pteropus alecto | reverse complement strand
GAATGCAATGCAGGCAGGCCATTCAGTGTAGGAGGCAGGCAGCTTAGTGCAGGCTTCTCCCTGAAGCCTGGTTTGCATGAGAGGCCCCATTTAGAAATGGCTGCTAGCCTCTGTTTTAAACAAATTTGAACTTAGCCATGAGGAGCTCTTGGTAGCTATCATCTTTCTCAGGGTTTTCAACCCTCTACACTATGCTCCAAAATGTACTAAATATTTGTTAATGATTTGAATTGACTTGAGTTGTGTTGTGGATTTTTGTCGGTAGTAGACTAACACCTCAAAAGAGAAATCAGCACCTTAGGCATTTTCTTTGTGCCGTTCCCTTTGTATATACCCTGTGTCTTTTTTACTGTGTCTTTTTTTAAGGATTACCATAGTAAGGCACTCAGTACCTGTTTGTTGAAAGAATGAACCTAATTAAAAGGACCAATAATTAAGAAACTACTGTGGTCAGATGTGAGATAAGGTGGTGGCAATGAAGAGGATAGAAATACTGTCGATAACAGTTCTCCAGGAAAGAAAGGAAGGGCAGGAAGGCAGATCCTGTTACCAATTAATAGTATACTGTGTGCTAGACCACACTGTGAAATTCCTTCCCATTGTAAAGATGGTAAACCTTGGGTTCAGAGAGATTTAAGCAAGCTTCCCTGGTCACTCAGTAGTAAAGTAGCAGAGCCTTGGATTCGCGCTATGTCTCCATATGATTCTGTGCTAATACTTTATTTTTTTTTCCTGCTACCATTACAGCCTCCCATCCCCCTAAGCCTGTGTGAATTTTTTTCTCTTCTTTTTTAGTTGGAGTCCGTGGATCGAATTTCAGGTGGTTTCTGAAATAAGCAAAGATGTGTTTTTATAGGCATCTTTACATAAGTGGTCCAAAGCTTAAAGAGTTGTTGGTTAAAGATATAGATTAGGGAATGTTCAATATGAAGGTAATAACTGAATCTGTTAACAGTAGATGAGTTATCAAAAGATAAAAGTTTATAGGGAAATTCTCTTTTTACTGAAACAGAATATGTAATCTCACCAAAGATGTAAATCTGTTAGAACCCAGAGGAATGGTCAGGAATATATATTTTTTAGTTTTCAGAATTCAATATGCATATATGTCAGGTAAGTTAAAATTTACAGGTTTCCAAACTAATTTATTTTTTCAGTTTTTAGAAAAATACATCAGATGAGCAGTCTACTTTTCCTAACCTATTTATGTTTTAAGTTTTTAAGAACTGTGCTCTTCTTCAGTTCTTCAGAGAATCAAGGAATCTTTTGAAAGAGAATATTCTCCTTCCTTTAAAAAGTGGAAACAGTTACCTTCCCCATATATTGAGTGCATCTGTGTTTGGTGGCCCAGATGATGGCGCAGTGCTCTGGTATTCTCTCAAAGGATTTGGAGCATTCATAATAGTGTGGCACTTGTGGGATATTAGATATGTTCATATGGATGTTTACAGCAGTTTTATTTTGTTATGCGGTTATTCTGACTCATAATTTTGTTTCATTGTGTTTGAAAACTTAGGTAATAATTTCAAGATGCCAGGACGTTCCAGTTCAAATTCAGGTTCAACTGGTTTTATATCCTTCAGCAGTGTAGAATCTGCTCTTTCCTCCTTAAAAAACTTCCAATCCTGCATCAGCTCTGGAATGGACACAGCTTCCAGTGTTGCTTTGGATCTCGTGGAGACTCAGAGTAAGTAATAATTAAAACTCAGAGTAAGTAATTTTGTGTCTACTTTGAGGTAACCTGTGTGGGAGATTACTGTAGGGACACAAGATACTGCTCACCTTGTATGTATTTTTGAGATAGCCATTTCATCTCTCTGGGCATCTGTTTTCTCATCTTGTTCTACACAGCGCATAGCAATGTACTGAGGATGAAATGAAATTGACTCATTCACGTGTATTCAAACAGTTATGTGCCACTAGAAACCCATACTAGAAATTTACAGGCTAAAACATGAGGGTTCCTGACCTCAGGGAGCATACAATCGAAAGTATGTGGCATTTGTGAATTGTACAATATACATTTGATAAAGTTCTTTTCTAGTAGTTTAACTATATTTTGTTCATGCTTGATTACCTTATAGACAGACTAGGGTTATACTATGGGTACTGCCAAAGGAAAGCCTCTATAAAGAGAGACAAATTCAGGTTTGATGAAAATTTTTTGATCAGAACGTCTAGAAAGGTGCTATTTGCTTTCTTTGGATTAGAGTTTTTGTTTTGGTTTGTTTTGTTTTGGAGACAGGGGAGCAACGTGATCTTTTCGATATCATTGGTTTTCAGCAATGTGATCATGATGTGCCTTGGTGTAATTTTATTCTGTCTGGTGTTCCTTGAGCTTTGTAGATTTGTGGGCTTACAGTTTTGGTCAAATTTAGAAAATTTTCTGCTACTATTTCTTCAAATACTTTTTTTGTTTCTTCTTCCTACCTCTCCTTCTGGGACTCCAATTACATGTTTGTTAGACTGCTCGGTTATGTCCCATAAGTCACTGAGGATCAGTTGATTTTTTTTCTTGTTTTTCCCCCTCTGGTTTCAGTTTGAGTAGTTTCTATAACTATGTCTTCAAGTTCATTAGACTTATCTTCTGCAGTTTCTAATCTGATATTAAGTCTATTCAGTGAATTTTAATGTCAGGTATTGGATTTTTCAGCTCTAGAAAGCATAAAAAAAACTAAATGGAATCTTATTTCTATCTTCCATTTCTCTATTATGTTCATGTTTTCTTATATGTTCTTGAGTGTATAGAGTTACAATAGCCCTTTTAACGTCCTCATCTGCTAATTCTGTTATCTCTGTCGGTTCCTGCTTCTTAACATGGACACTGTGTATTATGTTATTAAGTATTTGGATTTTGCTGTCTTCCTTTAAAGAGTTTTGACATTTGCCTTGGCAAGCAGCTAAGTAATTTGTGGATTGGGTTGATCTTTTCCAGGCTTTTTGTTAAACTTTGTTACAGTGGGTCTAGTGTAGCTTTACTTTAGGGCTAATTTAACCTCGTTAGAAAGCTTGGCCCTTTCGGAGTCTCAGGTGATTGCCCCGCGGGTTCTTTGAGAGAGCTCTGCTCTGCTGGATTTGGAACCTGAATGTCTTCCAGTCCTGTTTGAATTCTGGAAATTGTTCACTTTGCAGCTCGTAGCAATGTTCCTCAGCAGCAGGCCCAAGGGGATCCTTGAGCAGAGTCTGAGAGCGCTTTCTCTATGTAGCTCCTTCCTAGTGCTCTGTCTTGCAAACCCCTGCTGCCTCAGCCTCCCCGAACTCCAGTCTGCCCCCTCAGTCCTCAAGACTTCTGTGCTCTGCTTGGCTTCCTCCTCCTGGGCGCAGGGAGGAGGGCGCTCACAGGACTTCTCTCACTTGTTTCCCTTCTCGCAGGTCTCGTAGATCTGCTCTGCCTGTTCCGCTGTCTGAAAGCTGTTTTCATATATTTTATCCAGCCTTCTAGTCACTCATGGTAGGAGGGCCAGTCCCATACAGTTATTCATTCATGGCTGGCAGCAGAAGTGACTCATCATCTTTGGCGGGTGGCCTCTAAAGTTCTTAACCCAGCCCGGCCTGATTTGTAGTCTGCTTTTGGATATTTGGCTTTGGTGAGTAGCCCTGGATAAAATTCATAATAAAATCGTAAATCGTAAGAGACAAAAGAAGGAAGAGCTGGAACATAAACCTTCTGGAGGACTGCATCTCTTTATTTTCAGGATTTGCTTTGAAGATGTTTGATGTTTTTGCTACAAAGTTCCCTTTAAAAAAATAAGTATATTTTGGTACAAAATACAACATACCGTATATAATTTAAAAAGAAGTGTAAGCATTCTCTTTGCAAAGGTTCTAAAGTAGAGGTTGGCATAGTTTTTCTATAAGGGATCTTACAGCAGGTATTTTCAGCTTTGTGGGCCACGTGTTCTCGATTGCAGATGCTCTGTTGCAGCTCTTACAATTAATTATACAAATAGTTTTGACTCTGTGGACGTCCTGTGAGGTTCTTGGGGACCACACCTTGGGAACCACTGGTTATGAAAATGAATTGGAGTGCTCGTGAACAGGAGGCAGATGACTTGAGAAATTCCCTACAGAGAGAATGCTTCTAATGACCCCCACTGGAGTCATTCAGCAGCAGTAAGGAGAGCAGTTTGAACGTGAAACCAGACTGAGGTGTTGTCCAAGAACCCAGGCAGAAAAACACCTGGTATTTAAGGAAATATGAAGGTAACTCAGCCTGTTAATAATAGATGAAAGACTTGTAGGAGACAGAGCCAATATCTTTCAATTGCAAGGACTTAGAATCAACCTGACATGGGCTCCAGCCCCAGTTCTATCTTAAGGTAACTTCTCTGAACTTCTAATTCCTTACCTGTGAAATAGGGGTAAAAATGCCCACTTCATAAGGTCATTGGGATTAAATAAGATCATATATGCAGACTGCTCTTAGCATAGTGTTCATTTAATAGCTATCATAAATGATAGCCCAGCAATTAGTAAATTTAAGGGGCAGAGCTTAGTGGAAGGGCCTGCGATGTGAAGAAGGGATCAAAGACAGATGAGTTTGGAAGTCTGTTTAAATCTTTAGGTTTGAGATGAGCTAAGTCACTAATTCATCAAACATGTTACCAAAACTACAAAGATTAATAAAGGTTTTTTCAAGTTGTTTACAGTCTACCTGGGAAGTAAGACATATACATGTTATTCTATCATTAAGCGAACACTGAGTGCCTAAAAGGTGCCTGGGAGTTAGGTCTTTATTATTGGAGGGTTTAAAGTAGAGGAGGAACATGGTAAGATGCACATTTAGAAAAATAACTCTCATGGCAATCCTGAAGATGCTGTGGAGGGCGGAGATACCTCAAGTGGACAATGAGATTATTTCAGTAGCTCAGGTGAAAAGGAAAATAAATTCAACTAAGACAGTATATTATAGTTGGTTTGTATGCTTTGTATCTTACACTCACATTGTCATATAGGCAGGGTAGTGTAATGTAGGGGAGCAGGGCTTTGCATACTCAGTGCCTAGGTTCTTATCCCAGCTCCATCACTATTTTTCTGTAACCTCTGTCTTAGAGTTCTCATTTGTGAAAGGCATTATTGTGGGGATTAAATGAGACGATACTTATAAATTACACAGCAGTACTTGACACTTAATAAATACTTCATAAGTGCTTAGAAAATGTTAGCTATTATTGTCGTCATTTGATTTGCATTTGAGTTGACTATTTTATTGGACGACAGGGAGAAATTAAAGTGCAGAAGAACATGAGGGGAAGTTCATGAATTATCTTCAAAACAGAAATAGTCCCTTTTCCTCTTAGCATTGTAAGAGGAAAAAAAAGTTAATGTAGGCCTTTTGGGCTGCCAAACTTTATCATTAAGTAGAAGGAATGAGCTTTGTCAAAGTAATTGGTTGTGATCGCTCAGGTGATCACTCAGCCTTTCTCACTTCGCACTGCAGTTTTCTTGTCACTATATTATTAAATTATTGGTAAAGAGGATTCTTGCTCTCAAGAACTTGAGGGGTGGCGATGTATTCTGTTCTGTTTCCTGTTGGTTGCGTGTTCCTGTACCGGGTGATTGTTCCTATACTCAGCTTCCTAGTGCTGAAATGAGCACGTTTACCCGTGTTTTGTTACTGGTGTGTGATGTCTGGGCAGTTAGACTCCACTGCCACCATGTCTCGTAGATTTTCTTTAAATTTGTTGATATTCTAGTAATAGCTTCTTTATTTGACCTGTTTGGGAAGTGAAATTTGTTACATCAGGAGACTTTAGATAATTGAAACTTATTTTTCAGACTTTAAAATTTATTACGTACTTTTCTGTTTTCTTAAATAGAATGTATTGATCTAATTTACCAAAATTGTTGTTATTAACGTCATCCTTAGCAAATGAATTTTTGTAAGCCCTTTAAGTTTAGTTACATGAAATCGAGGAATGGCCCTTCCCTAAAATGTTACCGTACCTCAGAGCTGTGTCCTTCCTCTTTGCGTCTCTGCCAGGGTGCGTCGGTCCTTGGAGTTCAGAGCTTCACTTAGTGCTCAGCAATGTATATGCAAGAGGATTGAAAGTTTTTATCTGGTTCCTGCTAAATATCTGTGAGCAACATTTGGAAGAAAAAGATACATTTTAAATAGCTCAAGAGTCCAGTAGACAAGAAAACCTTGTTGGAGGCTTCTTGATTTTTCTCTGTATGTTGCTTTTCTTTCTATGACATGGTGGAGCCACAGGGCAGAAAGACTTTAGTTATCATGGTCAGGCAGGTCATTGGGTGTTTGCTGAGCGATGATTGTGATGGTCGTAATGATAAAGATAACCGTAGCTGACTCTGTTACCCATTCCCGTGTGTGTGGGCACTGTGTCTCTTTACGCGTGAGATCTCATTCGGTCCTAACAGTGGTCCTGTGAACAGGGGCTGTTACTCCGCCGTCTGCATGAGCAAACCAAGGCCTAGAGGAGTTAACGCTCCTGGGGTCACAGAGTCAGTAAGCGCAGCAGGTGTGATCTGAGCACACGTGGTCTTACGCCATAGGTTCTGCCCATGACTCTTACACTTTATTGAAAATTGATTGTGTCCATCTAATGGCATTCGCAGCAGTCAGGTAATATGGAAATAATATTTAGCAATATTTAGCCCAGAACATTTTATTTTGTTGAGGGTAACAGTATCTGATTTTTCTCCTCCCTTCCCCTCCCCTCTCCTTTCCTTTGCTCACTAACAAAATAAGGTTGCATTGTCTTTTTTGAAACGTTAGCTTTTGTTTCTTTTGCTGGTGAAGTTGGACAATTTCCCTTGGACGGTCTGGCGCTCTGCAGGCAGAGATTGCCCTCCCTTGGGTTCAGCCTCTTCTGTTTGTAAAGGCAGAGATGAATCTGGTCGTGGAGGAAAGAAGTTAGGACCTTTGGGAGCCATCGTACCGCCCCTGGTCTGTCTGCCTCCAGACTTGTAATGGTAGGAAAAAAATAATTCCTTTTTGGTTAAGTGATGGCTGTCAGGTTTTTCTCTTTCGTGCAGCCAGTTGCAGTCCTGACTGACAGAAGTGATGTAGTGAATTGATTGAATGGTAGTCTGTTCTTTCTTGTAGCCAAAATTTGTATTCTAGCTAAGAATCATCACTTTTTAAACCTGATTTCTTTTTTTCTCACCTACTCTCCACCCAAGAAATGGTTTTCACTTTATGACAGTTACTTCAGAGTTAATGATGAATAAGGAACTGCCATCAGAGTTAAAAATTACATGGCCATGGACATTTCTGGTCCTCATGAAGAACTAAACTTTCAAAATTTGCAATTGTTAAGCATTTCATTGAGCGAATAGTTAGTTCTGAGTCCGGGCGCTTGGGGGTAATATTCTAGGTTTACTCTTGATATAAGACATTCTAAAAATTTAATGGCTAGAGACAAAAATAAAAAGAAAATTATAATCACCCATATTACCCTATCACCCATCACCTTATTTTATGAAAAAGAAGTAATCATTTTACTTAACTCCCTTATGTTAAAAATGATAAAATTGTTTTGAAAATTACTTAAAGATTGATAAGCCAGCCTGACATACTTAAGACTTATTTTCTTACGAAGATCTACATTCTGGATTTTCATTATGATGTAGTATATTGCTCCATCTAGACCAGGGGTCCCCTATCCCCAGTCCGCAGACCACTACCGGTCCGCTACCTGTTAGGAACCGGGCCACACAGCAGGTGAGTGGCAGGCCAGTGAGGGAAGCTTCAGCTGTATTTGCAGCTGCTCCTCAGCACCAGCATCACCACCTCAGCTCCACCTTAGATCATCAGGCATCAGATTCTCATAGGAGCACCGGTCCCTGGTCCCAAAATGTTGAGACTGTTGATCCAGAGAATAGTTTCTTGTAGTTAGAGCTCCGTTTAATTGGGAAGGTATCTTTTGGTCCTTGCTTCTGTTCTTTATTCCATAACTATGTTATTGAATAGAAGCACTAATTAGAGGTAGGTGATTGTGGTGGAGGTGGTGGTGATGGTGGTCACAAAGACAATAAAAATAACAATAACCATAAGGAACCAATGTTTGTATTTCTTATACAGCTTTTATAGCTGGAGTCAATCATAAAAACAAAGCATTATTGTAACTTAAATAAATGAAGACAATTCAAAACATATACTTAATTATGGTACCTGTAGTGCTAAATGTATAAAAGCATTGCCTACAGTATATCAAAAATACAGCTCTGTAGAAAAATTCAGTCATTTTACTGATACCATATTTCCCGGGTATCAGAAAATACTCCACCTTCTCCTCTAGTGCTCATACTTCTGACACTTGAGACCAAGTTCTGCTCTGAGACCTAAAGAGAAAAAAAATAATTTCACAAGCCTTCATCAGACCTGCTTTTCTCTTGATTACTTTATAACATAGTGGCACAGAGCAGATGTGTACAGGGGACTTTTTCCGTGGTGTCTCTTATCATTAGGGTAGATGACTCTTAATTTCAAAACCACCAGTATTTTACCTCCTTGGTTTTTCATGTGTTTTCAGGGAAACTCCCCTCACTCTTAAGATACAGTGACATGTCATTCCTGATATTCTGACACCAGTTAAAGTTGCTTCTTTGTTTCAGAAGGCCTTTTGCATTTATCATATTTTGGTTTTGTTAATGTGTCTGGTCTTCCCTTTGGACTGGTTTGTTCAGGGCTCATCTGATATTTCAGAGACTGGAACTTATTTGATGCTCAGGGTGCTCATCTGATATTTCAGAGACTGGAACTTATTTGATGCTCGTGAGGTGTTGAATGTATACAAATATGTTAATAAGTGGCTTTTAAGACTGTTCTTTAAATATAGACATTTGGATCTAGAATGTAGGAAAATAAATTGCTTTCCAAAATTAGAAATTTAGCACTTTTGTTGATTATGAGCCTAATTTTTTAAGAACTTCCACTTCATTTTTAAGGACTGATTAACCCAATGGTTATAAAATTCGAGGGTGCATCTTGTTAAAACTCAGATCGCTTGCCCCACCACTAGAATTTCAGTAGGTCTGGGATGACCCCAAGAATTTTCACATCTAACAGGTTCCCAGGTGTTGCTGCGGCTGGTCCAGGGACCACAGTTTGAGAACCCTGGTCTCATCTTTATTTCCACTTTGAAAGGAAACATATGCCACTAGGTGGCACTAGAACACTTCTCATGCAGTAGCCATCAGCTTGTTGACCAGTTTGTTGACAGCAGGGTTTAGGATTGTGTAAAATCACTAAACTATTGCAATTTAGTAGCTTAAATATAGCCTAAAAAAAATGTGTTGACAATATCAGACCATAGAAACTATAGCACTATTTTATGATGAACTCTTTGAAGAATGAGGAGTAAATCATATCAGCTGCTTTATTTTCAATTATCCAGTTTCCACATCTATCCAATGATAAAGGTCTTGTTACAAAATAGAAATATACATCTCATATTTATTATTTATTATTCTAAGTTACTGGGTCTTGATTTTGTTGTCGATTACATTTAAAAACCACTTTGAAAAGATTTACACCTACTCTTCACACAAGTATCACATCATTTTGTCCTACCTCTGGGCCAGTTGTGTTGGGGACAGTTTTGGGATGAGCTTTCCTTTCCTATTGGCTTCTTTAGCCAGAAGTTGAGTAGTTTCCTTTTTTGAGAGCTCTGAAGGGGAAAGTTTTGGCTGCTGTTTGCCTCACCTCACCTCATGTTTACGTGCAGTCTCACCCCATAAATTTCCAACCATCCCAACACCTCCGGGTTGTCTATCTTCCATTGACGGTACTGTCCTGCAATTGGGATGAGCTTTCCTTTCCTATTGGCTTCTTTAGCCAGAAGTTGAGTAGTTTCCTTTTTTGAGAGCTCTGGAGGGGAAAGTTTTGGCTGCTGTTTGCCTCACCTCACCTCATGTTTACGTGCAGTCTCACCCCATAAATTTCCAACCATCCCAACACCTTCGGGTTGTCTATCTTCCATTGACGGTACCAACCTGCAAGTCGGCATGGTTCTCCACATGGTGGAGCGTGTGCAGATAATTGCTTGCTGTGCTCTTTCCTGTTAGCTAAGCTCTTTCAATCACACCGGGATGCCACTTTTTGAAATAATGACTGAGTCATATTTTAGGTTTTAAAATAGAATCTGAATACCACCTGGATTTTTCTAGACTCTTGAGAATAATCTTTGCCTTGATTCTACTTTTTTAATCTTTGGAGCAGAGGCATGGGTTAGGTTTCAGTGACCTAACAGAGCATGAAAATGACTACTACAGAAAAAACTGAATTGGAGTCACTCCATCAGATTTTAAAATTAGACAAGCACTTTATTATGTATCTTTGATCATAAGACTAGATTAATGCTAAGCTAGGATGTCAACTCATGGCAGATGTCGAACAGCCTTTAGGATCATTTTTGAAACATCGAGTTCCTTTTTAAAGACATAAAGTTTTATCTTGTGATAAGCAGAAGGGAGCTTTTATTAGCTTTGTGATTAACAGTTGAAACCAATTGGATTATTCTATAGAGATTATTTATTATCTAGACTTATTTCTCTCTCTTCCGTACTTTACAACTGAAATTATATTTTCGTATTCTATATAAATGTGAAGCATTATTTATATATAACAGCATTGTCCAATAAAAATATGGTGTGAGCCACATGTGTAATTTAAAAATTTCTACTATCCTCATTACAAAGTTAAGAAGAAAGAGGCAAAATTAATTTTAGTAAAGTTTTATCTAATCCAGTATAGCTAAAATATTTTTCAACATGTAGTCAATATAAAAATTATTAATGAGCTATTTTTACTTTCTAAGTTCAGAATCTTACAGGGCATCTCAGTGTGGACCAGCCACATTCATACGCTTAAGAGCCACATATGGCAAATGGCTACTGTACTAGGACAGCAGCAAGTACAGAAGGCATTTCACTTTTCAGTGACTGTCAGAGGAGGGCAAGAAATTGCAAGATAGTTTTGCAGCTTTTTAGTGGTTTTGGTGAATATTCAAATTGAACCAGCTGGTAAAACAAGATAATATTGATTTTTTTTGTTTGGTTTTTTTTTGGACTTGTCACCCCTCTGCCACTGGTATGATCGATATTCTAGGTTTTCCCCAAAATTGTTTAACCAGCTTTAATTTACTTATTTCTGGGATCTTAATAATATTTGCTTCTGTTTGAAATGTCATATGCTCATTTGAAAGTACCTACATTGCTTTCATGTTTTGTAGCTGATGTGGTAAATTAGTTTCTCATGGTATTATTGGGCAAGACAGAGAGGTTAAGCCTCTTCAACAGCCAGAATATACTCTAGCTGCTGTAAACAATTAGGCCTGTCAGCAATTGACCTTGGAAATGTTCTAATTTGCTTGTCCCTGGACGCTGCTTCAGGCACTGGTTTTCTCTTTGTGGGTGGGAGTTACGAACCCAATTTGGAGAAGCACTGGAGGCACTTGGGGCAAGCTCCAAACAGATGTGCTTCTTGCTTCATTTTTGCATGTGACCAAGTTGCAAGAGGCATTTTCCTTGCATGAATTTCTTTGAATGCCTTGTAGAATCGGACACTTAAACGCCTAGACTAAAGTTGAGAGGCAGCTTCATTTACTATTGGATCTACCCTTTCCTTTCATTCTGGCACCATCTGCCATAATGATGGTCAATTAAAAATGATTTCATCACTGTTTTCTTAAATTTACCGGAAGAGGACATAGAAGGCATCTTTTACCAACCTCTTTGGTTTTATATTTACTGTTATAGTGTCAGATCCAGAAGAAGGTAGCTGAATAAGTGAAGAGAAAGAAATGTTAGTTGGAATATTTATACATAGTGAGAAGGAATAGGCAATACTCAGTAGATAGAGGAGAGCACGTGTTTGTAAAATTTAGTTACTGTCTCTAAACTGGTGGTGGCAGCAGTGGTGGCTTTTATTCCAAGACAAAGATTTAAATTTCTTTTTCTTTAGGGCAGGCAAGGTAATTTTCTCCCTTTACAATACTGATTCAAAACATTTGAGTTTTGTTCGTTTTCACTTTTGTTAGATAATTGTTAACACTTTATGTTGATGAATGTCCAATTACTTACCCATGCCCTTAAAAAGCTAATAATTTAGTTAGCAGATAAGACAAATACATGCAAATATCGGGGGAACTACATAGTCATAAATGATATGTTTCAAATGAGGATATTATGGCCTCTATCTGTCCCATTCGTAACTTTTTACATTATGACCTAACAGTCTGATTTTATATCCAGTTGGTACATACCTTTTGTAGACTATGCTACTAGGCAACCTAACAATAGCAAATACACAGTGCTTTTTGTGTATGTACATGGCATGTTCTAAATTCCTTGTAAGCATTCATTCAATCCTTACAACACGCTGTAGAGTAGGTAGGTAACATAATTTACTTGCTCTTTTATATATGAGTAGACTGAGCCTTGAGGTTGACCACGGACTGTGTGTGCACCGTATCCCTGAAGGCGTTATTCTATCACAAAGCTGCTTTTAGACCGGAAATGCACATTTTAATTATTTACTGCTTGTAGATTCTTAACACTTTGTCCTTGTAAGTATGCCTTTTTCCTTCTCAATAAGCTCTGAGATTAGTCCTCTATCTACTCAGTATTGACAACACCTGTGCTCATTGCTGAGCCCTGTCACCACTGTACCTGGACATGAGAGTTCCTCATTGAAACAATTTGGAGAGTCCATTCTATGCTAATTCTCATTATTGCCTTACAAGTTTCCCTTGCTGGACTTAAAAGGCTTTGGCTAGGGCTGTATTTATATCTTGATCACCATGAGTTGTTGCTACTGTATAGATTATTCTTGTTTGATCATGTCTCTGGACATGACCAAAGCATCTGGTATTTACGCTCTGAAAAACGGTAGCTATTAATTTTTATATCCATTTTAAACCGTTGAGCACCGTTTACAAGAATGTTCACAATGTCACCCAGCTACACCCCTCCTTATGCTGTGTATACTCCAGTCAGACACTTGGGTCTAGCGTGCTCTGTTGAGTCTCCTCGCCTTTGTTCACATGACTTCCTCTCCCGAGAATGCTGTCTCCCTGTTGACTGCTTGGAGGATGCCTATTCATCTTTCAAGGCTGAGAGTATCATCTTTTTTTCCTGCAGACATTCTTCTCCCACCCAGACCAAGCTGCTCTGTCTGGTGCCTCTGTTTTGGCTGTGCATTCATCCATCAAAACAATAGAGCACTTTTTTACATATAATTGTTTATAAGTCTTCATTCCCACCACCAGATACAAGTTTGAAAAGACCAGTTAATAATATCCTGTTTCCCAACCAAGTCCTGTCTCTGTTGCAACTACCCAACTCTGCCATAAACAATGTATAAACAGATGGGTCTGATTTGACCAGTGGTGGGCTGTGCTTTTCAGACTCCTGGTTTAGGTGAAGGTCATTCTATGATAGCCTCTTTTCAGATATATAAGGCTAAGAATGGGTTAAATTTTATAAAATCAAAATATAAAGTGATACCTGAAAAGGGATTATGGAGAAAATAGCATAAATATTCTTACAAATAACCTTTCTTTTTGTTTTTTGTTCATTAAACTACTGGTAGAAAATAATTTTTAATTTCACGTGAAAGAGCATAATGCAAGCCTTGACAGCCTCTGCATCGTATACTGGTGATAAATCTTACTTGAAAGTGCTTCAGAGTTGGGCATGTTCATATTGAAGTCTATGTACTTAACTGTGTTTTTATTTCCTCCTTTCTTAAGCCCTTTGCATTTTCCGAAGTTAGTTCTACAAACATTTATTTAGTACCCGTTATCTGACAAGCACTGTGCTAGAAATACAAAGATATGAAGATACCCCCAAGAAATTTATAATCTTGTTTCAGAGTTTTTTCTCTTATAAAAGTCATATGAAAACGAAGTAGGCGTTTGACAAATGAGAGAGCTGAAGCTCAGAGGGGTTAAGTGATTTGCCTGAAGTCACAAAGTTTAGTTTGGATGGTACTCGAATCCCAGACAGCTTCTGCTATGCTAAGCGTGCGCACACACACACACACACACACACACACACACACACAGACCCAGTCTTACGTACATCATCATGTCTTCTGCCAGTCCTGATTGCTGTAGCTATTGAGTTTGGTGCACTGAGTAAAGAATCTCTCATTATCGGATTCAGTTTTGCTGTATTGAAATTTATTTCATCAATTGAGTGTTTGCCACTTTAAATTTACGTTGGTGGGGTTTACTTATGGTAACCCAGTTTACGCTTTACTCCCTTCACTTCCTCTGAATTCTATTCGTTCTTTTATTCTTTTGTTTGGTGCCTTTTAAGAAATAACAGCTTTCTGAGAAATAATTCACATACCATATAATTCAAGTATTTAAAGTACAATTTAGTGATTTTTAGTATATTCACAGGTATGTGCAACTACATTCAAACATTTTCATTACCTCAAAAAAAGAAATCTTGTACCTTTAGCTATCACCTTTCTATTTTTCCCTACTATTGTCAGCCTTAAAGAACCATTAATCTACTTTCTATATATGTAGATTTGCCTAACTGGACATTTAATGTACATGAAATCATATAATATATGATCTTTTGTGACTGGCTTCTGTCACTTAGCATAATGTTTCCAAAGTTCATCCACATAGCATGCGTCAGTGGTGCTTCATTCTCTATGGCTGACCGATATCTCACTGAATGGATCTACCACATTTTGAATACGCATTTGTCAGTTGATCGACATTGTATTATTGTTATTAATCAGATATTATGAAATGCTGCTATGAACATTTATGTACAAGTTGGTATCTCATTGTGGTTTCGATTTGCATTTCTCTGATTACTGATGATATGAAGCATCTTTTCTTGTACTTACTGGCTATTTGTGTATCTAGAAAAATATCTGTTCAGATCCTTTGCCCATTCTCAAATTGAGTTACTTCTGTTTACAGTTTTGAGTTGTAAGAGCTCTTTATATATTTTAGATAGAGGTCTGCCATCAAACGTATAGTTTGCAAATGCTTTTTCCTGTTCTTGCATATTATCTTTTTACTTTCTTGATAGTGTTCATCGAAACACAGAAATTTTTAATTTTGATGAAGTCCAATTCTCTATTTTTTCTTTTGTTGCCGGTGCTTTTGGTATCATATCTAAGAATCTGTTGCCAAATCTAAGGTCATGAAACTTTATCCCTAGTTTTTTCTCTGAGTTTTATAGTTTTAGCTATTAACACTTAGAGCTAATTTTTGTATATGTTTGAGTTAGGGGTCAAATTTCATTCCTTCGCCTGTGGCTATCCAGTTGTCCCCGCACTATTCTTTCCCCACTGAATGGTCTGGGTACCTTGTTGAAAACCAGTTGACCATAGACACATGTTTACTTTTCGACTCTGCCTTCTATTCTGCTATGGAGTTCTGTAACTGTCCTCACGCCTGTACCGCACTGTCTCGCTGCTGCTGCTTTGTAGTTAAGTTTTGACATCGGGACGTGTAGTCCTCCAACTTTGTTCTTCTTCTTCAAGATGATTTTGGATATTCAGGGCCCCTTGTAATGGTGTATGAATTTCAGCATCAGCATATCCATTTCTACAAAGAAACCTGCTGGGATTCTGATGCATGAATCTGTAGATCAATTTGGGGTGTGTTGCCATCTTAACAATAGTAAGCCTTCTATTCCATGACCGTAGCATTTGTTTTACATTTGTTTAGATTTTTAAATACTTATTTCAACAATGTTTTCAGAGTATTAGTTTTATCCATTTTTGTTAATTTATTCCAAAACATTTTACTCTTTGTGATAGTATTATAAACGGAAGTTTCTTAATTTTATTTTCATATTATTCATTGCAAGTATATAAAAAGACAGTTTTCTATTTTGGTCTGTTATCCTGCAACTTTCCTGAACTTGTTAAATAGTTCTAATATATATTATATATATATATATATTTTTTGATGGATTCCTTCGGATCACACACACACACACACACACACACACGTACACCTGGAAAGTAGATATTAGCCATTTGTTACAGAGAATGAAATAAAGTTCAAGGAAAATACTTTACATGCATCACTGGCTTCAATTTTAGAATAACCCTGTAAGGTATATATTTTTACTCCATCTTAGATAATATATATTAGATATATATGTATTCTTTGGTGGTTTCCTTCGGATTTTCTGTATAGAAAATTACGTCATCTACGAATATAGTTTTATTTTTTCCTTTCCAATCTGGTTGCTTTTTATTTATTTTTCTTGCCTAATTGCCCTGTCTAGAACCTGGAGTACAGTGTTGAATGGAAGTGGTGAGAACTGACGTTCTCATCTTGTGGCTGATCTTGGGCACGAGCATCCAGTCTTTCATCACTGAGTACCGTACAACGCTCATGGAGAACTCTCCTCCCCCTGCACTGCCCTGCCCTCTGTTGAGAAAGCTTAATATTCGGCTCACTGTGAGAAGAAATGCTTAAAGCAGTTTCGTTCATTATCACAGAGTGTGTATTAAAAGATAAATTTTGAGCTGAAAGGCAGTAAATTGGTTAACTGGCACAGCACATAAATAGTGTAATAAAGATTTAAAAGTGTGTGATAGAAACTTATGTTCAGGAAGCAGTGGGGGTTAGTAGGCAGTTCTAGCTAAGGACCTTTAGGAGAAACTCCATACAGCTGCTGACAAAAAGATGAGGGGGTGTCTCACCTAGAGTGGGAGAGGGTATTTCTGAGGGAAGCGAAGGTGAGAAGAGGTGTGAAGAGCTTGATGTCAAGTTCTGTGAAGGGTCTAAGGTTTTACCCTACTTGGAAGCTAACACGTTAGCCTGCAGTCTCATGGATGCTGACAGAAGACAGGAGACTTCTGGATCAGAGACAAAGACCTTCATTACTTGTTGCACATTAAGCAGAGTGAGATAATTTTCCCATATGTTTGCCTTGTCCACTCCTATCACAGATCCTTAACAAGGGTGATGTGGAAGGGTCTAGAGTGATACTTCAGTCGGTTTGTGTCACGGTGTAGGAAGCTTGAGCTTAGGGAACCTAGATTTCCATAATGGACAGTAAACCTGCCTGACTTTTGCCCTGGAGGAAGACATTATCCTTATTTATACTGCCTTCTGCTTTGGAGGGAGACAGGATCTGTTTCCCAAAGGTTTGTTCATTATACGAACATCCTCAAAAAGATAGTCTGAAACAAAAGGGCCCTGAATGCCTCTGCTTACAAAATGTGCAGGGATGTGTGAGACCCATTAAGAATTGTTTCCCAACACCTGGCAGATCAGGGAACAGCAAGTGCTTCAGATTGAACATTAACTTCAGTTTGGGCCTTTCTGAGATTTTGACCACGAAGCTTCAGCACTTACTGCATCAAGGAGTTGTAGTTAGTACATCTTTTAATCTAGGGAGGTCTTGGTTGCTGCTGGCTTGCTTGCTTCTTTCCCTTTTGCCAAATAGGGCAGCACAGTGCTTTGGTTGGCGAGGAAGAATAACTTTGGACTTGAAGAAGCAGTTCTGGAATCAAGTAACCTGGGTTCAGAGTCAGCTCTGCCAGTTAACAGAATAGTAACTTTAAGTAAGTTTTGCTTTCTTCATCTGTAAAATGGGGATAGTATTGTAAAATAGCAACTAATACCTGATGAATATTTAACTGTGTGCCCACAAACAGCTCCTTTATTACTACTTTATTTAGGGTTGATATAAGTATTAAATGTGTGTAAAATGCTGCCTGCTGTGCTTGGCACATACATTGGTCAGTTATTTTGTTTTTGTTAATAATTATATTTGGGTGCGTTGCAGGTGAGAGAGATGGATCTTGCGATTCTTGGCTCAGAATTAGTATTGTACAGAATTAATATTGTACAAATTCAATATTATATAGATAGATGTGAGTTAAAATGCAAGTTCTACTTTGTCCTAGCTGTGAGAGTTTGAACCAGTTAAGGTCACTTCTTTATGCTTCATTTTCCTTGCATGTAAAATGGGGACAGGATCTTTTTTGCATGGTTGTTCCTGGTCTGAAACAGTTTATATGCTTTGTGGTGCAGAGTTTACTTCTTGTTGGCTGGGTCAGACTATACATATTTGCTTCGTTTATAAAAATTAGGGGAAAAACAACCTAAAGTGTACACCTTACTGTTGGGATGGAGAATGGCACCTAGATGTGTGTTGAGTGGGGGTCAAGTGTGTTTGTGTGTGGCGGGGGAGGAGGGGGGCGGAGATGGGCATTATTATAATAGGAAAAAAATACATGATAAGGTCTAAGAAGCAGAAATGTGCTCTACTTTCAGAAAAATTAGTATGAGATTTAATTTCAAGCAAAAAGGATCAGAGCTCCCGAGGGACAGACTAAAATAGACATTTAAACCAGTTAACAAAGAAAGATTATGTAATGTGTAACATAGAAGATGCAGTTTTTGTTAGTGCTCTCTATTCTCTTGAAAATGGAACCTTCCCGAGTTCTTAGGTAGTTTTGGAGTTTGTCACGTTTGAAGGAATTACCCTGTGTCTGCCTTATCTTTGTTCTCTCGGTATTAAGTTTATGAAGGCATTTAGATCTTGGCTGGAACTTGGTAATATTCAAATGGGCAGTGTTGTTATCTGTAACTTGTTTTTAATTTTATAATTTCCAAAATGCACCATGCACCTGTGTTTAGGTTCTTAATAATTAGAAAGCAAAATACAAGTAGTAGTTTCTATAACGAACCCTACCAGAGTCATATATCAAATCCCTATAATACCCAGAAACCTTCTCTTAGATCCAGATGGATGTCAGAGATGACCTTGCAAGATCTAAGAGATGTTTCAAGTGCTCAACTGTGAAGGAGCTTTTTTCCTTTCCTCTTTTATTTGTTGGTTAACTGATTGTATGTTCCAGTAATTTACCTTTCACTCTCGTGTTTAACAAATATTTGCATCTTCACTCCACTGGTACCATTTTTGTTTCTTATCCTTAACACTCTTCGCCATATCACCAATGAGGGAACCTCTCAAAATATAAGCAAGATTTTTCACATAATCCGCCCCTCACATTTTAATGTATTTATAGCACAAGTAGAGCAAATGACTGCCTTGTGAATGGGGATTTTAAAATACTTTTGTTCTCTGTTTATTTAATGGTTTTGGTTGATCGCAGTTGAGTGCCATGGGAATAGATTTCTCAAAAGAACCTTGGAAACATATATGTTCCAAAATTTGGTTTTATTTGTTAGAGTTTAACAGTTGGCTGATTTAGCTCCTCTTTTTCATTAAGAACACATTTTAAATCTAGATCTGGAAAAGAAGTGAGGTTTAAAAATAGGACAGGTACTCATGCGTTTATTAGAGGTATTGCGTATTTATCATGTGCTGTAGTAACTACTCTCCAGTGATGGCCCCCAGCCAGGCCTCCCATCACTGTGCTTGCATTCTGTTCCTTACGTCAAGAGATGGAGCTTATTGGGGTAATTCGTTACCCCAGTATAGCAATAGTACCGATAGGTGGAATTGGTATCAAGAATTTGAACTCATGTTGGCATATGTCCATATTGCTGTGAAATAAACTACCTTAAAACTTAATGTTTTAAAACCACAAACTTTTTTTTTTTTTTTTTTTAATATCTCATGATTCAGTGCATTGACTGACCTGGGCTGGGAGGTTCTTTCACACCTTGTGATGTCAGTCGAGACGGCAGCCATTTGGGGGCTTCACTGGGTTGGAACTTGCAAGATGGCTCCCTTACATGGCTGGCAGTTGGTGCTGACTTTTGACTGGATGCTCAGCTGGAATCGTTGACCAGAGCCTTAGGATGCTCCTGCATGTGGTCTCTCCATGTGGTTTGGATTTCTCCCAGCGTGGTAGCTCTTCCAAGAGGAAGGAAGCTGAAGCCGCCAGACCTGCTAAGACCTGGACTCAGAGGTTACAGAATATCACTTTCAGTGCATCCAGTTATTCAGAGCAGTCACAAGGCTCGCCTCAACTCACGGATAAAGAAAATAAACTCTGCCTCTCGATGAGGGCGTAGCATTCATCTAGGGACCAAAAGAACTGTTGGCGTAAATGTTTGGAGACCATTTACTAACTGTGCTAGATAGTGGGACTGTAGCAGGGACTAGAACAGTCATGGCCGCTGTGCGCTGAGCAGAGTCTGGGGAGACGAGGAAAGGGCTCGAATGGGGATGGCGGCTCTCGTAAGTCAGATTAAAGGCTTTGCACTTTACCTTTAGGGCCGCAAGAAGCTATTAAAACGTTTTTAAAAGAAGACTAAGACAATTTGTATTTTTCATAAAACGGCTTCGTAGGAATGAGCCCAGAGGTAGGCCAGCTAGTTGGCAAGCTGTTGGAGTATTCCCCAGGCATTGGGTAATAGTGACTTGGACTCAGAAGGTGGTTTGGAGTTGGTGAGAAGTAGACAGATTCCTAAGAGGCATAGGAAGAATAATTGATGAAACTCAGTAATTCATTCAATATGGAAACTGAAAGAAGAAAGAAGTCTATGGTAATACTCAGATTTCTGACTTAACCATCCACACTAGGTCCAGTCTTCTAATATGGTATAGTATTTTGCTATTGCTGTTGGAATAAATTACTACAAATTTAGTGGCTTAAAACAACACAAATTTATTCTGTTACAGAGCTTGAGGTGAGGAGTCTGAAATAGGTCTCACTGGGCTAAAATCCAGTGTTCCTGTGCGCAGACTCTAGGGGAGAGCCATTCTCTCGCCTTTTCCAGCTTCCAGAGGCTGCTCGCATTCTTTCCATCTTCAAAGCCAGCAGCTGGTCAAATCTGTATCGTCGCGCATCGCTACGACATTGGCTCTCCTGCTTTTCTTTCATTAATGCGGACCCTTGCGATTATGTTAGCTGCACCTAGATAATCTAGAATAATTTGTCTCCCCATCTCAAGTCCAGCTGATTAACAACCTTATTTCCATCTGCAGCCCTTATTTCCTCTTTGTACGTAACATGGCATACAGGTTCTAGGGATTAGGACATGGACATCTTTGGGGGTCCATTATTTTACCTACCACAGATGGGAACCCGAGGACTAGAATAAGTGTTTCGGGGGGAAGTGAATTCAGTTGTAGACATGTCTCCAAGTAGGATGACCAATAAGTAGTTGGTTTTTGAGCCGAGGACAAAGGTATATATAGGTTTGGAAATAACCTATACATGGGAGTGAGGGAGAATTACAATAAAAGGAGGGCCTGGGCCAGCGTTTTGAGGGGTTGGGTAACGTTGCCGACAGACGAGATTGAGAAGGAGCTATTGGTGGGTAGGAGGAAATTTAGAAGAATTCGGTTTCAAGGTTGGTAATCACCTTTGGAGACTATTGTGTCTTTGCCTTGAAAGGATCCTTTAACAGCTCTTTAAACCTACTTCTGTTACAGATCAGAAAATTGAGGCCCAGAGAGATGAAGTAACTTGCTTAAGATTGTATAACTAGCTAATGGATGTGCTTCTTGATTCCCAATTCAGTTTGCCAGCCTCCAACCTGAGTCCATTTAATCGTTTTATTTTGAAGATGGTATTGGGGAAAGATTTTGGCGCTGTGCATGCGTGCGTGCGTGCGTGCGTGCGTGCGTGTGTGTGTGTGTGTGTATTTCATTAGTATTCTGAATGCTGGGAGAGGAAGTTGCTGGAATGATCTGACTAGTGATTTAGTTACTTGCAAATAAAGTTCTTTACACCAAAGAACAGAGTTAAGATTTTTTTTAAACTTACAGACTTTTCTAAATGCAGCTTCTCTTCCTTTTGCAGTCTCTGTTTCGCTTCATTTAAAAAAAAAAAAAAAAAAGATTTTTTATTTTGGAATAATTTTGGATTGACAAAATGTTGGGGATAGTGCAGAGAGTTCTCCGAACTGTTGAGGTCTTCCATTACCAGAATACATTTGTCAAAACTAGGAAGCATCATCGGTACGTTACCATTGACTAGACTGAATGGTAAACTCCATACTTTATTCGGATTTCACTAATGTCCTCTTTTAAGGCATCGTCTAGGATCCAGTCCAGGATACCATGTTGCATTTAGTCATCATCTCCTTAGTGGCTTCTTACTCTGTTTTTGTTTTTTTTAATTAAAAATTTTTTTTTCTTATAACCTTGACAGTTTTGAGGAATCATAGTTAGGTATTCTATAGAATGTCCCTTAATTTGAGTTTGTCATGATTTGACTGGGGTTATGTAGTTTTTGGAAAGAGGATCCTAGAGGTCAAGTGCCCTTCCGATCACGTCATATATGGCGTACATGTCATCAACATGACTTCCTGGTGATGCTGACCTTGATCACCTGGCCCCAGTAGGGTTTGTCAGGTTTCTTTTTGGAAGCAAGCGACTAACACCACCCATATTCGAAAGGAGGAATTAAGCTCTACCACCTGGAGGGATAAGTGTCTATGTACATTTTTTTAATGCTTCTGTAAAGAATTGTGTTTTTCCTGCCCCAGCTTCGGAATCAGCTATTTCTCCCAGGACCTCTTGTTTCTTATATCGGAAAGTGGTGCTTAGAAATTAAGATCTGCACTCTGGGTGTGCTTGTTGCTATCAGAATGTCACTGCTTCTGGGCCCTTTCGGTGTCAGAGCTGGGAAGCATGCGTATGTACACTAACACATGTATACCCATGTATCCGTCATCGTTTTTGTATCTGTCCATCTGTATCTATATTAAGGTAAACATGTTCGTACTGATGTCTTCAACTCTAACCTAGTACCACATGGTCAAATTCCAATCTTCTCTAGCTTATATATAACTTCTTCTCCGACATCAAGAAACGCAGCTGCCACTATCCATTTACTTGTTTGTTTGAGTCCAGTGTTATGCATGTAAAGCAGTTTCAGAATTGTTAACTCACACTCCATGACAAACAACATTATCAGCTGGCATACGGTGTTTATATGTAGTTCTTTTTGTCTTTAGTCTTACAGTGTGCAGTCAAAACATATTTCAAGGTTACGTAGGTCAGCTCCCTTTTTTCCCCCGCTCCCTTCAGTGATGTTATGTCAAACATTTGTAAAACAGTTAAATTCCTTTGTCACAGTCAACATTCTATCCCAGGGCCCCCTGATCCCTCATTGTCGCTTCGTTGTTATTCTTGTTGTGTATATTAAAAGTTCTGTGAGTTAAATTTTTATGGGTTTTGACATATTGCAATCTCTGAAAATATATACCATACTGAAGACATACTGGGATGTTTGCTGGCAGCAGTGTTGGAAGTGCTATTCTGAGACCAGGACTATGAATGAGATCATGGTCAGGTTTATAGGTCAGCAGTCAGGGTCAATGAACCTTCTGTGTTCAGAGGTCAGGAATAGCCCACATATCAAGAACTCTCAGTAGTCACAGGTTTGGAAGCGTTGGAGTTTAGAGGATTATTAGACAGATCTCAAATATAAGGTAAAAAGTTGAGTTTTGTCATTGCATCAGGACGTCAGTCATGGAACTTAAAGTGATGGCAAATGGAATCTACATGAAAGGACCACATTGGGTGTGTGTGGTACACAGCCCCCAGCAGCAGCACTGTGGTGGCTGCAGTGAGTTCTGAAATGGAAAAGAGCCTTGGAGATTGTAAGTACTTGAAGGGAGGGATTCTGTTTCTTTCAAATCCCTATAGAAATGTTTCTCAGACAGCAACCCTCAACGGCCTGCCTTAGAAACATCTGCGATGCTTTTTAAAAAATGGCAGCGTTGGAGCTTCTAGAAACAGAGCCCAGGAATCTGCACTGAAACAAGCATACCAAATAATTCTGATATATTAGAAGTTGGAGAATCCCTATTATTAGAGTGAACGGTGAGGAGCTTTGCACAAAGGCTTTATTTACCTTGTGTGCTTACTAAAGTGAATTGCAGATTAGTTCTGAAATCTTCTGATTAGAGAGCCAACTTTGCAAGTAATATTAGTAAAACACCTAATGCTTATTGAAGGTTTAAAAGGTTAAGTAACCTGCCCAAGGTCACAAAAGTTCTTAAGTGGTAGATCCAGAGTCCATGGCAGTCGCCTCCAGAGTCCCTGTTGTTTATGACACTGTGAAAGCTTTGCTTTCGGGAGTTCGTGCCATGTACTCTTATGGTTTCAGAGATAAATTCACCAACCCAAGAAGGAATAAATAAGAGACGGTTAAAATCTCAGGGCCATTTTGGTGCTTCAGCAACTAAAAGTTTGCATGTGTTCATATTTTGTTGTATTCAGCTCTCTGGGGAGCAGTGTTATAGTGATGTTCTTGGATCCTAAGAAGGGGCATGCATCTTAAAACAATTTAAAAACTGTTAAAAATAGATACAATACAGGAAAATAATTTGGCAATGTCACAGTAATATACAGCTACAGTATCATACAGCCTAAGATCACCGACTTATAGACTCTTAGACCTGAAATGGACTTCATAGGGGATCTACTCCAACTCCCTCTTACAAATGAAGGGACTGAGGCCAAGAAAAGCTAAGTTATTAACTCCAGCAAATTATTGACAGTCCCAGATGTCCCGGTTCAATACAATATTTTCACTTTCATTCTGTTTCTATCTTAAGTAGCTTTGTGAAACAATTAAAAGATTTATAACTAGAATCATCTATGTAGATGAGCTGAATTAAAAGTTGCACAGATGTTCTCTGGAGGTGACAATCTGTGGCCAAAATTAGAAGCAAATCTAGTAAATTTGGAGGGAATCTTGGGTGCAGTTACAAAAATAATTGTGAGTAAATCATTTGGGATATTTAAGTAGAAAAGTTGGTTTGAAACAAAGGCTTTTGTAGAATACATTATTTATGGGACCTTACATTCAGTTTAGTTTTCTAGCTTAACAAAAGGCCTAAAATAATTCAGGAGTATAAAAATAGGCAGACAGCTGGTTGAGCTCCAGATTTGTTGAGAATGTGGATTTGAAGTTAACAGTTCCTTTTGTCTTCAAATTCTGTGAATTTAGAAAGAATCTCAGAGAAAAGGCAATTTATGATTTTAATTTTAAAACATACATTAGAAGTGGGTCCAAAATTTTGCCAGACTTTGGCATCACCTGGAGAACTTGTTAAAATATGCATTGCTGGTCCCCTCCCCAGAGTTTCGGAGTCAGGTGTCTGGCGGAGGGCCTGACAGTTCGCATTTCTAACAAGTTCCCAGATGATGCTGGTGCTGCTGGTCTGGTGATCACACTTTGAAATCACTGTATTGGAGAAGACAAATTATAATAGAAAACAATCATACTCTTGCGAGGTAATTGTAGACTAAAAGCTGGTTTCTTTGATATCTGTTATGTAAAAAAATTTTTGTTGATCATGTTTCCGTACTTCATAATGATGACACAGAGAGACATAATGTTTGAAGTCCTTCTGCGTCATTATGATAAGATTAAATTATATTAAGAGTGGTAAAGTACTTTTTTCATAATGTTGTTGTCTGAAAATTAGGAATCTGTGTGTGGAATACATTAAGGTAAGTCTTTAGTCTCCCCATGTCCTAGCCAACACTTGATATGGACAGTCTTCTTAATTTTAGCCATCCTAATAAATATGCAGTGATATCTGAGAGTGTTTAATTCCATTTCCTAGTGACCAATAATCTTGAATACCTTTTCCTGTGCCTGTCTGACATTTGCCAGTTTGGTGAAGTTCTACCCAAAACTTACTCTCCTTTGTTATTGGGCAATTTTTAAATTTTAATTGAATTTTGAGAGTTCTTTATAATTTGGAATACAATTCTTTGTCGTATATGATTTGTGAGTATTTCACTCAATCTGTGCTCTTACCAAATTATTTTGAATGGCAGAAGTTTTTTTAATTTTCATGACATCCAATTTATCAATTTGTTCTCTTATGTATGTGCTTTTGGTATTATATCAAAAAGTCTTTCCTTAACCTAAGTTTCGAAAGATTTTCTTTATAATTTTCTCTAGAGGTTTTATAGTTTTAGGTTTTACATTAATGTTTGTGATCCTTCTGACCCAGTTTTTGTACATGGCTCAAGGTAGGATAGATCTAAGTTTTTTTGTTTTTGTTTTTGCATATGGTGGCCGATTACCCCAGCACTGTTTGTTGTAAAGACTGCCCTTTCTCCACCGAATTACCTTTGTTCTTTTGTCAGATCAAGTGTCCATTTGTGTATGTTTGTACTTCCAGACTTTCTGTTCGGTTTTTGTTGATCTGTTTGTCTTTACCTTAATACCACACTTCTGAATTACTGAAGCCTTATAATAAATAAGTCTTGAAATCAGGTAGTGTTAGTCCTCCAACTTTTTCTTTTTCATGGTTATTTTGGCTGTTCTGGATCCTTTATATTTTTATATGAATTTTAGAATCAGTTTGTCGGTTTCTACAAAAAAAGCCCACTGAGATTTTGGTTGATATTTGTGCCTTGAAACTCCCTCAAGAGAGGAAGATGGGGCAGTTATGGGTCTCACCTCATATGTTTTCACTCTCCTTCCTCTTCCTTGCATGATGTCTAGTGTCTTGAGAAGCATTATTTTGTTTGTTTGTTTGTTTTTTGTGGTCAAGGCAGGAGGATAAATTTGTCCCTGTTAGTCTCTCTTGGTCAGAAGTGGAAGTGCTTTAGGTTTTAGATGAATGAGAGCGTAGTGTCAGACTTATTCTTGAGAAAGAATTGATAAGGGCATGGAAGAAGGGTTAGAGGGAAAAGAGCTGAGATAAGGAAATCAGTGAGGAAGCAAATCAATAATCTGAGGAAGAAACAATGAAGACTGAAAATAAGGCCGTATAGTTGGAAAGGAGATAGTTGACTTGAGCAGGCTGAACCGATAGAACTTGGTGACTAGTTAGATGGGGAGGATGCTAAGAGGGAGGAGTTTTAAGACGACTGCAAGATTCAGGTCTTGCCTATGGTCTGGTTCTGTTTTGTTGCAGAAACTTGGGTGCCTTTATGTGGGATGCGATTGATTGGAACCTCCCATTTTATAAATGCTACAGCAGTGGTAGAGGACCAGTTACTCATGGATTATTAATAGTTCTTTATTTCTTACTTTGAAGTTCATTATAATTGTCATCCAGAACAGATAACACTGGTGGGTGATAATTCCCATTACAGAAATAGCTTACTTCACCTAATAAGAGTTCTCTGAGCCATTTGTAATAGATGTAAGTGTTTATGGATCATTATTTCTTTGATAAGGAGGCTTTTGAAGAAGGTAAAACAGAAACAGTATTGGGAGTCATTACTGATTTATATCACTTAAAATGAAAATAAAACATCTTAGAAATGATAAATAATGAGAAAAAATAAGAATTACTTTATAAATTCCTCTGAAAATCTTTTCAGTAACTTTCGCTATATGGAGGTACAACTCTCAGGAAATCTGCTGAATCAGATGGGGCAGTTATTATAATGTTTGTAGTAAATTCTGGTAGACTTATTTTCTGGCACTGTCAGCGATTTAAGTTTTAACAAGCTGATCTGCCATTGTTTTCATGAAATCAAGTCATTTTACTTTCCACAAATAATAAGCATAGAAATTATCCTCTAACAAATTAGCAATATGAGATACAGTTGTTCCCTCCCTTCCCCTCTTTCCTTAAACGTTTCTCAGGACAAAATGCTTCTCACTTAGACCATCATCTGAGAGTGCAGAGTGCAGCCCTCGCTGTTCTCTGTGCCGGAGCACACACCAAAGACTAAGGCGTGTGGTTGTGAACGCGAGGCAATCTCAGAGTAGTTTTCCCTAGTTGGCCACTTAAAATTCCTTATTTCTGCTGCTTCTATAAGCATTTTAATTTCCGTCATTTTTTTTTTTTTTTTTTTTTAAAGAAGGTGCCTTATTCACAGAATATTTCCATGAGATGATATTCCCAAGACCCTTGTGACAACGGTCGCCTCTGAGGAGGGAGTTTGGGGATTGGAAACATCACATTACTGTACTGTTTAGATTTTTCGGTCATACATTGAACTAATTTTTTTAACCATATGCTTTATTGATTTTTTAAAAAGTGGGTGAAACGACCCCATGACTCGATACTGGCTTAAGTGAAATAGAAGGTTTGTGTTGGACTATTGCAAAGGACATTTAGTTAACAGCAAAATAGGCTCTGTGACTGCTGTGTTTAAGACGTTACATTGGGTGCTTGACCTACGTTTTCATTTAATTTTCTCAGTCATCACATGAGGTTTAAGCCTCACTTCTTTTTGTCTTTGTTGCCAGCAATTCATACCGGCGCTTTGCTGTTGAACCAGAAGTCAAAGCCAGGCTCCGTTCTGTTCCTTAAGCCTCCTGGGCCTTCAGGCCTCATACTGTAAATAGAACTTGGGCACAGTCAGGAACTTGAAGACCAGAGAGAAATGGCAGTCATTGAAATTACATTGGCTGGGAAATGCTGCTGTGAATATTGCTTGCTGCCTTGGATTCACTATTTCTTTCTAGACTACCAGGGATCAGATAGGAAGAATTGGGCAAGAAGGGTATAGAAAAAGAATTTCAGTCAATTAAAAAACATACTTGACCTTGAAGATTCAGGGACTTTATTAGAATTTACTTCAAGCAGTACTTTGAGTTATAACTTTACCCTGGTAGTTTATAGAACATTAACTATTTGTTCTAAGGAAATATCTGTCTACATAATTAAAGATGGTCTCTATTACTCTAAGATAGAACTGGTTAAGTCAGTCAGTCAGTCTTTCTTTTTCACTTTCTCTTAAAGGAAGTTCATGTTTAGGAGAATTCCTTTAGCTAGAGAACCAATTATTCATTACTCCATGACTTCTGTGTGAAGCGTGTCTTATTTATTTCTGGTTAGTAGTTCAGACACTGTAGCACGTGCCTTCCACGCTAACTTGAAGTCGCACATGAGGTCATTCAAGACCCTACCATTTATTGACTAAATGGTGTGACCTGAGGCAAATGATTTAGCCTCTTCGAGCATCAGTTTTCTTATCTCGAAATTATGTTTAATGATACGTAATTCACACTGTTGTGACAAAGGCAAAGATGAGTAGTATGTTCAGAGACCTGGCACATAGTCAGCGCTCAGCGCAGATTTTATCTGTGTCTCTCATTTCATGCCCAGTATTTTTGTTTGACCATTTAAACTCTAAACCTACCTCTGTAGAAAGGCATGAGGGCACTTGTTCAGCCTCTGTCCCAGTCTAGTGAGCATCTGGCACACATCTAGTCATCCTTCAAGACACCGTGCAAATTGACCCTGTCCTGTTAAACCTTCCCACCTTCTGTGGGTAGTGTTAACTGCCCCTTCTTGCTTCAAAGTATTTTTCCCCTCTGCCTGGCATGTATTAAGTGGTCCATAGCCATTTGCTAGGTAAATGAGTTTCCGGACATTAGTCTGGAGGGGTGTGGTTAGAAAGCTTCTCGGTGAGCATTGCATTGCAGTCTTGTGAGTTCAGCTTAGTGCTTTGGGCTCAAGTCAGTAAACATAACTGAGTTAAGGAGCTGATATTCACTTGGTACTTTTTGGTTCTAAGGACAGAATGCTTTCAACACTTAGACTAATTACATTTGCAGACTAATTATCCATTCTCTAATAATTATAATGACATGATATTTTGTTATTATTTACTGTGGGCTAGGCACTGGGCTGGTCATTTTACCTACATTTTCTCCTTTAGTCCTCATATCGTGTTTATGATTTAGATACTATTATCGTACCCATTATACAGGAGAGGTATCTGAGACTCTAATAAACTGACTTGCCAGTGACTGCATAGCTAGCAAGTAATATAGCCTAGATCTGAATGTAAACTGAGTCCAGAGCTGGCTTTTTGAATTGCCGTATTAAAATTCTAAGAAAATCGTATGGGTGGATAAAGATGATTATAAAGGTCACTATTTCTTGAAGATTTCCCCTATATTCACTGTTTCTGAATAGACAACTTGCTTATTAGTTTGCACCATACACTGTTATACTCTTCACTATTATTTCTGGTGAGAGGCAGTTATAAAATGTGGCTTCAGTTTTAATTTTACCACACTAATATCTGTGTGGAGGAATAATTACGACTAAAGTACAGTGCAGTGAGAGTAACTAAGTTTCTATTAAATATTGCTCAAGCAGTGAGTAAGTCATTAAACTTGACTCCAGATGAATATATAATGATTGCTTAATGCCAGTCTGCCAGGAAAAACACACACACCCACTCACAGAGGTAGGTGTGTGTGTAGATATATGTTGCTAGAGATAGTTGGAGCTATATTTTCAGAGAGGAAGGGGTTTTTTTTTGTGGAGGGAGGGAAAGCGGGAGAGTTTATACTGCCATTTATTAGATTTTATCCAAAGAGAAACTTCTTGCTTGCAAAACATAGAAGAATCAAGTTTTGATTTGAAGACATTAGGAAATATCTATTCTCTGTTTCAGAAAACAAAATTTCCCTACTATATATCCCATCGATCTATTCTAGGAAACTTATAATATAATCAAGCAATTCCCTGCCTCTTTTTTTTCCTTCCTCCTCGCCAGAATGGACATATGTACTTTATGGCATTGAATATTAATCAGGTCCTCTGAGTGTATGATTCATGTTGAATTGAAGTCAGCAATCCCATGAGAACACTAAATAGCTGCTTTGTCTTAGTGTGGTATTTACTAATAAAATAAGTGCATGGAGTTGAATTTAACCAACTCTGTGTAATCAGTATTGTTCCTATCCAGACATTCTTGTGCATGACGTTGTAGTTTTAGGGAAAAAAAAAATAAACACCTGATTCTGCCATTTTTATTCGTTTGAGACAACATTTTAGCAAACAGCTTGGCCTTGGGCAAAACTGTGCAATTGAATCAGGGACAAAAAGTTGGAAAGGATAAGTAGGTAAAATTTGTCTTGAGGGTGTGCCTCCATAACATACACATATGCACAAGTGTCCCGTGGTAAAGGTAAAGAAGCTTTATGGGTTTATAAGACATGAAGCACTTGGTACTGTTCTGAACATTAGGGAGGATCCTGGAAAAGGACCTGTGGCTGAGATCATAGGAACAGCAGAGCAAAGCAAAAAGACACCTGGTAGTATAGAGAGGTAGCACGGAGATGCATGTGGATGGGCTAGGGGAACGGGGAGGGTGAGTGTTATTTTCATGTCTGTTTCACCGGAAGTACTTCTCCTGAAGACGTGGGGGATGATGAGAGAACTTACTTGGTTCTGGGTACTGTGTGCTCCCTGAGAGGAAAGAGTTTATTTCTCTCTAGTGCCTGCCTTAGGCTGCAGCTATCAGACGGCTGTGGCTAGGGAGGGGCCTTAATTGGAATAGCTGGTCATAGAGCTACATCTCTTAGCTACATCACTTACCTTCTGTTCTTGTTGAACCGGTCGCTGGTCTGGAACGCGAGCTCGATTGTTCTGTAGACCATGTCCACCTGGACTTGGGGAAGCCAAGGTAAAGAATCTTCTGCTCCCCCATTTTTAACCAGTGGCCTAGAAAAGGACATTATATTAAACAAATAGGATGTGAATAGACCCTAGACAATCTTGGAACTCACCCCGGATAAACTCTCATGTGTTCATGCTGTGCTGCATGAGAATTATATTGCTGCAAGCTTACTTACTACTCACGTCCTTTAGTCAAAAGACCTAGAATTCGTCTTCCTTGAGTTGACATCTATAAAAACACCTAGTTTGTCCCCTCCCTGCCTTCCATTCGCAGACCTGTGTCTTCTCCCTCATTTGCCCCAGCCTTTCATGTTCAAGATGACCAGCACTGATTACTGCTTTGCTTTCATGCTTATTCCTGCTTCAGCTATCATCTTCCTCTCTTTGAATTCTCCTGAATTTTAAGATGTATTTGATTGCAGCACTAAATCACCTATTTCTGCTTAATGTTCTACTGATCATGTAATATGCCTGTTCAACACTTCAAAAAGAATAGTAATAGTTATAATACTGCTGTTAGTGCATTTTGACATTGAGTAAGAGACGACATGTCTAATGACTAACATAGCGATTTAGATTGCATAATTATAGGTTTGTTTAACTTTAGAAAAATTATATGCAGGCCAACTTCATCCATTCATATACTTTTTTTATTGTGTAAATATCAGAGCACTTCAGTCTAAAAAGAAGCCCTCCTTTAGTGATTATTTTTTACTTTTCTGGAGTTTGCCACTGGACAGGAAAAGAAATGAAACAGAAACCATCTTTAAAGAATGGGTTTAAAGCCCTTCCTGGTCTAAATAACACTCTTAAAGTTCTTCAGGTGCTAGTAGCAGTCCATAGACCTGGATCACTGGGTACAGACACACAGATTAGTAGAACAGTGCTTGTACTGGTGTCCTAACAAAAGCAGTTATAATTTTATAATGTAAATCAGGTGTATCTGTGTCCCCTGGACTTGCTTTGCAGGGGCAGTGGGACGTATTTCAGCTTATTATTGTACTAACTTCTTAACAGTTTCTCAGTTAGTGTGCCATATGTGTTAACGCATGTCTCCCTGTCACTGAGCTCTCTCCATAAGTCTTGCCATGTATTTATTGGCTTGTAAACCAATGTTCAAGTATATCACTTTTGTTCATTTGATTAACACAAAGATTGGCTGTAATAAACACATACTCATAGAATAGCACATCCTGGACTCCCGAGACCCTGCTTGGCTGGAGGAAGGCAGTTAAAGACGTGAAGAAAATAAAATGGTTTGGACACTGGGCTCCACTCAGTGTATCTCTGCAGCGTGAAGTCTTCCAGGACCCTCCCTGCCCCTTGAACGTTTCCCCCCTGCTGCCCTTCATTTGCTGCCGGGTAGTCAGTCCACGGCTGCTGCTTCATCTCTGTTGCTGCTGTGCTCCCGGCCTAGTACAGGTCCGACTTCTTAGCAGCGAGGGTTGGCTTAGTTGTTCTCCATTCAGTGGGTGACTTGGTTGCTTTTATAGCACCTCCCCTTATCCTTCCTGATGTAGAAGGTCAGTCTTCACCAGTGTCAAAGCTTAGTACCGTTTACCCTTGAATAATGTGGGAGCAAGGAGGACCAATCCACTGTACAGGTGAAAATCTGAGTATAACCTTGGACTCTCCCAGAACTTTACTACTAATAACCTACTTTTGACCGGCAGCCTTACTGATAACATAGTCGATTAACACATATTTTTTATGTTATGTGTATTATGTACTGTATTCTTAAATAAGCTAGCAAAAAGGAAATGTTATTAAAATCATAAGGAAAAGAAAATACATTTATAGTATTTATTGAAAAAAATCCATGTATAAGTGGACCTGTGAAGTCCATACTCGAGTTGTTCAAGGTCAACCGTAATCTTCAAAAAGGGGAAAATCATTTTCTTCTTATCAGTTTCCAATACTTAAGGGGTTTGGCAAAGCTTTTTCAGGGACCAGGTCCGATAGCATTTGAGTGGCGTTGCCTGGTGTCCTGCTTGGAATGGATCACCAGGGAGCTCGAGTGAAGCTCGGGGCCATGACTTTCACCCTCCTCACGGTTCGTCTCCTGGATATTCACGGAGGCGTTGGAAGTGCTTGTCCTTCTCCGCCTGTCTCAGCAGCTTTTAGCGCAGGTGGGCAGGTGTACAAACTTTGCAGTGAGAAGCATGAGTTGGAGGCCTGCTTTGCCTTGAGCAAGTTACTTCAACTGCTTAGTGCTTCAGTTTTCTCATATATAAAGTGGAGATAAAACTACCTATCTCTTAATGTTGTTGTGAGGTTTAATGTAAATATGGTGATCTCGGTACAGTCTTGGCACATAATAAAGTGTTTGCTAATTGTTAGCTACAGCTACTATTATTATATACTTTTTTCATCGTTGTCATTACTTTCCATGCTTTATCATCTGCACCAATTTTCTCTAATGCCAAGCTTGCAGAGGTGTGGTACAGTATTACTTTCCTCTCTGGGACTGTCATTCTGTGAATTTTAACATCTTTTCTGGGATTCTCTTCCTCCCTGCTCCACTCCACCCGTACCCACTACCTTACCGGTGCCAGCCTGTTTCCTATGGAAAGATCACAATGAAAATATAATAGGCAAATGAACTTCTGTCATGTCTTCTTTATATTTTAATCCAGTTGAACATCTGAGGCAAGACAATTTATAGTTTGGTGAAAGTTTAACTTCCAAATTTATTAAATAATGGCCATATAAGAATGTCGAAGGAAGAGTTACTGTAATTCTTTGTTGGAACCTAAGAACACCAAAGCATCATTCTTGGCGAAATGAGACGAATGCATATAAGAAGACAAGATCATTTCTGGTTAAAAGTGCCAAAATATCAAGTGTAGTTGTTGATAAATGAAGTGAGATTCTTCTAGGCTGGTATAGTTTAAAAGCAGGTAGGGCTTAAGCTGAGCCCTTGAAGGATGTGTGGAGTTTGGCAGGTGTGGATTTTGGGGAAGGGTTTCCCTATAAGAGTGGGAGATCTTCGACAGTGGGATTCCATACTGTGGAATAATGGAGCAGGGACCCTCTGGTCAGTCCCTGTACACCTACCCCATCCCCCAGCCACATTCAGTCAGCAGCCAAGTCCCTGTTTATTTGTTTATCCCTTTTGTTCCACCCCAGTTCTTGAATTCTTCAGGGATCTGTTTGGCCCTTTGCCTGTTTCATGCAACACTATGCTCTTCTTTTCCCACTTCAATTCTTTAATAGAAAAAGACACAGTCTCCCCGTGTCTTCCCTAGCCTAGGGTTTCTGAAACATGAACCCAAATAATATTTCAAAAAAGAGGTTATTATTGCAACAGTAAGGGAAATAAAGGCTAATAAGAAGAGCAAAAGAATTACAAAAATTACCTTAAAATAGCTGTGGGAGGTTGCAGCTAGATACACACGTTGTCGTGGCCTGTCCTCCAGGTTCCATTATGGTGTCTCCGCTACTTCTTGCCTTCCGTCTCGTGTCTCTCCAACCCTTTTCTGCAACAAACCAAGACACTGACTTTGGCCGTTATCTGACGGAGCATCACTTCCAGGTGTGGTGTGGTTCTCAGTTCTTTTCAGGACTAGCTTCCTGATCTCTTCCGGTGTTTTTCCCTTTGTTGCCTCGGGCTGCCCTGTTCATCACTTAGATTCTTCAGCGTGTCCCAGCATTCTTGGATCTAGGAGCTTCACTGAGGCTGCCTGTACACTTGGACCAGACGGCCTCCCAAGATTCTTTCCTTAGACTTTGTGCCATCATACACTGACCCGGCCATCGCTCACTTTCTCCTCTGCAAGGAATGTCTCCTTGGCCTTCTCCTTTGAAATTGCTATCTGATTCAAGTCTTACTGTTATCTATGGGGCCTTGATAATGAGACCCATCATCCTGTTTTATTTTATTTTGCAAACCCTTTCATAGCATTTTTCATGTCGAAGGCACAATTCTCAATGTTTTTAAAAATTAATTCATTTAATCCCAGAGGGAGGTTGCCAACATTCTATCAATTCCCACTGATTTAAGCTCTTAACAAACTTTTATTTCTTATACTTCAAAGACTTTGCCCCCCTATAAATTCTTTAGTGGGTTCCTGTTTAGTTTGAAGATGCCTCTAATTATTGGATTTTTGATATAGCAGTTTATGCTCTTAGTCCTTGCTCAGCTTACCAGCTTAACCCACTTTTTGACTGGTCCAAGAGTCAGAATTCAGTATCCATAAAATACACTGATTCCACTAAGTAAAGAATAAAAACAACTATAATTTCTTTTAACTGGGTGAGGCTTCTGTGAAACCAAGAGTCTATTTTTCATTATTTTAAATGGGAAAAAATTAAAATACAAGTCTACCTAAAACCCCTAGCCAGTTTACTGAAATGTAAGAGTATATAGTCAAATGCCTAGATATAAGTCCCAAACTATCATATGAGGATATAAATTGTTTAAAATTCTGTTCCTGATCATCAAACAATTAATATGATTTTTCACAAGCAGTTGCGGAATATGTAGCAATTAGATGCACTCAGTGCCATCAGTAACAAAGGATGTTTGGACATCTTCAAAACGTCAGCCTGTGATTGATGGTCTAACAGTGTTATTTGGAATATGACTTGAGACCTTTCTCATATACTATTTTGTTTAAAATAGATTTAATTTGCAAAATGTAAATACAGATTTTTTCTCATGTAAATACTTCCCTTTCCCTCCCTTCTTAAAAAAAAATTTCCATTCTGTAAAGTCTGGGTGTTATAAACCACGAGGTATTCTTCCAGAAGCAGGTTAACTTGAGCTGTTTTATGGAATATATTTATAATTAACTATTGTAAAATTAAAGCATCATTTCAAAGTCTAGGAAAATCATTTTTAAAGCTAAATGTAAGTGGATTTTACATTATTTCATGACTTTGAGATGATCTGCCATATTATTCTTCAGAGTAGATAAGAAATACATTTCTCTAAGTATTTCAGTGAAGAGTCTTTGCATGATTTAAGTAAGTTGGCTTTATTTTCATTTCATTCAGCTTTTTTTAATGTTGACATTTTTATTATCCTGTGTTCTCCATCTTTTCCTAATCTATGAAATTGTTTAGAGCTTGAAAAAAGTTTTGAAACATTTTTAAGAAAATTATCTTGCCTTTCCAATCTGTTGGTCACTTTTTATAGTCTCCTGATTCCTGAGGGTATTTTAACTTTTTATACATAGTAAGAGTAGTTGCTTTATATTCTGACTGATAGATAATCCCAGTATCTGAAACATTTGTGGATCTGTTTCCGCTGATTCTTACTCTTGCTGGCTTCTTTTCTTGTGTTATTTAGTGTTAAATTTTTTTGTTGTTTTAATTTTTAAAATGTTTTCCCCTGTTATCTGCTCATTATCCTTAACGATTATTTGTTGGGATTATTTGAGGAGCAGGATGAAAGTATCTTCTCCAGAGGGAAGTACATGTGGGCACCTTTAGGGGGAGACCGTCTCACAACTGTCTCACAAGGTCATAAGCTCTTAGGTTCCCTGGACCACTCAGGTGAGGGGAGGGGAGGGGAGCCCAGGTGGCACATTCGGGAGGGCTGGCTTGTGGCCACAGTGTTTCAGAAACAGGTTTGTTTTCTCTCTCTCTTCCCTCCGTTCTGCTCAGTGGCCAAGGCCGACCTCTCCGCAACCTGGAGGAATAGGATGAGACTACTTCTGGTTCCTCTTTATTCTGAGGAAGGGGTCCCAGCTGACTGTGTGTGACTTTGTGTTTGATGCTCTTCTTCTCTTTTTCGTTTTTCTCTAGATTTTGCCCTGGATTTTGCCCTAGATTTTTCCCTAGATTTCTTACTATCTTGTGACTCTTTTGTTTTTAAGGAGATTTATTTTTTTCTAGTTGTTTTAGTTGTCTTCAGTAGGAGGATTGGTCCACATAAGCCAAGCTACTGTTACTAGAAATTAGAAATCTTCCTCACTTGATCTATCGCAGTCCTGTGAGGTTTATGTGCAGAGGGATGACTGGGAGAAGTGCAGTGATCGATTTAAGATCATACAGGCGAGTGGCAGAGCCTGGAACTTCTGAGTCTGAGTCCACATTCTGCCTTTGAGCCTTTTTCAACTGGGTGTATTTTTAGAATTTTGAATGAAGCAGTCATATGTTGAGAAAGTTTTAAAAAATATGTAATACCTTTACAAAATCATTTAAACCATTGGCTGATTGACATAGGGTATGCTGGTGCAACTTTTTCCAGATATGGCATTTTAAATGGAAAATAATAATTGCTTTCTTTCTCTTTCAGCTGAAGTGAGTAGTGAATACAGTATGGACAAGGCAATGGTTGAATTTGCTATGATGGATCGGGAACTAAACCATTACGTAAAGGCTGTTCAGTCTGCGATAAATCATGTAAGTTTACAGCACACACCTGGTGATATATGGTTATAACTCTGATCTAAAAATAAAAACACAAAATCAAAATTCTTCCCTGACCTTTCATATTTCCTTATCCTTACTATAGCAGCTATTAATTTCTTTTTAATCAGGAAGTTCTTAGAATAGGAATCTGAAATATTTTCCCAGCTAGGCCACCTAGTTTAATTAGGATGTTACATCTATTTTAGAGTTCTCGCTTTTTTTTTTTTTTTTTTTTGGTTTCAAAATTTTTAGTCTACCTCCTTCAATTATGGAGAACACCAAAGAGCTTTTGTTTATGTGCACTCTAACTATCAAGATTTACCATATTAGAAATTTAAACCTACACCTATTGCAGGTTAAAATGAATAATATTTTTTTTTTTTTTTGGTCTCAAAATTTTTAGTCTAAGCCTCCTTCAATATGAGATTTTTATAAAATGCTAAAAATTGCATAGAACTTGTTTTTATTGTCTTATGTGCTTAAGCATACAATTTAGACCAGGTTTAGTTACTCATTCTCCAGCTATAATTAATATGCAGCTATTGCAAAATTCGTAGAATCAGATAATATAGAAGAGTTTCAGAGCAAGTTGAAAACTAAAGAAGGTTGGCATTTTGGTTTTTCCAGAAGCCGAAGTTATCTTTGTTGACTCCAGCTGTCACAGGAACGGATAGGCAGTTAAGGTGGGAGCATAGCAACATCCTTTTCAGCAGTGCCCTGTTGAGTAAGAAGTGAACAATACAGTTGCAGTAATGTTTCTGGGAAGTCCTTTGTCCTCCTCTAAGCAGTGGAAACTCCCCTTTGAACTGATTTCAGATACCTGTGTCATAGGATGTCTTGTACTTCTGGTTTCTTTATTTGCCTTTTCTTACCTACATCTATGGGAAAATTCCAAAAATCAAATATTTTACAAGGTTGGCTACTGTTCAGTGGAAGATAAATGATTAAATACGGTTTAATACTTAAACCATGCTTAAATGAGCATTACATAGCTATATATTCATAGTTATGAAGTTTTTAAAAAATTTTTTAATGTTTTTTTCTGGTTTGAAGTTTTTTTTCCTGAGGTTTTTTATTGTTGTTGTTGTTAGTATTTAAGTGTATCATTTGTGACTAACTTAAAAATATCTGCTTATATTCAAGTAGTAAACTCATTCAGCTTGTAAATTCTGATCTTTCTAACCATTGTGGCTATTAGTCCTCATACTGTGAATATTTATTCCATAGGAAAATATGAAAATGACATTATGTTGGGGCATTTGAAACTGGGCAACAAAGCCCTCAGATCAGAGGTTTTCAGTTGCAGCTGACCCCTAGAACCAGCCAGACTCTGCTCTAAAGAGATTCTGATTTCACTGGTCTGGAGCAGGATGGCAGCACTAGTATTTTTATTTTAAAAACGCATTCTAACGTGTATCCAGGGTTGCAAATGACTGACTTAAAAGAACAAAGTTGACTTTACAGAATGAAGTGTTTGGTACCAAAGCTCAGAGTTGGGCCTATTAGATCAGCCCTGTTTTGGCCCTTACATTCTGTGGAGGCTGTTCAATGGGTGCTTTCTAGCTTTGAAGTTACATAAACAGCATGCATTAGAGGGAAGTTAAAAAACTTAACATGGATTTTTTTCCTATTACACTGTAGGATTCACAGATACGTAAGGTATTTTTGCATAAAGAATTGAACTCTCCCCCCTTCAAAAAACTGAGCCATTCATAAAAAAAAAAAAGTCAAAGACAAAGAAACCCTTACCCTCACCCACAGTCAGGAGTTAACAGTGTTTCTTTCATCTTGAGGCCTCATCCCATTCCCCTCACTCTGCTAAACAGAAAAGATTGTGCTCTGAGTTGTATCCCACTTCTTAGCCCTAACTTCACACTAGTCTGTGGAACAACTGGATTAGTGATTCTTGTGCTTGTAATAAAGGTCCCTGGTCTTTCATAAGAAGAGAAGACATGTTTATTGTCCTTTTCTGGAGCAAAGTTGTGCTCTATGTAAGCTTCATACAAGACCAAGAATAGTAAACTGTAAGATGTCTAAGGCCTGAAACCATATGGGGACACAGTGGGAATATGGCCATTATTTCGAGGGAGATATTTTATGCCTCATAACATACTATGCACTCTTTATATACTTGCAGTTGTGGACATTGCTATCTTATTGCTTGTTTTCGTGAGGGATAAAGCATGAAGAGGAACCAGAATGGTAAAGCTCTTTAGAAATAGCAATTATTTAGGGGTCGGAAACCCTTCCAACCCTAGCTCTTCCATTTTCTAAGTTATGATCCTGAGTCAAGCAATGCAACCTCTTGGAACCTCATGTTCTTCATCTATAAAATCCTCGGCCTCCCTATTTCACAAGATTATTATATGAGTCAGATTAGAATACCGTGTAACAAACACTTTGACATTCATAAAATTTGATGCAGATGTAAGATATTATGTTATTGCAAATCCAGATTGCTAAACATATTCCTTAAAAAGATGGAACAAAATCTTTCTTAAAAACATACTTTGCTCACTATATTTCAAGACTTTGAAATAAAACTTTTATTGACTTTGACCTGTCCTAGTTTCGAATTCAGGAATTATAGGGTTAGATAAAAGCTAAGTTATGTTATAATATGAGGTGTTTATGATAACCAAACAAAGAAATTGTTTTAAGTCAGATTACTAAGAAAGAATACAGATACTAGGAACCCGTACGAGTCCCTATCTAACTTTGGCTGCAGCACTTCCATGACTGTATCATTTGCCCAGATTCTTAAAAAAAAAAAAAATTTTTTAAATTTTTATTTGTCCAGATTCTGATCCATCTTGTGGTTTTTCTGTTTATGAATTTTTGTATAGTTACAGTACAGTAAAATTTTTTTTAATCATCAAAGAGCTTTTCTTTATTATTTAAAGAACTGTCTCTCTCCTGCTCTCACCTTCACAGAATTCTGAAAGATTTTAGAAGTTTGCTTTGGAACCTTAGAGGTGTAGGTCAGTTTACCATCAATCTCTGGGAAGTCCCTCTCAGCAGAAGCTCTCAGATTGCTTTTCTTTGTCCTTTGAGAAAATAGAGCGACTTTATTTTACAATGCCTGAAGATTTTCTTTGGAATCGGTATTTATTTCAGTGCTCTGGAATTAGGACTTCATCTCACATAGTTTCTAGAGAGAATATTATGCTGTGAACACTAAAAAAAATTCCCAAATAGTCTATAAGTCGTTTATAAAAACTTTCAGGATAGGGGGAGTTATATACCTGTCACAACTTTTAAACATGCATTTTGGACCACAAAGAGTTTTGTATGAATTCTTTGGAGATTTTCAGCCATGAGACCACACATGTGATGAAAGTGTTTTGAAACTATGAAATGCACACAGATTCACTATGGTGCAGTTACTTCTTTTATAACTGTTACTGCCAGAGAATAGCTTTTCTCAGTTTCATGTTGAAACAGAGTGAAGTTCTGAACACTAGACTTGATGACCTAATATTAACTCCTTCATATGATTTCTAAGCTTTTATTATTTGAGTATATTGAAGGAGCACTGTTGGCTGGCTTTTTGTCTCATTCAGTGAGTAAATATTATGTGCCAGATACTTCTGGGTGCAAAGCCCACCTCAGGTTGTCTGAAGTCTGGAGAGGGAGACAAACGTTTACACAGAACAATACAGATGGTATTTAATAACTATTATGGGAAAACAAAGCGTTCAAGGAGAGTAAATAACATGAGGCATAATATTTTCTGGGGTTTGGGGGAAATCCTTCCCGAGGAAGTGATATTTAAGCTGAAAGTCAAATAAGCCTCAGCAAGGAGATCGTGATATATAACTTCTCTAGGTGACTTTTGCATGAAATGGAAGCATCTTTTTTCTGATTTTCTCAATGTCAGAGTTTCAGAGTGCCTTGATCAATTCAAAGATTTAATTTGAGAAAATTAGCACAGAGAAAGCCTACTTTTGTATTTAGAAGTATAAAGTATATAGAGTAGTCGAGGAACCTACCCAAGCTTGGTCAGTTATTCATTCACAGATATGAGTGCCTATTGTGTGCCAGGAGCTGTGCTTAAGTCATGCAAGTCATGGCCACAGTTGATTTCAGAATAATTTCATTACTGATATTTTGCTTCTCAAACCACTTCACTAGTCACCTGTTGGTTTATCCCTTTTGAAAAGAGACTTTTTATCCCGTATCAAGTACGCAGTGGTAATACTACATATTTCTGAATCTGTGTTTACGTGATTGTGTAAAACTAAACCTGTAGTTTCATCCTGTGGGCCTCAGATTCCAGAGCTAGGGCACCAGTTTCGATCAAGGAATCCTCAAATCCATTTTCGGGTGTGCATTTCTTCAAATAAGACATGGTAAAGAGTCCAATCACTATCATGCGACAATCCTTGCAACTTTTTTATACTCCGATTCTCATAGTGAAAAAGGATGGAACTAGGAAGCTACATGATGAACAGCCTAGGTTCGGATTCGTTTCACCTGTCATTAGCCGTCAGTGACAAAATACTTATCTTCTGTGCTTTTTGCTGAGCAGCCTAGTCCTAGAATTTAATACAAGTAATTAAGCTTGAGATTCACATTATATGTTGGCATTTACTTTTTATCGTGATACTTAATTGTGCGATTTAACTTTAACAAACTTTAAATCTCAAAAGAATGTCAGGTTTTACCTGTATATTGTTCTTTTAGTATGTGCTGCTTCAGCATGTAAATTTATTGGAAAATCGAGAGTTTTATTTTCTTCACTTGCCTACTCTGTCTGGTGCTCCATGCATCTTATAGATTATGTAAGATTTGAAAGCATTTAAATCAGATTGTTGCCACATGTTTGTTTTTGTTTTCTTTAAGTCAATATTTTATAATAATTCCTACCAAAAGCCTGAGGAGGGAGAGTATTTTTTTCCTTAACCTAACAGGAGCAATTAAAAGCTAGTTTGATATACTTGTGTTGTTTCATATAAATCTGTTCATGGATTATGTCCTGTGTGTTGTGGTTTTCACTTGGTAAGCTAGCTCAGGCATTTAATCTGCCTTTTAAAATGAATATGTTGGGAGTTAGAAGTGTGGAAATATACCTCATGTAAACTGTTGAAACCAACACAATCTTAGATATAATAAAAGAACGGAATAGGTCAAAGGTATAGCTTACCTCAGCCTCGTCATTATGCAACTAGTTTTAAATGTTTTTGACGTATCACTTCCCTCTGCCTCCTCACCCTTCACCCTCCATCAACTAGCAAGTTTTGCTTTTTCTAAATCTTAAAGCTATCTTAACATCCACTACTTGAACATGAAATCTTATGGTAAGGAGTTACTATTTAGTTAAGCCAGATTTGGGGAGCATTTCTCACTGAGAAAGCTACTAATATGTAGTATCTGAAGGAAGGTCCAGGCCAGAGAATATGATTTATTAGCTATGATCGTCTACTGACTGAATGTGATAGTGCAGCCCACATTGTGAATCATCAACAAAAGAGGAAGGAGGGAGAAATTATAAAATTTGAAGACAGAAGACTCCTGAGCATAAGAGAAATTACTGTTGTCAGCAGAATAGCAAGAAAGTGAGAGATGACAGTGGAATCAGTGAAAATCTCTTGGAGCCAGACGGGAAAGTACTGGAGAATACCTCTTCTCCGCTTCATGCCCCCTACTTGACACTCCACAGCAGTGCGTAGTCTCTTAACACCTTTCTTGTCACAAGTTTACATGTTCTTTATGTGAGCGTTGTCTATAGGAATATTGCCCACACGTGGCCGTTAACCAGAAAAACAAAGTCAACCTTGGGTATTCACTCTTCAGCCGCTTGGCCCCAGGATGTGTCTGTTTTGATAATTACTAGTAGTTAATTTCTATTCCAGTGCTTTAGAATTTCCTCTGCAGTTATTTCCAAATTAAGGTTGTATTTGATAGCATTTTGTCTAATATACACAGAGGGTTAGGTCCGGGTATAGTATTCCACCAATCGAGTTGCCTCTATAGGACCCAAGAATCTAGATATACATCTCTTAGGCTACCAAGTAATGTCGCTGCTAGTAGGTGAAAATTCTGGTCTATGCTGTGCTGAGACTGATTTTCATGGGTAGTTTATAGAAGTCCATCTTCATGCTTTGTAGGTATTAAGTGTTGGATTTTATTCAGAATTATAAAACATTTACACTCTACTGGGCCTTAGTGGGCCTCTAGTGCAGCATTTTCAAAAGTTGCCCCATAGTGCTAATTAATCAGGATGTGAATAAGTACATTAGGAGAAATGGATTTTGTGGTCAAATAAGTTTGGGGAATGCTTGATTAAAAGAATTTCCTTAAAGACTAAATCCTTTAATATGCTTTTATGCATGTGATTCTCCAAAGGAAGCTGTTTGCTAATTTCCTAAACTTATTTAACTTGAAAACCTCTTTGGGGAAGGACTGTCAACTCTACAGAACCCACTTTGGGAAATGTCTCAACCCCGTTATCTTACATAGGGGACAAAGAGATGGGTCCAGAAGTTTGTACAGACGTGTGTGTGTGTGTGTGTGTGTGTGTGTGTGTGTGTGTGTGTGTTTAACCTGTGGGGAGCTCGGGAGTGCATCAAATTTCCTACCCGAAATGGCCTAAGAGATGTTTCTACGTAGGACATCAGGAAAGGACCAGGCATCTGAGAAGACTGCATCATTCCAACGACGAAAAAGTGAAAGGAAAAAAAATGTTAAAAACATGCAGTGATTGGTTGGCTATCAAAACCTTATGTTTGAAGCAAACAAGACCTCTGTGTGGAGAGGAGGAAAGGAAGAGAGGTGGGCACAGAAGAGGCAGAAGGGACATAGCAGCAGTGTGGGCAGGAAAAGCATACAGACGTTGAGAGGCCTCGTTTGCCACGGCACTCCAGTTAGGCACCGGGGTGCCTACTGTCGTTGAATACCTTGTCCTCTGGAGCACCAGACAATTCTGGCAGCTGATTATTTGAATTATTTAAATGAGGTGAATGTTTTTTAATGCAGCAAACTCCTGCTTGTTTTTGACATCGAGCGAAGTCCATATAGAAGAGCATCAAACCCTTATTTTAGACAGTGACTTTAGCCTCCTTCCATATCACACTTTTCACCACAATTGATAAGTAGTAAAGAACTTGAGATTTAGGCCTTTGTCCCCCACCTAGCAGTAGAAGAGAGATGAGGAAAGAGGTTGGAGAGGGGAATGGATTGCCAAGTGTTAAGGTTCACGGGAATACAAATGCCTTTTCAGAGAGTCAAAAGCAGTGGCTTAGTCTGACGAATAGTATGCTTAGTCTAATGAAGATGCAGAAGCCTCTCAACATATGTACACAAAATCATATTAACAGTGAAATTAGATGGACACAGACAATTGAAATGTGCTTAGGAAATTCCGAGTAAGGGAAAAGAGCATTTGCTTAAATTCTGCCTTTTCTTCACTCTAACTCTGAGCCCCCGTTTCTTCTTAAAGTGGGGATCGTAGTGCAGTTCCTAGAGTTCTGGTAATGATGAGAAGTGATGACACGAAAGCACCTACAGCAGTTCCGTCCTACTCCTTTACAAAGTTGCCCAGAGAGTTCTGGAAAGGAGAAGTCATTTCCTGGATCAAATTTAAATGGTATCTGAAAGGGAATTTTGAGTTAAAATTTGAAGAGTAGACTAGGCAGCAGGAAACCATTGGGAAAGGCCAGAGATGATGTTCCTTGAGAGGTTGAAGGAAGGACCTCTTTCCTTAGAATGTGTCTTCTGGTATTGAGAGCTGAGGAGATTTGTGGAGTGGGGGCGGAAGGGGACTTAATGTTCATGATTTTGTAACTGGAAAGGACTGGGCAGGTTCTAGGAGACCAGTTCAGAAGCCAGTGGACAGCATGGCATTTGGCCAGTTGGATATGAAAATCAGTAAGTCTTTTCGTGTTTGTACGATGAGAAAAAGATTGTGTCCTTTACCATATGCTAATTAATAGTGGAGGGGGTCATACTAGAGATGAGAACCAGACAACTAAGTGAACACTTCGGTAATTTAGGAATAACTTTTGATGTTTTCTTAGATAAAGTAAACAAAAATTACTTAAAGATGCGGGCAGGGTAGTTCAGTAAATAGCATGATTATATACTCACGTGCACAGAAATATCTCTTGAGCTACATTTCCGTCTTTAAGTAATTCTTGCTTATTATAGCATGCATTTGAAAATTACTGAGAGAGAAAAATCTACTGGATTTATTCCTCTAAGTATTATATGCAAGTTGTCAGCTATATTTCAAACATGCAGTCTTTATTAATTGTTGACAAATACAAGAATAGAAAGAGTCTAAATGTAGAGCATATCAGTGGATTTTATTTTTTCAAGCCCTGTGCGAGCTGCAGTTGTTCTCGTAGGGATAGTTCTTTTGTTCTGAAGCAGAGCCCGTGCCCAGTGAACTGTCACTGAGAAAATGGAGAGGATTTCTTTGCCTTCTGTTTTTCTCAAAGATCAAGCTTCTGGCAGTAGTGACACTCTATCTTCTGTTGTTTTGTGTCGTGGCCAACCTGATCTTGTAACCACTGGAGGTTTTTTTAAACATTTTATTTCTCTCTCTGCTTCTTTTTTTTCAAAGAAAATTTATGTCACATAATACAGCATTCATTAAAATAGTGAAAATCATTATGTTTGTCTCTCATGGGCTAGAGTAATACAATCTGTTATTTTGAACAGTTTTTAATTCAGTTACTTCTACCCTTTATTTCATATTAAAATAACCATTTAATTATCTTCTAATAGGAAGAGGTATTTAGGAAGACCAGGTCAGTGTTACTTAAAATTGGAAACAATAACCACAAATAGATTAATATCATTACATTACATGACTGATTTCTAGACATTTGACTTGCTAGCTTTTTACCTTCCCCTTGCCTGACACGCAGGAGTCTCACCTGCTTCATTGGCTGCCTTCCAATGGCCTCAGCTATTTGTGGTTCTTGCAGTGTTATTGGTACTGAGAGGTGCTGTCACCTGGAGGTTTATTTTAACCCCCAACCTGAAACAGAAGCCAAAAATGGCACATGAAACACTAAATAGGGACTCTAAATGGACTAAATCCTCGGTGTGCTTAGAGCATTCCTCTTGCAAAAGCAGACATTAAATTTGATGCATAAGGTTACACTATGTTTTTAAAAGTCTCAGCACAAACATCGGATACTTAGTTTTTTCTTACAACTTCTTAAGACATGACATAGAACACCTGTAAATAATCTAGATGAAATTAGAATATGTCATACAACCTTTTCTATTATAGTAATGAAGTTACTCTGCCAAAATATGGAATTAAAGTGCTTTGCAATATAACGTGTGACTGACCCCATCGTAGTAGTAAATGATGTGATGTTAACATTCAATTTAGTTATTGAGTTGTCTTCTATACCTATCTACGGAATGTCCGTGTGACCTTAAGCAAGTCACACAAACCGAACATAGTAATATCTGCCCCTATCTCTCTTAGAGTGATTTCTTGATTATAAAATGAGATAACTTATGTGAAAGCACCTGAGAGGTAAAAGTGCCATATAAAGGCCAGGCCTTCGTGTTCTGTCTTGTTAACTTTTCATTTCTTTCTCTTACCACGGAAATGTCTACCACATGCTGATTTAAATTGGTGAACCCTTTTACACCAACTAAACTTGGAATAAATGATAATAGGTGACTCGTGTCTTGTTTTCTTATATTCATTTTTCCATCTCACAGCTTAAAGTGGGAGGAAAAACCTGTAAGTTTTACATTCACTTTTTTGTCCTTAATTTAGTCATCTTTTTGGTAAATGTTTATTTCTGTCTCCCGCCCACCTCCCAAGAGTTTTACATAAATCCCATGTTACAGTTCAACAAGTGACTAATGTAGATTGGACTTGCTTAGTCCCTGAGTCACTTTATTATGAAACACTTAAAAGTTGAACATCTATATATAACAATGAGGAAATAATTTAAAACAGTTTATACTTTCTGATCTGATGTTTTTAGTGACTAACTCATCAGGCAACAATAAAGAAGGAAATTAATGAAAATTCTCAAAGCCAGATAAAATTAGTTTAAAAATGAAGTCCAAATAAATCACAGTCATCTTTACTTCCTTCCCCGCTTTTTTAAGCGGTTGTTGTTTGAGCGATAAGTGCATTGGGCTGGGAAATAAAGATCTGGCTTCCGATCCTCATTTTGATAGGCTCTGACCTTGGACAAGTCACGTAACTTTTGTACTTCAGTTTCCTTGTTTCTGAAATGGGAGTAATAGTAGTGTTTGTCCTACAAACCTCACTGGCAATTGTAGATAGAAGGAGATTATAAATAGGAATGTGTTGTGACAAAAAAAAAAACAACCCAAAAACAAAAACGAGAGGTGGTTATATAGTTATTACCTCCTGGCAGTCAGCTGCCATCGCGTGTCTGGATGGCCACAGGACTGAGGAGTGAGGGAGATCAGAAGCGGGGTCTCTGTGAGCTCCTGGACCTGGAAGAGAACGGAGACGTTCCCTGTATTTGGATTTGTAAAGTGAATCATGGAATACAGTTTCCCATGGAAATAGCTATGGTGGCTAGGTTTCTAGGCTAAACTCAAAAAAAAGTTTTTTGAAAAATGATTTAATCACAGATGATTCATTGCAATCCAATTTTTATAAAACTAACGAAGCTGGTTTGTAGTATAGGTATCAGTCTGGTGTTTAAAATGATCTGGAGGACGTAGCCTCGATCTGGATGATAGTGATTCACTTCTCTTCCCCAGTTTTGGATATTTGCCTAGTGCCATGGGTCATTTGCTTAATCCAGATTTGGAAATGTCATCAGTTTCTACTTCAGTCCCTTTAACCAAGAGTCCGATACCCATTTTCTTGGTGCTAGGTCAGGGATGAGGGGCCCTCTCGGATGCCTGGCCTCTCTGATGACCATAGGAAACTTCCAAATTGGGGATGGTAGATACAGTGGACCCTGAGCCTCAGGAAGGTCAAGGACATGCTTAGTCTCAAGCGGCGGAACCTTGAGCCTTGGTTTTTTGACGTGTAATTCAAGGCTCTTTTCATGCCATCTCCATGCCTCAGAACAGATAGAGTTTGTTGAATTTATTTTCAGCTGGGAGCAAGAATGCTTTTTGTCTAGTCTCAGTAATAACGTATGCGTATGTTCTTTTACACAGCTTCCTGAAACTTTCCCAGAGGTGAAGTTTTGGGACATTTAGTCTGAAGGAAAAGTGCCTCCTGACACTGATTTAGCACGCATAAGGGAGGGATTCTATGAGTCTTCAAGAACTGCTTGAGGAAAGAATGTTGTGCATGGACCTGTTATCTTAGTAGGAGCCAGCGTTGTTTCCCCTTTGAGAACCTTTTGTTTGTGGTTTATTTTCAAAGTGGCTGTGGCCTAAATTTTAGGGAATCGAAGTAAAATAAAAAGAAATCTTTTTTCTAGTTTTAATGTAATGCTTTATGTTTATGTTTATTAAAATATTTAGCCCTTTCCATAATAATAGGAGGCCTAGCTAACATTTTTCTAGTGCTCACTCTGTGCCAGGCAGTATTCTCACTTGTATTTCGTTAACTCAGGTCGAGTAACTTTTCTCGTCTTGCCAGTTTAGCCTACAGATTTATTCGTGGTTAATTTTTAAAAGCAGCGAGGGGAGAAGGGAATGATACGGTCAGTACGTGACATTTTGTGGGATGTATGAAGAATGTTTCAGTGGAATAGCAGAAAGAATACTGCAGTAGGACTCAGAAGATCTCGCCTCTGTGACATTGGGCCAGCGACTTGTCCCCTTAAAATCTTCAGTTTCCTTGTCTATAAAAAGAGGACAATACCAAATGGGGCTGTTGCAAGGATTAAATGAGATGATGTAAGTAAAGTACTTAACTTCGTGCCTTCACAGGAAGTGAGGCTTCACCATAGTAGGCATTGAGAAAATATTAACTGCCTCTTTTAATCTCCATGCACAAGGTGGTTGTGAAATTAAATTGGAGAACAGACTCTGAAAGCTGGTTTACACATTTTTAAAATATCATTCCAGTTTAAGATGGTATTTTTCACTGAATGCTGCCTCCTTTCGCACCTCGGAGTAAAACGAATTGGGGAATCAAGAGAAATAGGTTAGGGCGAGAAGATCTGGATTTTACAAGATGGCCGCCAAGCCTGGAACTGTAGGTAAATACACAATGGGTGGCTTAGTGATACAATATTACAGTGCATTATGAAATAGTATTACCTGTGCTTTCAGACTTGGTGGCCACCTTGTAACTCTGTCACCTCTTTAGTGTTTGGTTCAAGGAAGTTGTTTAATCTCTCCGGGCAACGAGAATCAAATTATATAAATTATTCTAGAAAGCTCTTTATAAACTATGAAGCACCTGACCTGTTTTTGTTTTGTTTATTGTCTTAATTTGCTTGTGGTACAGTGGTTTTTGATTGTTTTAATGGTGGAATTCATTTTCATTTAGTCAGGAACCCTTTTTCATAGGAAATGAATTAAAAGGCGAAAGGCAATTTGATAGCATTAGTCGTGAAGAGTAATTTCAAATATGAGGAAGCCATATTAATTATAGAGAAGGTAACATCAGAGAATTTGATAGGCTGCTAGACAGGAGTGAATGGAACAGGCACAGGATAAGGGGCATTAATAAACTGCCAGAGTATTAGTAATTCCGTGGTCTTATTGTGTTAACTAAAATGCGATAACTGAGGGAAAGATCCAGCCTCATATCCTCGGGTTGCCTTATTCGTGCTGTAGACATGCGGTCTGCGACAAAGACCAGGGAATTGACTTACTAACTGCCAGAATCCTTTGGGCACCTAAGAATGTTAGAAGTTAACTTATAAATTTAGAGAAAAATATAGTATGCCCAGAGTAGATAGTTTGCTTTTATTATTATTATTATTATTATTATTATTATTATTATTATTTTTTCAGTTTTTGGAGTCATATTAAACAGGTTTTCTTACGGATACTTAGCAAGAACAGAAGGAAGAAAACAATTAGCATATCCCTTTCTGTTTGGTTACAGCAGAAACGGTAAATTTCTTCTTTTGGTTATTAGGATCCTCTGGTTCATGGAGGACATGACTGGCAGTCCCAGGGAAGACATGGAATGTGGGAAAGAAGCTCTTACAGCCCTCACATCATCTATGGTGTGGTGGCTGGGGTGCTCCCTGGTGGTCCCAGGGGCAGAAGCCGGACCTTTCTGGTCCAGAGTGCTCCGAAAGAAAGGGCTTCCACGAGGCTTGGCATTGCTCCCGTCTCCTCTCAGATCTTTTACTTTCTTCAGAATGGTTGGGACCATGCGTGTACATCCCCCTTCCCCACATACTCACACAAAGGCTGGAGCAAGAGATATTTCTCTTACTGTTTAGATTCTAAAGCAGGATGCCGCTTTACCACCAGATAAGCTTTATTGTCACCAACCACTGCCGAGTTGTGTGGAAAAGAGAAGTTTATCTAAATGAGTACAAGAAAATCGAGATCCCCTTTCCTTAGGACTTTTCTAGGAACCTTGACTTTGATGGATGTAGCAGAATCAGCAGGTAGGGAAGGGACTGTGCTATATCGGCTTTGTGTATTGAGAGTTGGATTTCATAGGCAAAAAGCCTATGAAAGAATTTATGCTAGGATGAGAATAGTTTGGGTTAGATGTAAAAAAAAAAAAAAAATCAGTGGAATTCTTTTATGTAAAATATGTTTGTACATTTTAGAAGCAAGCATTGGATGGTTTTCCATGTTTTTGAGGAGGTGAAAGCAGAAGAGGGTGGAACCTTTTTTAATCCTTAATAGGAAAGTATCTGCCATGGGGACACTTCTCTGTGACTGTCATTGTGCCACTGTCAAAACTAACCTGAGAGTCAGTTTGGTTGTCCAAAGGTCTCCTTAATCATGTACTCGGGATATTTCATTTGATAAAACATTACCTGGCTTATCGTTTTAAAACTGTTGGAATAATTTTTGAAATCACTAATCAATAGATTAATTTCTACAGAACATTTATTTTGTTTGTTTGAGGGCTGCTCATGAGTTTAAGGTGCCCTTCTTAAGAGTGTAACATCTGTATCACAAACTCATGATGATTACTACAGATGTCTGCACAGAATTCTTTGTGTAAATACCAAGGTGTGCTTCAAAGGTCCCTTTGACAGGCTCCTGGGACTCTGTGCATTACAAACTGCATTTAGAAAGGAGAAAGGAGACATTGGGAAAGAGGCGGAAGAAAAGGAAAAAGGTTATCGTTCTTTTCTCCCAGTTGCTCTTTTTCAAAACTCCACGGCCATTGATTCCACGTAGCTTCCTGCTCAACCCCAGTCTGGCTACCTGGACTTGCCTGTCTGACATGCACGGAACACGTGGTAATAAAAGCAGAGTATTTTTTTGTGCCTAGTGCGTCTAACACATACTAGGTCCTTTATACATGTCACCACGTATCCTCACAACAACGGGGTGCAGTAGCTAATGTAACATTCTTGCGTAGATGAGAAAGCTAAGGTGCAGTGATGGGAATTGCCTGAGGTTACACACCTGGTAAAAAACCCATAGGATAATGTTCAGTCATTCTCTTTTGTGGCTTTGCTGCTGTTAATAACTCCCTCCTTTCTGAATTATTATGTTCTTTTGACTTTGACTTTCATAACAACACGTCTGTTTTTTCTTCCAGCTTCTGGCCACTTCTCTGTAGTTTCCTTGGTGAACCCTGCTTCACCTTTTCACCCATTAAATCTCGGTATTCCACCCTGTTCTTTGATTCTTTTCTCACGCTGCATTCTCCTCCTGAGAGAGAGCATCTATGCTCATAACTTGAATTACCGTCTTTATGTCGCTGAGTCCCACCCAGATCCTTCCGTTCCAGATCACTTGTCTGAGAATCACACACGTGAATTCGGGCACCTGTTTGACATTTCTACTTAAGTGTGCTCTTTAAATTCAACCTGTCCCCAGAGAGAAGTTTTCCCCCTTGATTTTTTTTTTTTCCTGGATCCCTATAACTTAGTAAGTGGTGACATCAGTTTCCCACATCAGAAATTCGGTAATCATCCTTCCTCCCCTTGGCGCCTCATCTCCCTCATTCCATCACTGAATTAGTTTGCCTACCTCATTGTCACGGTCTGAAGTCTCCTATGTCAAGTTTGCTATGTGAAGTTTTGTTTTCTTCTAATGTTTTCTAGTTCCCAAGAGATATTTCTGGATCGGAAGTTTGATTGTTTTGCCTGTCTTTTTCACAGCTTTATCTTCTTCGGATATTCTTTTTACTCTTGGGATTAAATTCAAACTTCTTCACCTGGCATACACTTTTATGCTAGTTCTTGGGATGTTCTCTTGCCTCCAGGAGTGCCCTTCTTTCACTGGTTAATAGTTAACTCTTTCTTACCCTTCACCAACTTAGTGTAGCCTGTTTTTTAATAGCTCCCCGCCGACATCCCGCAGTCTCCTTCCGCCAAGTGTATTACTCCCTGTGCTCTTGTAATGCCGTGTACTTAGTCATTGTTCATAGCATTCGTAGCTATAACATGTCTTCTCTCCAAGTCTCAAAAATACAACTGCCTTCTTTTCATTTCCACTTCATTTCATTCCCGTAGGCATTTCACATTTAACCTTCCAAAACCAGCTGTTCCTCCAGACTTCCCGACCTCAGAAAATGGCATCTGTACTAATTCATTGAGTCAGGCCAAACCAGGTGCCCTCTGTTCCTCGTTTCACAGCCCACACCCAGCCCATCGATAAACCCAGTCGTTTCTACCAGACCATGTCTTGCTGCTTCTGCTGTCACCTTAATTCATGCCATCCTCACCTTTTTGCCTAGATGACAGCAGTAGCCCGTTAACTGGTTTCCTGCTTCGAAGTAGTCTCCTTCCTCCCCTAAAATCTGTTCTCAGTCGTGACAGCCAGAGTGATCCTTCAAAAAAGAAAAGCAGATCTTTTCCCTCCTCTGCTCAAAACCTTCCCATCTCTCTTAGAGTAGAGGCCAAAGGCCACACGTTGGCCTCCATGGTCTGTCCCGCCCTCACTCCGTCTTCACTTCTGACCCCATCTCTTTATTCCCCAGCCCTTTCGAATCTTCAGGTCTTTTTTTCAAATGTCATCTTTTCAGCGAAGCCTTCCCTGGCCATCTATCATAGAAGAGCTCATCTACCCCTGCCTTGTTTAATTATTGTCTACAGCACTTACTACCATCTGGCTAATTATATGTTTTCTTATTGTTCTTCTCAGCTAGAATGTAAGTTCTGTGAGGGCAGAGGTCTCCTTTGTCTACTGCTGTGTTCCCAGCATCGGGAGCAGTGCATGGCCCTTCGTGGGCACTCGGTAAAGACTTGGTGATGTCGGGGTAGTTTACCAGGCCTGCCAGTGCGTGTTCCAGCCCCAGCACTGAGGAGTATTCGGCCACTTGCAGTTAGGCCACTCCTGAGCTTCGATTTTTCTAATCTGTGATATAGGAATGTATTAGTTCTTCTTAGGTTGTTTGTTTGCGAACGATTAAATAAAATAATCCACTCGAAGTGCTTAGTTTAGTAACTTGCCCACAATAAACTCTATATTGAGAGTAGCTGTTGCTTTTGATGCTGCTGCTAATTTTTATCAGACTCCATATAATTGCTTTTCACTTGTCCATCTCCTCCACCAGATTTTAAAATTCAGCTATATTTTAAACTTGCTATTATAATAATAATGATGATAATGTGTTTGCCAGAGGGGAAGGAAAGGGTAAGGGATGGGAAGGAATTCAGTGAGGTGGTCAAAGGCACAAACTTCTAGGTAAAAGGTAAATGAGTTCTGAGGCTGTAATGTAAAACAATAATAATGATAACAATACTAGTAATAATAATAGTAGCAATTACCATCTGAGTGCTTCCTGAGTGCCAGGAAGTATTCTGTAAGTCACCACTTTGCAGTAGAACTTTGTCTTATATCTGCACTTTTGAAAGGTAGCCACTAGCTGCGTGTGGCTATTGAGCACTCGAAATATGACAGTATTACCGAGGAACTAAAATTTTAATTTTATTTCATTTTAATTAATTTAGATTTAAATAACCACATGTGGCTAGTGGCTACTGCATTTGAATTTCAAAGCTCTAAATTCTTTACAGATATTAATTCCGTTAATATTCACGACAACTCTATGATTTGGGTGAAGTTATAGATGAGGATGTAAAGTTTCTGAGAGGTTAAGTAACTTGCCCAAGATTGCACAGCTGGTATAAAGTAGAATTGGGTTTTAAAGGTTAAATCTCTTGGTAATGTGGTTGCAGAGGCTCTACTGGCACCTTCTGTACTGCAGTCCCACAGCCCCTGTGGCAAAGGGCCAAGGTGACATGTCTATATTCTTGCTGCAAGGGAGGCTGAGAAGTAGATTTCTGGTCCCTGTCCCGAGGAGGCACCACTCACCAGGTGGGAAATGCCCCCTGCATTGGGAAGGTTTTCGGAAGATTCTCGACCACTGAATGTGGCTGCTCAACCTCTGTAGTATACGCTTTTCTTCCAGACTTAAATCTGTAAACAGTGGCAACAACAAAATGCTTGCTACTAACATTGCAAGCTATCTCTCATAAAAGCGAAAACATGCTTTCTCCTTCTCCCAAAAGTGGAAGGATATAACATCTTATCAGTTACTGTTTCCAAGCCTAGGATATTTGGGCCGAGCTTATTACTTTTTCTACTGTTCCATATGGCACTCTGTAATTGAAGAGCCACCAACTCACTTTTTATAACATATTAGGCAAAAGGGAATGGGAGAAATTAGTTAAAAACGTAAATACGTACAGGTCAAACCGAGGCAGAAATACGAGTGGATACTTCAGCCTTAGCTTTTGCTGTTGGTCCTGAGCACAGAGTTGGTATTTTTAACTCCCTTTCTGCACTAGCCATTTCCTGTTCTCTTTGCTGTCAGCCAATTCTGAGCTGACGTAGGTTTTGTTTAGCTGTAACACCTAGGCTTTCAGTTGTGAAGTATCTGTGCTCTTGATGGTCCTGTCTGTATGGACTGGTTTCCTATCTCCATTCCCATTCAGCAGTAGAAATGGCAAAACCAGGAGGCAGTCCTGGTGCCAGACACGCACGTCCCTTTCTTCACTGTGTAGCTGCAATCCCATTTACCCTTCAAAATCAAGATTCACTGTCCTAACTGAAACTGTAACCTCACTTTTTGTCTGTTCAGTGTCATGAGGAGCTCAAAATTGCTAGGTTGTAGTTTAAGCTTTCAGATCAGTGGAGGCATTGTTGAGTTCCTTAGTGAAATCATTCTTCTCTTGGGTACAGACACTGGCAAACCAGCAGAACAAGAGTTGCAGCCATGGGGGAAAAAATGCAAGTTGGTCATTAGGCGTGATGAGAGGGAGGAGGAGAAGTGTAGCTAATTCTTCTTTTGTCCCTTGGTTTCTAGGCCATGTGTTCTGGCTGTTGGAAAAAACAAGGTCACATATTATTCATTGGTTACAAGCATCCCGTGGGACATACTCTAACCTCATGAGGTGGTGTCTCTCAGGTAGCACTGGAGCTGAATCTTCTTCAGAAGATGATTTAGCATTCTGAACGATCGTCTTTCTGGGTAGTTGGATACTTGGTAAGACCTGTAAATCCCTCTGGCATCAACCCATTGCTGTACTTTTCCACCGCAAAATCTTGAGTGAGACACCATAATGATGAATAAAACATCTAGTAATTCTACAGAGGCATGGTGGAAGGGAAAGGCAATTTCAAATTCAGAATAAGCGTCTTTTCACCTAAGAACTAACAAATGACCTTAAGGTTGAGGACATATGCCTGAAATCAAGTATGCTTTTATAAAATTAAGATGGAGTATAAAGGTTCATTCTGGGTTGTTATTCAGAGGCACATGCAAAGCAAAACGAAGTTGAAAGGGAGTTTGAATGAGTTGAAACCATCTGTCACTGACTCAGTATGACCTTGGGCAAGACGCTTAACTACTGTGAGTTGCCCATTCCTTACATCTGTAAAATGGGGATAAATTTCTGTGTTTTTTTTGAACCGCTCAGATGAAAGGTGCTGTACAAGTGTGAAGTGTTAATAACAACAATAATAAGCCTGACCTCATCCTCCCCTCAGTCTGACCCTAGTTTTTAGATTGAACTGTGCTTGAAAGGATTGCCTATGAAATGATGTGCTCAATATCCATGTTGTGACATGCTCTCCTAGCATCTGATATGTTTCCTTCCCAGCACTTATCACAGTTGGTGGTAGTATATTTGTTTGACTATTTGAGTAACAGCAGATCCCAAACCCCACGAGGACGGAGGCCAAGGCAGTCTGTTTACGATTGCAGCTCTAATGCCTAGCACAGTGCCTGTGTGTGGTAGGCATTCAGTAAATATTTATTAAATGGATGACTAAATAAGTAATGCACATGTCTGTGAATTCTGCCCCCCCAAAAAAGAAAGAAGAAAAAAAACATGGAGAGGCAATGTAGGCACTTTGTTCCCCACCCCACCCTAACACCCCCAGGGGAATCCCAATGCTGCATTCTTTGTAAATAAGTGATTTCTGTTTGTCATAATCTTACAGTGGGAGTAGTGCCATGAGAAACTTATTGGAATAATTTTCAATAGCATAAATGTTTAGTAACAGAAGCACATCGATGGCAGATTGCCTCATTTAACTGCCATCTGTTAGACAACTGCCTATTCTAACAGGACTGGGCCATTAGAACTAGACCAATAACACTCTCATGCATGTTCAAGTTTATTCATTTTCGAAATTTTTCTGAAAGCCTCGAAGAAGAAAAGATGTTTCCATGTCTGGTCGGCCACTGTTTGATCATGGTGTATCTCGACCCCTTGGTAAACTACAAAGGCCAGTTGACGTGTAATAATGCTTAACAAGGAAATATTCTCTCTTAAGTGTTTTGTCAGAAGTCAAGCTAAATAATGGCACTAGGAAACTCACTTAACTACAGATAATTAGGTCCCACAGAGATCAGTGAGATTGTATAATGGACAACAGAAACGGGCGTGAGATGAAGGTCATAGTCCATGTTGGTCATCATGGTGTGTGTGATGTTTTTTCGAACAGGGCAAAGGCACTATAGTAAACTCTGTAGAAGGTGCAGTGTGTCTCCATACGCACATGCAGTTAGGTTATAGCCAGTGAAAGCATGATTCTTAGCCCGGACATGCCTTTCAATAAAACTTTACCAAGCTTTTTTGCTCTATAAAGGTGGAGACAGTTTTGGCCTATGTAAATTTATCTTGCATATGACCAGTTGGGTCGGTGGTGTGTCATAAGTCTGGGCCAGCTCCCATAGATGTCTGGGTGCTTAGCATAATGCCTGGTACCCAGCTGAGCCTCAGTAAATATTTGTTGAATGAATGTTCTAGGACCAACTGAGGCAATGCCGTCTGGATTCACAGAATGAAAGCAGGTCCCGTAGCCTTAGATCAGGCTGACTATGACTTAGAACTTGGCATACTTAATGTACTGAGCAGAACACAAAGCGAATTAGTTATTACTGTTATGTACTTGTTATAAACTTCTAAAGGCTGCGTGATTTCCAAAATGTAAATCATTAGGTGTATGCTATTTTGGTAGCCAGACATCTAACAGTGGCTGTTTTGGAGAGAGTAAATCCATCTGAGTCTTGGTTCAGTTACAAGAATGACTAATTTTATACTAGATGCTCACATGATTCAAAAGTGTGTGAATGACTCAGCCCATTAATACCCTTCGCTCCTGTGATCTCCTCTCCCAGTGAGATGATGGCTATAAGGCAATAATGATAATTGGAGGAGGAGACCTTGACTTTGCCCCATGGCAGTAAAATGACACACTTTGAGTCATTGCATGTGCGTACAATCTTGTTTGAAAGAAATAAGATGTATTATCATCATATAAATATTTAAAATTTTAGGTTAAAGCATGTTGAAAATAATATATAGTTTTACTATGTTGAAAATAATATATAGTTTCACTATGTTGAAAGTCATATAGCTTCACTATGGGTAAGGGCTGACTTCTACCTTTTGTTTCTGCCATTATCTTTTTGCCTGAAACAACCAGGCTCTGTTCATAGGGACAGAGCCGCCAGAGGCCTGACTTAGCTGTTTACAGTCAGCTCATTGATGACATTCCCCTGCTGACATAAGAGAAATATTGCGGTCACTGGAGTAATGAGTTCCAGTTAAATGTAGCTAAACATTTACAAGTGATTTTGAGCTGAAACTGAGCAGTCGGAGAATCAATGGAACTTTGGGAGATTTATGTGTTTCTTTCAATCACTGTTCCATCTTCTTGAAACGGTTCATTAACAAAGATCCGAGTATTTTGGAGTCAGCACTTTGTGCATATCTCTGCTCCTGCTAAAGTCCACAGTGACCCAATCACCGAGTCCAATGGACACTTCTCAATCCTTATTTAGCTTGACTTCTCCGCCGCTTTTGACAGGCCTTGAAATTTCTTCCTAGACTTTTGGAACACTTTCTTTGGGCTGACTTATTCACTCTCGTACTTTTTTCTTTTTAGACTCTCTTAGCTGCTCCATAAATACAGTATTCTCCAGAGTTCGGTACGTGGACCGTTTTTAGTTTCTGTGTATTCACTTCCCTTGGTAATCCCATTCATTTCCACAGTTTCCATGAAAATCCACACAGAGACTGATTTCCTCCACGTGAGTGTTTCCACGTCAGTCTGCTGAGCTGCAGACCTGTATGTATATCCAGGCTACTCTTTACTGAATATTCCCTGTCACAGACAGCTCAGTGCTTTATTGCTTCATTTCATCTCTTCACAGCGACACTGTGAGGTAAATTCTATTATTGTTATTTTCTATTTACGGGTGAGGAAATTAAGGTTATATACATTTAGTAACTTTTCTAAGGTCATTCGGTTAGGAGCAGAACCTTATTTTTAATCTTAATCTTAAGTCTAGAGCGAGCCCAGGTTTTTAATCATAAATACTATGGATTAGCATGTCAAAATGGAATCCCTTATCTTCCCCACTCTCCCCCACACTTGTCTTTTTCCATTATTCTCTTGCTTGAAAAGACCACATTTCATCCCTAAAGTAGAAGTCTGGGAATTATACTAAACCACCCAAATACTGTGGATCACAAAAGTACTTTTAGTTTTATGTCCAAAATATGTTGTTTGCATTAGACAGGTTTCAGATTCATGGTATTTAGGCTAAAGTATTGCTTGGACTATACGTTGTTTTAAAAAACACAAAAATCTAGATTTCTAACTTTTCTTCAAAAACGTGACTTGCTCTCTCACGAGGCAGCAGTCATCTGGAGCTGTGCAGCAGCTTCCTCTCACCTGGGGCTTGTACCGTCTGCTCAGCGCAGCCCTCACCACTTCCTGTTGTCCTGCACTTTGGGGTGTTTCTCAGATCCTCGCTTGCCCAGCCCTGTAGGCACTCATGACACCTGCTAAAGACTCTTGTGCTTCCCCAGCTGGTCGTATTCTTTCTTCTCTCGTTTTGCCCTAGTACTTGAATGATTTTCTCAAATGAAATCTGGTACTGGTTTTCTCTTAGTGTTCTTGATTTACGTTTCCCCATTGGCTCCTTCTCAGTCCACAGACATGTTAAAGGCTCTGTGCTAAAGTTGGAAGGAGAAGAATAAATATTTTTTCACATCAGTGCTATGCCAGAGGTAAACACACACATGATTTCATTGAGTCTTCGCAGCATTG
>NW_006439568.1:3450746-3462491 GCF_000325575.1 Pteropus alecto | reverse complement strand
TAAGAGGTGAGAGAAATCCAAGGCCTGGAAGGACTGTCTTAAGAACCACGCATTGGGTGGATTGAGATCTGACTGATCCCGAGGTCCACGTTCTTTCTCCTCCATCATATCAGCTTCATTTCAGGCAGCTGTTACCCTCTATGCAAATAAACAGTCTCTTTGCCACGATCGCCTTCCCATCTCTCTCTTCTTCCTTTGGCGCCAGGCTTTATTCACTTGTTCACGCAGAACTCCCTTAATCTTTTTTCTCATCGCAGTGCAGCATAATTTGGCCCCACTGTAACTCTTTCATCAGCATCATTTGAGCATCTGCTATTACACCAGGCAGTGCACTAGACGCCAGTGAAACAATCCTCATCTGAGGGCAGCTAGTAGTTTGAGACAGATGACTAGTTCCGGTGCATTGGACTAAGTGCCTAGTAATTAAATCTAGTGGTCTCTTTTTAGACCTTATCTTATTTTAGCTCTCTTGTATCATTTTTCCCAAAGGACAAACATCTCTCTTAAGGAAAACTTCTCTGTTTCTTTCTTCTGTGGCATTCTTCATTCCTGGTTTTCTTTGCTCGTCTTAGTCTATTTTGAATCTCTCTTCTTTTTCTGCCCATGTTCTCATTTTAAATGTCTTTCCAGGTGCTTAGATCTCTCCATTTAGATGTTATACAGACATTCAGGATCGCTCTTTCCTTCCCCAAGAAAATGACGCTTAACTATTTGCCCATGTTAAATATTCAGTAACGTGGAGTCCTGGTCAGTTCCAGCCTTCCTCTCGCAAAAAGACTCACTCATTCTGCTTCAAAAATGACATTCATAATTTGACCAAGTCGCCAGTCCCTCTGCCATCGGCTAATGTATAGCGATAACTTCCATCTCCCTCTCTGTCCGTAGTGCAGCTTATATGCTTTAATTATAGTAATCATTTTTTTAAAATTCTCATGGTATTATTACTTTACTCCTCAAAATCTTTTAATGTCTTTTCTGCTGCCTGTCAGGTCAGCTCTCATTTCCATAGCCTGGCTCCCAAAGCTACTTACCATCTGCTCTTGATCGACTTTTCTGGTCTTCTGTCCTGTATAGCTACAGCGCTTAGCACATAGTGGGCACTCACTGAATACTGGATGGGTAAGTGGGTGGAGCGTAAAAATGTGACTTTCTTTCTCCCAAGGGCAGTATTAAATTCCCATTATGGAAGTATGATGTCTGCTAAGTTTACTTCTCAGTAGTTTCTATCAGTTTTAAATTATAATGGTGTAAAGATGGATAATCTATAAGCTGTTTAAAAAAAAATTCATTAACCCAGTGTCTTTGCTAAATTGTATTGCCCCAGAGTTCATACGTTTAAGTCCTAATCCCCAGTACCTCAGGATGTGACGGCCTTTGGGGATAGGGCTTTTAAAGAGGTCATTAAGCATAAATGAAGTCATTGGAATGAATCCTAATCCAATATGACTGGTGTCCTTATAAGAAGAGAGAATTTGGACACAGACACGTACAGAAGGAAGACCATGTGCTGACACAGGTAGCAGACGACCATCTCCGAGCCAAAGAGGTAGGCCTCAGAAGAAGCCAATGCTTCTATCACCTTGGTCTCAGACTTTTAACCTCCAGATCTGTAAGAGAAGTATTTCATTTGTTTTAGCCACCCAGTCTGTGGTACTTTTTTCATGACAGCCTTAGCAAACTAATACACCCTGTGCTTTTTTATTCACTGAGGTTTTAAGTCCCGTATTTAGGGATTTTATCCTTAGGAAAGGGGTGGACTAGAATCTAATGGATTCTATCCTCCCATCTCAAAATTCTTTGGGGTGTTTTAAATTCGTCCTAGGAAAAGAGGGCCATTTTTCCCTTTTTCAGACCAGGGAAATAAACAGTCTCTTTGCCCCAATCAGCTACACAACGGATGGCTATTTTCCTTTCCCTTTTGGGATTATGTTTCTCCTTCTCTTGAAGATAGAAACAGAGCAAGAAACCATTAAAAATATAGTTAATCCCCACTTACTGCATTGATTTAAACAAATACTGAATTCGATGTTTTCCAGACTCTCATTTTGATAGCTGGGGTACAGTAAGTTCTCTTTGCAAAGGATAGTTATGCCAATCGCAGCATCAGATTTCCAGAAGCCGTGAATTTATATGCTTTATAGCAGTTCTCTTGAGGCTGTGGGGCATAAAAGTACTCTGAATCACTAAATTTGGTTGATTCAGGTATCCTAGTCATATTTCAAGTCGCCATGTTGTGAACCTCAGAATGTCTGTTCCCGCCATTCCCCACTCCCCATCCCATTCTGTCTAACTCCTCGGCGGTAGTTGTATTTGAACTAGGGAAACTTAGTGTGTTGAGTGAGTGAGAGACTTCATTGGAAAAGAATATTTGCATTTACTGACCATCTGCTCAGATCAGATCTTTTTCTGATTGTCCCAGATGTAATAATGATTTCATACTCCTTAAAGACCTCGGGCAAGTTCATCTGTAGGCCTGCCTGTAATGTTACCATTAACATCTCGGGCAGACGTGAGTAGTCGATTTTATTTTATAAATCCGGAGACTATAATTCTTTTCTAAGAACTCATAATTTATTTTCCGTATCTGTTCTGAACTCTTCGTGCTACCATCTTGAATTTGTTTCATCTTGTTCTGTCCCATGTAGAGGTAGAGGATAGCTAGTCACCATGAATAATAGCTCTTATTCTTGAGACATAAGGCCTTGTTAAATTGCCTTTCTACCTTCTTTTTTTTCCCTTTGTTTCAAACTGAGCTTTATTGGTTCTTTAGCCTTACAGGGCTTATTTTAAATTTTTAATTGTGTATAAGACTTGGCATTAAAGCCTTTCCATTTTTCACAACTCTCTTTGATGATAGATCCAGCGCTTTCATCAGTATAGTGAGAACACAGTCAGTTTCTTCACTCTAATATAAATATAAATTTAGGCATGCTGGTTTTATGCTTAATTTTCACTTTCGATTTAGCTAGTTAAAATGCATAACAATTAAGCAAAAGATTATATAATTCTTATCTCCATGACAAAGGGTAATCTAAGCATATCAATTAATATGCTTTGCTATGCGTTGATACTCAAATTCAGAGAGATCAGAATTATATCCCACTGACCAGAAACAAAAACAAGAATTTTTTATATCTATCTTATAGTCTTAGCATTTCCTCTAACTGGATGATCATAGATAAGTCATTTAACTTTTTTCTATATCATTTTATTTACGAAACTGGAGAAGATAGATATCAAGACTAGATGATCACTAAGTTGTCTTCCAGCTTAGAAATTGTATTATGTGCTCTACTAATAACAGTTGATAAATTATGAGTTTTAGTGGGTAAGTATATTTGGAGCAAATAACATTAATTTTTTTGAAATACATTGAGTACATATATATTGAGTGCTACTTTCTATGTACGCGGTGCTGGTAACACAGTGATAAATCAGACATCTTTCAGAGTTTACATTTTATTAGGTGAAAGAAACATAAAAAGTGCAATTGAGTATTACTGGGCTTTTGGAAGAAGTCTCTCTAAGACATATTGGGGCATATGGGAGACTTTGGTGAATTTTGCTTAGTGGCAGAAGCATCAGGAAGAGGCCAGTGATTCAAGGGACCCACTGTGAAGGCCTGAAGATGTGCAGTTGCACTGAAGTGGAAGAGCCAGCAGCTTGATTGTATTGGCTGAGGACTGAGGATGAGGAAGTAGAAACAGTGGGTATAGATGACTTTTTTCCCCAAGGGGCTGGACTATAAGGAAGAAAATACCTGAAGGGAGTGGGCAGAGATTAAAGAGATCGGTTCTTAAATATGGGAGTAAAGAGCCAAATTAAATATTTTGGGGAAAAGAGCTTAGAGCGAGGGAAAGCTTGTTCTGAAGGCGATGAAGATGGAATTAAGAACAAACTTAAATACAAGGTTTAGGATAGATGGAGGGAAAGATAGATGAATAGATACATGATAAAGCAGACATAGCAAAATGTTAATCCTGGCATCTAGGAGGTGGATGAATAGTAAAATACAATTCTTAACATTTTCTGCATGTTTGAAAATTTTATAATAAAATATTGGGAGGAGGAACATAGATCAAGAGTTTAGCTTTGAACAGAATAGAGGGCACTTATTCCTTGCTGTGGTAGCAGATGGTGACGTTCAAGGTTAAAGTCTCAACTTCTTTTGTAAAGTCGAAGCCACTCGTAACCTGCTGAGGCAGAGGGGAGAGCTGAGGAGTGATAAGAATGAAGGATGGAATAACCACGTGGGGAAGAGGAGAAGGGTCTGAGCAGACCTGGGTTCAAGGAAGAAGTAGTGGTGGTGAAGTGAAGGACCCAGGAGTTTAGCTGGTATGACGTTTTCCTCCAGTAGTTGTCAGGAGACAGCAAGTTGCTAGGGCACTGAAGGGGCAGTTTGAGAAAGCGATGAGCGGATGGGGTGAATGATTCCCTCCCTCCATTATTCACCAGCAGCCAGTTCTGGAACAAGTCCCATCCTCTTTGGCTCTCTGTTGGGAGGATTCTGTTTTCTACCTCATTATATATTTATTTGCATGAAACGAGATAAAAATAATGTTACGCAACTGTGTTATTTAACTATTAAACATTTAACTAATATAGTTTTATTATTATCTTCCTCAGGTAAAAGAGGAACGTCCAGAAAAAATACCAGATCTGAAATTATTAGTGGAGAAGAAATTTTTGGCTTTACAGAATAAGAATTCCGATGCAGACTTTCAAAATAATGAAAAATTTGTACAATTTAAACAACAGCTGAAAGAACTAAAGAAGCAATGTAAGTCAGCATGCTTTGCTTTGCTTTGCTTTGCTTTGGCTTTTTGAAATGAGGGAGCCGACTTGAACAGTCCCAGGGAGTTGGTGATGTAAAGTGTGCTTATCTGCTTGGCTTGATCCTCTTTCTAAATGGCTTTTTGATTGTTGTTGCAATTCTGTGTTTTGTCTAACCTTTGGTTCACATCAGCCTGTTTGTTTCTGAAAGCCAACAGTTTCCACAAAGTGCTGAGAAAATTCCCCACCAACTACAGGAATTTACACTGTGTTGTCCTTCTGCCGAGGAGGGGAATTGGGAAAATAAAAGAAAACTGAAAATGATTTTATTAAAATAAAAATTTTAAACTGCTGTGCCAAGCTTTAAAATGACCATATTTTGATTCTGGTTTTGTTGCTTTGGAATAGCAGGAACAGTGTTTTCTCAGACTATTTTTTTCCTCCCTCTCAGATATGGATCAGAATTCTATAAATCCCTTCTTTTTTTTTCAATTACCGTTGATGTTCAGTATTATTTTATATTAGTTTCAGGTTTACAGCATAGTTGGTTAGACATTTATATCGTTTACGAATCCCTTCGATATTTGTTGTAGTATAAATTACATATGATTTTGAAATTTTGCCTTCCTCATCAACTTTATTATACTCAGGTTTCTTAATTAACATAATTTTGATTTAAAAATGAGAGTAGGGAAAATGATTAATTTTACAAAAAGAATTTTGTAGACAGTATTGGCCGGAAATAATGTATCTTTTCTACACAGCGAAGTACACGTTTTTTAAATTTTTTCATGTAGTTCACATAACATTTATGTAATTTGATTCTTTTACCTTCATATCAATTGCCATTCTTTTTTTTCAACTCAAGGTTCTTTTATTGCTTAAAGAATTAAATAATGAAGCAGATAACTTTTTTTTTAACTTAAGTTTCACATCACTTTCATTTGAATACATGTGGAACAGGAGGAATGTTGCATGATATGAGATGCAAATTTATTTTATGTCCTTATTTGTACTTGGTATAGAGATTCATATTTTGAAATAGGCTTTATTTTAAATATAAGCATTTTCTTTGAATTGATGCTGAGATCTCAAAAATAACTGAGGAAGCTGCTTTATTTCTGTCTATTTTACAAATTAAGTTTCACAATTTGGAATGTTTTGCAATCATGGTGAGACTTTTGCTTTTACTGTAGATTTAAACACTAAGCACTTTCTCCACATTTTAAGTCTATTTTCTGTTCTTCATCGAACATCACAGCTGCCAAAATCTTTTCTAATATAATTTTCACTGTTCCCTCAAATGGGTAATAATCCCCCAAACAGGTGATATTTGCTAGTAGTTTTCTGATCTTAAAGATGCTAGTAAATTTCAGTTTTTGGTGTTGGTCAAAGTAGCCAAATGTATTTTATTTGATTACTTGGAGACAGTTAATCACAAACTATAGCACATTTAGCTTCCGACCATAATTCCTGATATTTTAGGTATTTTATAAAACAGATTGAAGGATACATATCCAAAATATAAATTTTTTCTTCCTCCATTATTGTTTATAAAGTTATTATCCTATAAGAGAGAACTGTAAAGATATTTAAAATCATATACTTGTGGGGAAACACTTCCTAATTAATAATATATAATTCAACAAAATGATAAATGTTGGAGATCATAGCTTTTGTTTAGTTGTCTCTAAAATTGTGCGGGTGGGGGCCAGAATTCTCCAGGTCAGCAGTACACATTATTTGGATAGACAGTTAAACGTATGACAAAGTAAACTTACATTGAAAGAAATGCTTCCTTATATAAAGTTTCTCAGTATATGGTAACAGTGGAATTCAAGACAACTTTTCTTTCTTTTTCTCTTAAAATAGTCTTTTAAAAAGATTTTAAATCTTAAATAATAAGCAAAATAGTAATACTGTCTCAAAGATGTGTATCTCTCACTTGCAAAATGTAATTTTTGTGCATTATTATTAGCTCTATCAACTAAACTTGCACCATGACTAGCAGACTTTACTTCCTTAGATTTAATGCAGCTGTGAGGGTGCCGACTAGCACCGGGCTCCCACAGTGTTTGTGGAGGCAGGTTCAAGGGACCGTGACTTATAAAGGAGCCACTGTAATCTGTTTGTTTGAGGTCTGTTCTCATGGAGGCAAAGAATTACAATAATTTTTTTTTTTTAATTGGAAAATATTAGCCAAGGAGAGATACTTGCTTCAAGTTGCCTATTTTGGCAAAGTAAAGGCTGAAGTGTTTTTATGGTCTGCACGTATCTGAAGGGTTCCCACACACGCGCCCCCCCTACCCCCCCTGCCCCCCCATGGGAATAACCATCATGTCTTCACCAGCTATATTATGCAAGAACATAAATTGCCTGAAATTAAATTTTACCAAATCAGGATCTAATCAAAGAAACGTCAGGAAGCTACAGGTTGAAATCAGGTGGTCTATCTGGTGGGCCTGAGGGGGGTCCCCGCCTGCCACCTGGGCACTCTCTGTCGGCAGGAATGAGTCAGCCTGGCTGTGGTCAGCCGCTAGTTCGCAAACTGTCTCCTCTCAAGATCCCTCTACATTCTTAAAATTTACTTAGGGCCTCCAGAGGACTTGCTCCCATGGGTTATAGCTGTTGACATTTATCATATTAGAAATCAACACTTGAGGAATTTAAACAATATTAATCCATTTAAAAATCAATAATAAATCCATGACATGTTAACATAAATAGCGTTATGAAATACAAGAATATATTTTCGAAACGTAAAGAAAAATCAGTGAGAAGAGTGGCATTGTTTTACACTTTCGCCAGTCTTCTCAGCTTCTGCCTTAGTGAAGACGGCTGGCTCTTCGCATTTGCTTCTGTTTTCAGTCTCTTGTAGCACATTGTTTTGTTTGAAGTACACAGAGGAAATCTGGCCTCACACTTAGGAAGTTAGATTTGCTGAAAGGATCTTGCAGACCACCAGAAATTCTCACTTTGAGAACCGCAGATCTAGGCCAGAGTCACTAAACTCTGTCCTGTGAGCCAAATTCAGTCTGCCTCTTCTTTTTCTATGGCCTGCAAGTTAAGAATGGCTTTTATAATTTTTAATCGTTTGGGGGGGAAAAAGATCAAGAGAAGAGCAATCTTCTGCAACATGTGAAAATTATATAAAATTCAGATTTCAGAGTCTATAAAGTTATATTGGATGTTAGACATGCTTTTTCATTTGCATATTGTCAGTAGGTGTTTACGCTGCAATGGCAGAGTTGAGTGCTGCATCAGAGACCATCTGACCCACAAAGCTTATAGCACTTGTTATCTGGCTCTTTACAGAAAAAGTTTACTAACCTCCTGGTCCAAACCATAATCAGAAACAAGGGCAGTTTTTTTGTTTTTTGTTTTTTAACTTCAGTTTCTTTTTTCTATTGGTCCAAACCATAATCAGAAACAAGGGCAGTTTTTTGTTTTTTGTTTTTTGTTTTTTAACTTGAGTTTCTTTGAAAAAGTTTACTAACCTCCTGGTCCAAACCATAATCAGAAACAAGGGCAGTTTTTTTGTTTTTTGTTTTTTAACTTCAGTTTCTTTTTTCTATTTTTTTTCCTTCCTTTCTTTCTTTCTTTCTTTCTTTCTTTCTTTCTTTCTTTCTTTCTTTCTTTCTTTCTTTCTTTCTTTTTTTTTTACTAAGTCTCATACATTCGTCTCAGGTATATTCAGAACACTTTGAGTGCCTACTGTGTATGAATCATTACAGTTGGTGATCTGAGATAAATAAAAGGCAGAGTCCCGGTACTTGGAGAATACAATATATACAAACATGAAATAACGTGAGAACCATTACTAACAAATGTGAACTCTAAAGCAAAGAATGTTAGAAACAAATACTCTACAACGCGGGACCTAAACGAAGAGTCAGAATAGGAATGCAGATTTCATACGGGTGACAAATATTCCCCGTCAATGAACAGGGGCTGCCTGGAGCTATATGTTCAAGAAAGTTCTGAGGTTGGGTCCAGGCCCAGCAGCAGAGAGTGTGCCGAAGGATTGTGGGGGGAAGGAGGCAGTATGGTAGAACTTAATGAGAATGTGCAGACACCTCCGTATAGACACTTTCTCAAGTCATCAAGCAGTCTTTCTGATGTGCTTTATTCATTTGCCTGTTATCTCATTAGCAGGCTTCAAAAGTTTTAGTGCAGGTTAGCAAGGCAGAAATTGAGAGCATTAGACAAGAATTGATTCTTAGAAACCTTCAGAACATAAGGGCTTCGCTTCATGGTCAAAAATAGGATTGACTGAATCTGAGATCTTCAGTGTTGAGATAATCTAATATACAATGTAATTCTGTTGATACAGTTAAATGTTAAGCATAAAGGAGAGCATGTCTTTTTAAGTGCAAGTTTGCTAATCTGAAGGTATTCATCACAGATGTAACAGTATATTTAGGTCAGATGTGAAATATGCAGAAAATGAGATGGAGATATTTGTCACTGAAACTTAGAAATAAGGTTCAGTGACAATGATATATGTATTCGAGATATGTATGTATGAATTTACACTGTAATCTTATAATTATATGGAGTCACAAAATAACTGTGTACCTTTCCTTTAAGCATGCTCAGTCTAGATCTCAAAACTGAAAATAAGGAGTGGCCATTCACGTCGCTCACATTGAATAGGGAATTCCATGGGAACATTAAACACCTTGACTCTACTGTACCTAGTGGGTCGATTTTCCCTTTCATTCAGCATCTGTTTCACACCGCAGTGTAGTTCCACGAGAGCAGGGACTTGCGTTTTGCTTACTGCTGTATTCCTTGAGCTCCTCCAGCATGAGGTCTAGGCATTTGGTATCTATAGCCCAGGTCCTTGATGGTCACCAGAGTCTTCGGAAGAACCTTCAGAGACATGAGATCTTATGCCCTATCCGAAGGAGGCACCAGCTAGCTGTGCTGGTCTGTCGCTGACATGAGTGAGCATGGACCCCGTGTTGCCAGCTTCTTTTGGAAGATTCAGAAATCTTGCAGATTATTTATTTGTTACTAGATTTTTAAAACACCGTGCAAACAAAAGTTCCAGTTTATGACCTTTGATTTTACCTTCTCATACCGTTTTTTGGTGTTGGACTTAACGAGAGACATTAGTATTAGTTTGGCCAATTACCAGTGGATTGAGCATGGTGGGTTGTATTGAAAAGCACATGGAAGTTTTGTAGTGAGGAGCCAGGTATGGGAGCCCCTACACCAGATGCAGGTGAACTGTGGGATTTATAGAGAAGATTAAGAAGGCGTGTGTGAGTTTTGAAACCTGGAAAGAAAGAGATGAAGAAACAAAGAGGGAAATGTTTGGCTTTGCCTAGAAATATGTTGAGTGCATTTAAACCACGCAGTGTTGACCGACCTGACTTAATCCTGATACCCCTCAACATGTAAATCTCTTTGTCATAAGATGTAACTGTCTATCCAAGTAGTGCGTGTTTATGGCCTGCAAGTAACTGAAGCCCAAAACTATTTAAGACAGGAATAATTTCTTAGTCATCTCTATGTGCCTTTCATTCCTCACATACTCAGAGCTCAGGTAATATTAACAGAACAGCATTACTCAACTAGAAAAAGAGGATCAGAACCTAGTTAAGGCGAGTCTGATGATAAAACTCCTTTTCCCTTCAATAATGTGTCATCAGTAAAGAAGAGAATGAGAAAGGAAATTAGCATTTCTAGGGTTGGGATCAAAAATCAGCAGCAAAGGTTAACAACTTATATGGTCTTTGAAAATCCTTTAAATTACTCCAAAAAGTCAATATATATATGATCGTATGTATAGAACCCTTTACAGTGATATATTGGTACAAATGTATAGTGTATATAGTAAAATACAGTTTTTAATACCGTAGTAACATCATGCTCAGGAATTAAGTATCACTCTCTTTTAAGTGTGACTGCTTAGAACATTTAAGCAAATTTAAAAAATTACGTTTTCTGGCTCTTCTGTAGACAGTTTTATCATCTCCGTGGCCCTCAGCTGCTCTTCGTTTTTTCCATGGTAGTGTAGATAAAGCCATCACCATTCACTTGCTGGGTGACCATTGATTGTGGGAAAATGCTAAAAATCATAAGTTTCATAGCAGAGACTGACTTTCTTAGTCTGAATTATATCTCTGGCCTGGGGATTTATGCTCATTGAGTGAAATTTCTGCCCTGTGCAACTTTTTAATTCTTAGTATATTTGCCTCCCTCCCTCTTCCTCTTCTCTGAGTCCATATCTTTCTGACTTTTTTGTGTCTCTTTCCTCCCTTCTGCTTTCTTTGTGTTCCCCACCCCATACAGTTTCTCTTTCCTGTATGTCTTCATTGAAGCTAAATGGTACTATTCCCATCATAACGATGAAGCTGCTTCAGAGAAGTCAAGTGATATGCCTAAGGTTATGAAGCTGGTAAACAGAAGGCAGGAGATGCCAGGGCAGCGAGAGGGCACTGGGGAGAGTTGTGATTATCCTCCCTCTTCTGTTTTATAAAGTTGTTACGTCCCATAAATGTTGACATTTTAAAGCAGATTGGGGTACCAAATAATAATTGAGTAAGCAAAGAAAAAAGATTAATTCTAATTTGATTGACTCTGCCATGTTGGAATTTTAGTCAAGGCTTTAGTCTATCAAGGAGCTCTTTGGTAGCGGGAAATGAGCTTTTCTACATGCCCTAATAAGCAATGAAGATGTCCATCCACTCTGCCTTCGCCTGGGGTCTGTGTTAGCCCTCTAAGAAAGTAGTAATAATAAAGGGAATAGCCAGGCTTCGTATGGTGCCTAGTACATCTTATTGAATTAATGAATAACTACGGGCGTTGTTTGCTTGAGTGCCTACCTATGCACAGGGTCTGGTACCTAATCCTTTATATACATGGTTGTTGATTTCTCACAACTCTATGGGACAACTAGACCCATTTTATAGGTTAGAAAATATGCAGAGAGAGGCCATATAACTTCCCTAAGATCATAAG
>NW_006439568.1:3423837-3450701 GCF_000325575.1 Pteropus alecto | reverse complement strand
GACACCTCTGGAAAACACTCCCACGGTCTTCTTTTATCTCAACTCAGGTACGTCATTTATCTCTTGAAAAACTGATCGGTTGTAGGACTCCTGAGTAGTGGACAGTTTATTCGGGTCTCCCGTAGATCCGCACTGATGTGCGCCAGTGACACTAGGGTGTCCGCTTTGCCTAGCTGAGACAGAGTCTCGTGCTGGGTGCTTCTGTTCAGAGACCGGGGAATAGGAATTAGATCAGACGTTATGTAGCAGTTTATGTGTGCTTCATCTTGCCTTCTAAGTAGCCACTAGAAAAACATGAAGTTGTAGTCCCGTTTTATAGATAAAGAAGTGAGACTCATAAAAGCTAAGTGGTTTGCTCAGGGTCACAAAGTAAGTTACAGAGGGAAACTTAAAACCACGTCCTCCTTTCCCAGATTCCATGGTGTTGGCAGTACCAAAAAATTCAATAAATAGTGCCTAAGAATGCTGTTTCCGGTGTGAATAGTTGCTATGATATGGCAGACAGGAGTAGGATATTCATTGCATTACAAGTTTAGAACAAATTCCATGAAGTTTATTTCAAGCGTAACAACAATAATCCCATGCACATACATCATCTCTCTCAGTGTTCCCGACATCCACGTGCAGGAGAGGAATGCATGAAAAATGCAGGTTCTCTTTTTAGCAGACTGAATCTTGGAAGTGACATATTTACCCAGTGTCTCACAGTCAGGAGGTCACAAGGATAACAAACACGTTCCCGAGGAAAGGGGAAGCTTTAGAATGAGAGATGGCTATAATTAAAGTTATTGGGAAAGAAAGGTTCAGTTATCAAGGAAGAAATGAGTCAGCGGCAAGTTTAAACACAAACTGTGAGCTATGGGTGTTTCTCTCATGGTGGCTTATTTTGAGAGAGTGTGATGCCATCTGTGCTCAGAAAGCAGCCTGAACCTAGAATAGGAAGACCAAATCTTAAGTGTCCTGGGGACGATGTACATCACACTTAAGAAAGTAATTATCTTGTCAAGTTATTAATTTCTGAGGTTAGAATGCTTTACATTTTATAGTTGCTGGATGTATATATTGGGTGCCCTTCATAGCCAACACCTCCCTCATTTCCAGTCCCTCCCAACCACTGTTTTGTTTTCTCCATAGTTTTAACTTTTCCAGAATGTTGCATACTCGGAATCGTACAGTATGTAGCCTTTTAAGTGGCTTCTTTCACTGAGCAATATCATCAGCTTGTTGCATTGTGTTGCTGAGTAGTATTGCTTTCCATCCTATGGATGTACCATAGTTTATTTATCCAGTCACCAGCTGAAGGACATTTTAGTAGTTATGAATAAAGCTTAGGGCCATTATGAATAAAGCTGTTATAAACAGTCATCTACAGGTTTTTATGTGAATGTATGTTTTAATTTCTCTTGGATAAATTTCCAGGTATGGATGGGATGGGGTTGCTGGCTCATATGGTAAGTATATTAACTTACAAGAAACTGACAGACTGTTTTCCACTGTGGCATTCCATTTTGCATTCCCGCCAGCAGTGTGTGAGAGTGGTAGGTGCTGTGTCCCCTCACCATCACTTGGACATTTTGATTTTGTTTTTAATTTTAACCATTCTAGTAAGTATGCAGTGATATCTCATTGTGGGTTTAATTTACATTTTCCTAATGACCAATAATGTTGAGCATGAAGTTCAGTTTTTATATTTAAATTTTTCATATAATGTTCATGTTTTTCTATTTGTGTGTCTCCTGCATTTATTATTTCATTCATTCAAGAAACATTGTAGATGGTCTGAAACAGTGGTTCTCCAAGTGTGGTTCCTACACCAGCAGCATTATCATCACCTGGAAACTTATTGAAAATGCAGATTTTCAGGGGCTACCCCAAACCTACTGAATCCGAGGCTCTGGGAGTGGGGCTGAATTTTAACAAGCCCTCCAGGTGATTCTCTGGTACACCAGAGTTTGAAAATTTGAAAACCATCGGTTTACAATAGTGGTTGGTACTCTCTCATCACTGGATATCAGTGTCAACATAAACCTTAAAAGTAAAATCAGAGCTCCACCCCAGCCCTAGAGATTCAGACTTAGTTGGTGTCTGGTGGGGTAAGTTCCTCAGGTTATGCTAATGTACATTCAGGGTTGAAAATAACTAATCTACGAAAAGTTATCTAACTAGATATTCTAGAGGATACAAATCTGACTCTAATTCCAGATCTCATGTAGTTGATTATCTAAGAGAAGATCCATACATACACAGCATAATTATAGGCACACGTTACTCAATAATTCCCTAAAGAATTAAACTGTACTTAGTGTCCTAGGTTTTAATACAAACTAACTTTATTCTCCTATGTCTGGGAGCCTCTTTTTTATATTCCATGTTGTACTTAGCATTCATTCAACAAGTGTTTATCGGGTGTGCTGGCAGTACAGGAGTGAACAAAATACGCAAATCCCTGTGCTCATGGAGCTGACATTCTGATCTTTGGCACACCTAGTTAGCATCTACTCACTTTGCTTTACTTAAGTGGAAATGTGGTATGTTTCTTAAGAGCTCTAAAACAAAGGTATTTATTCATACGCATATTTGATAGCCTCGATAATAATCATATGTGCGTATTTGTTATCTTCAAGTACTGTCCTTCAGAGTTATCTGCCTTGCATTTGTTAAAATTTATATTGGTCATGAAATCCTATTTTCTTGATCATTTTTAAACTCATTTATGTGATCACCGAGATATTTCGATAACAGTATTAAAAGATAGAGACTGTCTAAGCCGTGGAAAGATCCTGAAATTTGGAATCAGAATATACAAGTTCAGATTCTGGCTCATCCAACTAGCAGTTTGTGGGTTTTTGATCAAATCAATGGAATTTTACTTTTCACTAAAGTAAATCTTCTGTAAATCTTTATCCAGTTAACAAGATATGCTACTTAACCCACAGAGTTGTGTAAGGATTAAATCAGATAGTTAAAAAAGAAAAGTGAAAGTGTTTCAGAAACTGTAGTATACTCCCAAATATTAGTTACCTCATCTTTTTTAGCTTGCTTAAAGGCATTTAATTGTTTTCACTTCAAAGAACATACGTTTTATAAGTTATTGGCTGTTGGCATAAATTCTCAAGTGCAAGGAAATAAGCTCAGAGTGTTTTAGTTATTTTTTTAAAGCATTAAGAGATTTTTAGTGAAGGATAAAGTATTACTAGACTGTCACATAGGAATGAAATGTTCTTTCGTGAACAGGGTATGAACAAAAAAATGTTGATTAGGTAACAAATCATTTTTCAGTATAATATAAAAGGTTTTGGTAACCTTTTCTTGATAGGAAATCAGAGAATGAAGTGTCAGGAATAGCACTATTCACATAACGAACCATCCTGTGGTGAAGTATATTTATTATGAGCAAATGTAATGGGACAGATGTAATGGAGTTGTATTTATCACCAGAGGCTGTTTGAGTCTTTACTATATTAGGGTTTCTCTTATATACACTAGATTTAATTGGAGAGAAGCAGCTCTGCTGTTTCAGCCCAGCTATTTAGTTAGATTTTTTTTCTTAATCACCTGATGACTTATTTCCAATTATATTTTTTCATGAACGGGCACTTCCTATATGCAGAGCACTGTGCTAGGCACAAGGAACATAGGCAAGTAATTAATGTCTTGAGAGCGAGAGAAACAGGATACTGGTCACTTGAGATTGCAGGGTCTTCAAACTTACCGTGCAGAATTTGGAGAAGAAATGAGAGTATGGGGTGAGGGTTGATGAAAGGTATTGAGTTTTCCAAAATAAATGTAGGGAATTTGTTTTGAAAAATAAAATAATCAACTTTTCACAGTCAGATAAATTAATTAATTTTCTTTACTATGGGATCCCTTAGTCTTTATTATGTAGTTTGCATTTGGCTAGAATGTCAGTTCAGTGAGAGCAGGTACTTGTCTGCCTTGATCGATACCTTCCGCAGTGCCTAGAATAACACCTGGCATACTACAATTTGGGGAATGAATGGAAGACTACAAAAGGGGATGAAAACCTAGTTTATGGAATCTTTGTTTTTTTCCCATGGGACAACTATTCCATGGCAGATAGTTTGACACACACCAGTCCTGGGAATGAGAGGGTAGGGTAAGGCATTGTGCCCTCACTCGGGCAGACCTGGGCAGCAACCATGTGCGAAATACAGATGTGGCTGCCAATTGGCTGGAGGTGGTTCCCAGACTTTCTGGCAACCTGCCTTGCCTAGTTCGAGCATTGGGTGCTTACTGATGGAAAGTACTTCCTTCCTTTGGGGGACACTATTTGGTGACTTCATTTGGATTGCATAAAGCAGGACACTTACGAGTCGGACTCAGGAATTTTCCATTCCTCCCCACAACCATCTGCCTTAACAACCTCCATCTCTCTTGTTATGCGGTAGTGATTCCCCAGGCCCGAAGTAGCCAGTTGAAAATACATCTTACACTTGATAGTATTATAAGTCAAAAAAATATAGTAGTAGCTTATTTATGTATGTTTTCCTCTGCTTCAGAGCACAGTGGCTTTACTTTACACTTATCAAAAGCAAAAAGCTATTTTCCTACAAAGAGGAAGGAATCTTCCGCCAGTTAACAAGAGATGCCGTCCATTCCCAAAAACCTCTCCCAATCCCGTCTCCACTTCCTTCTCCCACTCACTGCTACTGCTGCTCCATCTGCAGTTTTATCCGTAGCCTCCCACGTACTTCCGGCTCCAGCCTTGCCTCCCGCCAGTTCCTGCCAGAGGGACTGATCATTCTAAAGTAGGTCTGGTCATGGTCGCCCACCACATGGCCTTTCTTGGGCTTCCCCAACGCCTCTTGGAATAAGCCATTCTGGCACTCGGCTTCTTTTTCACTTTCTCGCTGCTCTCCTCTCTAGCCCCTCGATTCAGACACTTGTAATTCCCCAAAGGTGTTGTGTTCCCTTTGACTTCCAGACTCTCACACTTGCCGATCTCCCTGCGTAACGTTCTGCTTACTCCCTCTCTCACTTCACTTGGCTCGGCATTTCCATCCTTCTGCCTTAACAGAGATGTCACTGACTTCAGGGAGTCTTCCCCACGGTGGAGTAAGTGGACATCTATAATGCGGGACCTTTAAGCAGTTGAAATTTGGAGAGCAAATCTGATAGCAGAGATTAGGAAGATTACCATGTAAGGTGGTTTGGCAGGAGGAGGAATTTGAGGCACAGTTCATGGTAGCTTTAGTATGGTGGCTTTATAATAATTATTTTTATTTCTAATAATGAGAAATAGGCTAATTATTTGTTTAATTAGTGTGCAAAATGGAAACCAATACTGACGTATCCAATTTATAGTCTGATATTTGAACATCTATTAACACTGTCCTTTAAAATATTCTGTGTCCACTGGTTTTCATGATAGTACATGCCAACGCAGGCATACTGTCTGAAATATATTAACTTTCTCATCTTGACTGACTTATTTGACTCGAATAGCAAGTTCCCCATGACCCCGCCTCTAAAAATAGAAAGTATATTATTATGTTTTCAGAATCCGAAGCTTTGAGAATCAGTGAGCTCTTCTTTGTTTTTGCTCTGATGGCCATTGGCCTGCAGCTGAATTCTGGTAATTGCATGGACTGGAGACTGGGGGTCATAGTTGGAGCAGAGGAGGCCCTGAAGGAGCAGAGTGGTGGGAGAAACATGTCGGAAGTATAGGTTATAAATACAAACATTGTAGTTCATAAAATCTACCAACTGTATCTGAGAGTCAAGCGTAATCTTTGATAATATGCTGATAACTTAGGATAACTGTAATTAACTGAATATTACAGATATGGAATGTGTACCAAGACCGTTAAAATGTTTTCCTGATAATTGCACTTTTGGGAATTAATTCTAATAAAATAATGCAAAATGCAAATACAAAGATGTTTCTCAGTGATATTCAATAGGAAAATTTGTAAACAACAGATTTGTGAAAATCATTTATCAAAAAAAATGAAATGTTTAGAAATTGCTTTATCATATAATGTTAAATTTTAAAGCAGTGTAGATACTGTATATGTAATCCTGTCGACAGTACTGAGCAAGGAAATGCTGTAAGCCATGACCGGAAATGAAAATAAGGCACAAGACATGAGGACCAACGAGTAGTCCTGTCAGGTCATAAGGACGTCAGATGAGATTACAAAGGTGAGTTGGGACTGATTTATGGAGCAATTTGTTGCCTTGAACAGGACAGTTTAATTAGTAAGTTATAGGAGCAATATAGTTTTCATTAGGTGAGCCATCTAATTAGTTTGAACTTTAAGAAGATAAATCTGGTTGTGTTGTGTAGGATAAATGGGGTGGGAAGAGGCCTTGATACATCGTTCCGGTCAAGTACCGATGATATCCTGAGTTGTGATGGAGGAACTGGAAAAGAGAGAGCGAATGCAGGAGCTGCCGTGGAGGTTAAACCTGTAGGACTCGTCCATTCGTTTAAAACAACAGTAGACACAGGAGAACTAGGAGTCGAAGGTGGCCCTGAGGTTTCTAGTTGGACTGACTGGGAAAAAAGCGATACCATTAAAAGCAATGTGATGTCTCATGGAAGAGCTGGTCCTCGGGTGAGGAGGACGACCTTAGTGTCACGTGTATCGAATTTAAGGTGCTGGATTCAGGCATAGATCCTCAACAATGGTTGAGGATCAACAATGTAAGACCGTGGCTGAAGAGAGGGAGAGAGGCTCTTCATTGTTCCCAGGCGATCGTTGGGGCCGTGGGAGTAGATGGCCGCCCAAGGGGAAGAGTCCAAGAGGGTCTTAAGCGGAGGAAGACGAGGAGCAGCCAGCAAATAGTGCCGAGGAGGCCGGAAGGAGGACCAAGAGCAGCTGGGCCAACAACACTGATGGAGAGTTTGTCTTAGTGTCATTTTCTTATTTTACTTGAATTTCCTACTACCAGGGATGCACAAACTTTTTAGTCCTACACTGATAATTACTCGTATTTTATATATTTCGAAATTCATAAACTAATTTTCATAACCTAATGAAATTGAAGGCATTAGAATTAGCCATTGTTTTTGATTTTCTATGTTTCTACTCATTGGCAGTATTGATTAAGAGTTTGCTTCACTGCTTATGTCGACCCTCCCAGATTTGGGTATTTAAAGCAATGAAGAGTAGCGGTCACATCAGACTTCAAGCAAGAAACATGTTGTGTAGTTAAAAAATATTCTCATAGTGCATACGGGATAGGCATGAGGTGTACTCATTTATTAGATAATAAGTTTTTAGAAAAATTGATAAAAAAGCTAGCAGTTACTTTTTATTTATTATTTATTGTATTTTAATCATAATTATACCATTTTATTAAATTAGAATATTTAATCATAACTAGATTGTTTAAGATTATTTTAAAATAAACATTAAACATTGTGCAATGATTTTCATTGCACAATGAAAAGTTCAAAACTGCTGTGGAGTAGAGATTAGTATTATGACGCCATGTCAGTGTTCTGTTTTAAATTTAAATGGTGATGGGTTTCTAGCTCTCCCAGTTAACTTTTGTAGTAGAACAAACCACCTCAAAACTAAGTGACTTAAAACAGCCACCATTCATTTGGCTCGTACTTCCATGGATTGCCCATGTGGACTGGGTGGAGCTGGTTGATTCCTCTGCTGGTCCGGCTAGGCCCACTCACGCATTTGCACTCAGCTGCCTGATTGGCTTGGGCTTCTTGGTCTAGGGCACACTCAGTTGAGACAGCTTGTCCCCACTCCATGTGGTCTCACCCTCCAGCAGACTGGTTCAAGTTCATTCACACCATGACAGAAGGGAGATAAGAGGCTCAAGAGCAAAAGCAGACGATCTCTTGGGGCCTCAGCTTGGAATTGCTCAGTGTAACTTTTGCCAGACTTTATTGGTCTGAGTCCTCAAAAGGCAGCTTAGATTCAAGGGGGTGGGAGAATACAGTCTGCCTCTTAGTGGGCAGAGGTAGTAAGTCTTGCAGCCAGGTTTTCAGTCCACCGTATCAGTTTATAACTATGGAAAACAGCACTGGTGCGTGGGTGTGTGTGTGTGTGTGTGTGTGTGTGTGTGTGTGAGAGAGAGAGAGAGAGAGAGAGAGAGAGAGAGAGAGAGAGAGATATTAACCCTCACTTCTCAATGTGGAACCCTCAAAAGCAAGGGGTATTTCAAGTTACCTCATTTTTTGAGTCATCCGTTTGATCAGGGACATGTTTATTCAGATACCAAAGCAACTGAAGAGATAATTTAACATAAGTAAAACTAAACTACAACTGGTTTATTTATACAGTATTTGTTGAATGTCTTTGAATGGCTTTTTTGTGCTTGGCACTGAGCTTGGTACTTAAGAATAGAGAAAAAGAAATGTGGCATATTCTTTTCTTTCAGAAAGTTTGTATTCTTATAGATGAGCAAAATTTAAGTCCATTCAATCCAGAAAGCACATATTATTACTGTGTCAAGGACTGGGCTTTAATCAAAGATAGTACACAGATAGACATGACTTAGTCCTTGGAGTGGAGCAGAGAAACAGATATTTAAAAATAACTGTAATTCAAAGTAAAATAATAAGTGCCATGAGAGAAATATAAACTGAGTGCTATTGAATTAGAGAATTAGGAGGCAAATGATCAGCTGCCAGAATATATGATTCATATAATTAAAGCCTGAGAAGGGAGAGATCTTTGAAACCAGAAGGTGATGGCTTCATAGAGAATATGCATTTTGAACAAGACTTTGAAGAAGAGGTGGAATTTGGGTAAATGAAGAGGTAAGAATCCTACTGAATTTAGGAGCGAGCTATGTCTTCCCAAGAAGTTAATTATTAATTAAAGAGAGATTCTTTTAAAGAGCATGAGATAATACTGTAGAAACACTCTGTAGAAAACATTATTCTAGGAAGGTGGCTGACAATGTTTTTCCCTTCCAGTGGAACCAAGGCTTTATAATTTTTTTTTAACCAGATATTTGTGTGCTTTCGTTGGAAAATGGAGTCAAGAATATTTATTTTACTTTATAAGGGAAGTGCACATTTCACTTTCATTGAGTGGTTTCTCTTTAGTCATATATTGATTCAAAAAAATAGAAACAGGGTAATCCAAAATCAACAAAAGTAAGAAACCCCCCATTGAGTGATGTCAGCTGGTACCTTCTACAGTGTATCTCCAGATCTATTTAAGAGCTAAGCTTGTAGAAGGAAATTGGGGGATTTCCTTTCCTAAATTTGACACGTAAATTTGCTTTTCAAACTTTCTTTTCTAGCTCGTTCTGTTCAAACAATTTAACCTACTTTGAGAAGTAGAGAATTATGATGCATTTTATTTAATGCTAATTGAATAGTATAATATTTAAACATATACCAGTTGTCAAAGTGCTCAATGTAACTATAATTAATAGAATATAAGAATCATAATTTTTATTTTAGTAAGTCAAAGGCGTTATCTCGCTGTTTAAACGGCATTTACAATATGCAAATCCCATTATCTAGTTCATCTCATTGCCTTTCCTATGAAAGCAGTGATGCTTGACTAATACCGTCTAACTCGAATGCTACCAGGTGATGAATTCCTGTAGCGTTCTTTGAAAGAAACTTTTCTACTACTTCAGTTATTTTCAGTGATGAGAATTTCGAGAATTTATCATTGTTTTTATTATTTCACTTATTGTGGTAAGCGAAATGAATGTGTGTTCATTTCAAAGAGAGTGGATCACAAGGCGATTATAAATTGAAAATGAGATAACATGTGAAAGTATTTTGTAAACTGCAAAGTCATATTCAAATGAATGTAACGTGGTATTATTATTCTGAGGTTGGCACTGGTTCTTTCGGGATCAGTAGTAGTAGTTCGTAGCTTAGTTCCAGAGCCACACTTTTTTGAGTCCAAGCCTGGGTCCAGCCCCTTACTAGCTGTATAACTATGGATAAGTTTTTAAAAAAATACTCTGCGCCTCATGTATTAAAATGGTATGATAATAGTATACCTACTTCATAGGGTTGTTGTGAAGATTAAATGAATTAATTTGTGAAAGTGACTTAGGGCAGTGTCTTGGCCCTTGGTACATGTTAGCTGCTGTTTTCGTCACCACCGTCGTTATTACCGCATCATGTAGAACAGATGGATAATTGCTCTTGGATACACGTCAGTCAAGTTTTTTCCTCTAGAATTCTTATTCTGCTTACCTCGTGCTGCACTTCTCTCACACAGAGCGCTCACTGAGGGTGAGGACCGAGTCTCATTGATTTTCATGTCCTCAGCATCCAGCTTAGTACCTAGCTCATGACAGGCGTTCGGTAAGTGAATGGATTACCTCGTATGTTCATACACATGCCCTGCTAGGAGAGAAGCACAAGAAAGTGTGGCAAAGGGAGTAGCATGCAGTGTCTGCATGATGTTAGTCTCTCTTTCTCACTCTGTCTTTGCAGACAAAAATGGCTTCCTCTTGGCAGCCATCTCCCCAGGCTGGTTTCACTCAGGCGCCTTCTGCGGGGAGACTTCGTTAGCCACTCCTGCTTAACACAGTCTCTTCCTTTCTGTAGAACTTCACCTACGAATATATATCTTTTCGATTTGGTGATATATGCACATAGTATAAAATTTATAAAGTATACAATGCTGTGTTGTGAAAAGTAAGGTCTTTGCTTCCCTGAAGACAGTTACTGTTGCTGGTCTCTTATGTACATCTGAACGTGTGTGTGTGTGTGTGTGTGTGTGTGTATAATAGCATATTAGGCACACTGTTCTACTTTGCTTTTTACTTACTATATTTTGGATATTGTCGCATATCGGTACATGTAGAGCTTCCTCATTCTTTTTAATGCTATATAGTAGCTCATATTTTTTTTTTTTTTACAATTATTACATTGCATTTAAAGGTTTTAGAAGATGAGTGGCAGAACTCAAAAATGTTACCTGAATCATTAAAAGTAGCTCATAATTTTTAACCCTGATGGTGGCAATAATAATTCTTTGACTGTTATCGACATTGCCGCAATAAATATTCTTACACATACAGAATTCTACATAAATAAGTCGTATCTGTAAGATAAATTCTGGTGAAATTGCTGAGGCAAAGCATATGTGAATTTTTAAGTTGTACCATGGGGGACAAATTGCCCTCCATAAAGATTATATTAATTTAAATTCCCATCAACAGCGTCTGGGAGAGCGTATTTCCTCAATACTGGCCAACTTCGGTGCTATTAAACCTTTTGGGCTTTGCCAGTTACATGTCCCAGACATGGTGCTCTTCGTCTGTTTTTTTTTGTTGTTATTTGTTATCCTTTAGAAAATTTTCATCTGTCTCCTTTACATTATCAGCTCTTTGCCATGGTGGATAATCTGAGATTTTCATTAACTTTATACTCCTTAACTTTAAAGTTCCAGTTTTGATGTTCTCTCCCATTGGCATGTCCTCATCAGACCGCATATCCTGAGTTTTGATGTGAAACATAGTCGTTCTATTACACATTTTTACATTGTTTCCCCCACTCAGTTACTTACATGTCATAGTGCTCTGTGAATGTTAATGGATTGATTATCCTTGTGGGCAGAATCAATCTATTTATGTAATTTTGAAGAAAAGAGGGCCATAGCTTTCTAAATATTTTATGCTAGCTCCTGCCCTTGTGTTAAATATTTTAAATAACGTTATTAGTATCTGTTATTATATATATGAGTCATTCTCAGTGTTCAGACTCACCCTCTTTGCCACTGACTTTCACCTTGTTAGAGATGCTAACACAAACTCTCGAAGATGCCAATAAGATTTTATGACTTATTTCTTAGTGTCCCTAGTTAGAGCCTTTCTGGGTCTACTGTGCAGAACTGGGCGAGTTAGGTGGGAAGAATCTTATAAAAGATGTCACTCTTGGGTAATGACGAAGCTCAGGGCCTTGGTTGAGCTGACGGATGCCCCCGCAGAGCTGAGGCAGTTAGAGCCAGGCAGCTGTGCAAGGAGGCCTAGTTCACAGCCGGGTTATGCCGTGCACCTCCCCAGACAGCAAGGTGAGTGGAGTGGGCAGTGAAGTTGTCAGCCATGTTCAAGTTTGAGAGCAGGGAAGATTCAAGTAAGTGGTTGGATATCAAACTATTGAAAGGCATTGCCAGGGTGTGAATTATTTTGACATCTTAAATAGTTTATAAATTTAGAATGGTTCATCAGGTGAAGAGACCTGGTGGGCTAGAAAGTACTGACTCCCAGAATCTAAGTAATTACTTTATTAAAATAACTTATTTCAGCTCTGGGGTAGGAGGGGTCCACCGTATACAGGTGTGCAGTTTATTATGCACTGCACAAAAGCTCCTGGCTGAGGAAGCAAGGCCAGACTGAATGGTAGCCTGTGTTCTGATCACCAAGGCATGTACCTAGTTTGCCTGGAGGAAAGTGTGCCTTCTTCCGATTCATCTGCTAATTTACACACTTAGAGTAGGTTCTCCCTGGTATTTTAATAAATGTGTATGGAGTGATATAGTCCAAATTTAATGTCGTAAACAGTAGAGTCTGCATTAGGTGCTCATGCTTCTCCCTCCCCTCCCTTCTCTTCCCCTCCTTTCTCTCTTTTTTAACATAGCAACTCGCAGAGAGGCCCGGACGTCTACGGGCCACATTAGCCTGAAATTTGAGTTTTGTTTGGCTCACACAGTGTTGGGATCTCTTGTTTTAATTGCATTTAGGTAAGAGTTGTGCTTCTCAGTCAGTCACTATTCTGAGACTATACCTTTTTGTCTTATATCTGGTACACTTGAACTGTCTATCCCTGGTAGCCATTCAAGTTTGCAAGGCAGGAGGTTAGAAGGTAGAATAAAATTCTGCTCCTAAGAGCCTTATAAACAAGCATTTTATATTGAATAACGAACTCTTTTATTTCTAGTTTTAAGAAATGTTTTTCAATATTATTTTGTGCCAGTATCGCTCCCCGCAAGCATTCTTCATATTAGGCTGGGCTGGGCCTTACAGCAAGATAAATACAAGGTTGGTAGATAGAATTAGGGAACTGTATCAAAGGTTAGAGTACCAGGGGTCAGCAGTAGGCCAATCCCTTCCAGCCCAAATATGTACAAACAGTGAGGTCAAGACAAGTCATAAGTTAGAGCAAGATTGACAGACTGGGAACAGTAATAGCATCCAGGGCCATGTGAACAAGAGAATACAGAATCCAGGCCTCTAGGAGCAGGACAAACGTGGACACGAAAGAGATGAGATCAGAATCGGCAGGAAAGGAAGCTATGTGGTGGGGGCTCAGGGTTCAGACAAGGGCGTCAAGGGACCCGGATAAGGAAAGGGGCCACCAGAGAATCAGTACAGGGCACTGCACGAAAGAGAGGAAGTTGCTACCGAGAAACCTCCTTTGGTTATTAGATTTCTTTTTTTTTTAATTAATAGACTTTATTTTTTAGAGCAGTTTTAGGTTTACAGAAAAATTGAGCACAAAGCACAGAGATGTCTAATGCTCCCACTTCCCCTATTTTTAACATCTTACGTGTTAGTGTGCAGTCGATGAATGAATATTAATACACTGTTAACTCGTTTGTTTACATAGAGTTCACTCTGTGTATTATGCTGTTTTATGGGGGTTTGGAGGTAAAACATACGTAACGTGAAATTTACCATTTCAACGCATGCAGTCCAGTGGCATTAAGAATGCTCACGTTGTCGTGCAGCCATCAGCACTGCTCATCTCAAGCACTTTTCATTGTCCCACGCTGAAACTCTGCCCGTTAAACATGAACTGCTCTTTCCTCTTCCCCTTGGCCCTTGGTAGCTCCCGTTCCACCTTCTGTCCCTGTGTTCTTCATGTGAGTGGAATTATACAATATGCGCCCTGTTGTGTCTGGCTCATTTCACTTAACACAGTGTCTTTAAGGTTCATCCATGATGCAGCATGTATCAGAATTTCATGCCTTTTTAAGGCTGAATGATATTTCATTGTAGGTGTAGACCATTTGTTTATCCATTTATCGGTTAATCGACACCTGGGTGGTTTCCACCTCACGGCTGTAATGCTGCTCATCAACATTGGAATACACATATCTGTTCAAGTCCCTGCTTTCAGTTCTCTATACTCAGAAGTGGAATTACTGTATCAAATGTTTTTTTAAAAACACATGATGTCATGTTTCACCAGAATAATATATAGAATAGTTTCACTGCCCTAAAAAAAAAAAACTCATGCTTCAACTCTTCATCCCTCCCCATCCTTGCCTCTGCTTAGATTTTGATATGTTTCTTCTATGAAGGCTTAACTACTGTTTATACTCCCCTAATATGAAACTTTCAGGTCAAGATGAGTAGGATCCTTAAACCATTTGTAGAGTTAGTAAAATCAGTGATCGAGGGAATCCGAAAGCAAGAAATTCTGATCAATTATTTGTAGTTCCTTAGGTTTTCAGATTCTGAAAGTTACCTATAAAATAAACATATAGATAACAAATATAGAGCTTTAGAATGAATGGGTTTCAAATAGGATGTTTGGTGAGTGTTCAGTTAACGCGTTTGTTTACATAGAGTTCACTCTGTATTATGCTGTTCTATGGGGGTTTGGAGGTAAAATATACATAACGTGAACAAAATATGCCACAGAGATTTATTAAGCACCTACTATATGCCAAATCCTGTTAGATGTTTTCCATGGAATTAGAGATTCCATTCAAGCAAATTAGAGACTATTTGAGGAGCTTCCACCTTGTGCACCACCATGCTACCCCCTTTCACAGTTGTTCCTTAGGAGCCATGTGTTTTGAAAGATGTCTGTTCTATAACTACACTCGGGCTAGGCTTTCCCAGTTCATTGAAAATAGCTTTTGAACCTCCATTATAGTCTTCAGGGAGTCCTGATGGTCTAGGGATCTTGAGAAGAGAACTGGTCAGTTCTTTATTCAGAGCATGGGTCTTCAGTTGGGCTGGTCCGTGTGACTGGCGGTGTGTCTAGTCCTGTCATTCCAGTGGGGCCAAGGTACTTTGTGTGGCTGTTTTCCAACCTTGCCTTGCTCAGATTACCATTTCTCTGTCTTCTCCAGTTGCTTGCTGACCTAGCCTTTTCCACTCTACTTCCTTTGTGCCAGTGACCATTTGAATGTAAAAAAACACATTGTACTAGGATAGAACACGAGGAGAAGGCTCCTGTCCTTCAGGAGGCTGCGTTCATTGAAGCAGTGGTCTCCCCAAGTTTTGACTATTCTTCCTCATCAGTAGGAGCATATGCCTTTTGATATTTTGTTTACTCATATTTACACATGTTCTGCATGATGTCACTATTTACATTATTAGTGAAACTTAATTTTTTTGTTAAAAGTTAATCATCAATAGAAGTTCTAAGCTTTTACATACACTCAGAGGTACACGCATCCTACTTGGAATACATGTGCTGGGATATCTAGCTTTAATATTTTTTTATTGAGCAAAATATGTAACCACTGTATACAACTATAGCATAGATTCTGTAGCTAAGGCTGAGGATTCTAACAGTTATAAACAGACAGGTAGATTTAATTAAGGGAAAGCCCTAGCATCTATTTCTAATTCATTGTGCTACCTCAGGTATAAAAACTCTATGTACATTTGGTATAGAAAGCATATTTTGAAAAATTGAGGGATTTTTTTTTTTAGATCAATCTGATTCTGGCCATTCATCTCCCAAAACCAATATTTTTGAACACTATCTGAGTGTTTGTATTACCACATTACCAGACTCTGACCATGCACTGTACATGATATTGTAGAAGGATTCCATGTGGAATCTGTAGTCACATTTTGTGGAATCTGTTTTTGCTATTTTTAAAGCATTTTAGTCTACACGATCAGAGAAATGTGAGTGATTGTGATTCTTAATAGAGAGCCACGATCAGAGAAATGTGGGGGATTGTGATTCTTAATAGAGAGCCAAATAAATCCATGAATAACAGTCTATTAGAGGTACTTTAATGATACAGATTTTTAGATAGATTATTATACTATACTGTCTACCTCTTTGCTATTTGGGGTCTGGAGGGCTAGAGAGACAGAGGAGACGGAAGAGCCTAAATTGCATTTAGTGTTTCCACTGTTCCAAAGCCTGGATATAAATGAAAGATGAGCATTTCTACTTAATTTATCTGGCTGGATCCCTGTGCCAAATGGCTACATATATACCATAAACACTGTGAAGAAGCAACCATGGAAACACTTGTTTTTTTGTTGGGCTAAATTTACTCTGGGTTGAATATTAACACAGTGCCTGGCAGTACTTTAAAAGCAAAAATAGCTTAAGCGTGACTCACTCTGAGTCATTTTCTGCTAGTGCTGCTATACTGCCTAGAGCTTGACATTGAACAAGTTGGCAGCCTGTATTGCTACATTTTTTCTAGGAACTCTGAACACATTTCATTCTTGCGAATTCGCTTGTGCAATGATATTAAATAGAGTAATATGTTTATTTTGTTTCAAAGTCAAATGAATTTGAGAATGGTGAAACCGAAGTATTTTTCTTGGGCTTTCTGGAAAAACTAGATTCTCAGAATTCTCCTGTGGTTAAAAGACTTGCTTTATTTTATAAATAATTAATAAAATGTCACAGAGGTTTTGTTTTAGAGGCATGGGCTTTTCTGAAAATCATTGTAAAAACGAGCCACGTAATACTACCAAGTAGGATTCATTAATTTTCCAACAACCTGACAAGATGGACTGTGCCATTCAGAAAGGTTTTTTTTTCTTTCTTTCTTTCTTCTTCTTCTTCTTTTTTTTTTTTTTTAATGCAGTGAGACATGCAACATGGCCTGCCTTGTAGTTAAGTTGGGTGTATGACTTGTAAACTTCTCTCTTGTTATTAAAGGTTATATAACGAGAAGTTCATTGGTTTTGAAAGGCAGGCCAAACCCAGCCACTGGATTTCTTATTGGCCCTTTAAATGTATTGCATGCCTTTCCCTGAGTAACCGGTGTGGCTGAGGAGGGAGTGAATAGCTTGTTGGCTGACTGTTTGTAGCAAAACCTCTGAAGGATCAGTTGATCTCATCTGGGCTGGGGTCAGGAATGGCTGAGAGTCTAAAACTGTATATATGAGGATGGTTTTCTCTCGATGTTGCAATCTTTATTGTAACATGTTTTTGTGTTTAGTTTTTAGAGTTGCCTAACAATTTCATTTCAATTGAGGCTCAGTTGCAACTCTTTTATTATAAACTGTAGGGAACACGATTTTTTTAAACATTACTTAAAGACATTATCATGTTGCCTTAGGATTTCAATGATTTATATAGAGTTTTCCTGTGACAGCTTAAAACCAAAATGAGCCTAACCCAGTGCTTGATATTATTTTGAAATTGTTTTACCATAAAATTCTTTCATTAGAAGATGTAACTCTGGCAGAGAATTTCAACATACTTGCATAAATTGTGTTTCATATTACAACTTGTTCTCTACTTGACTTCATTGAAATTAATAAAAGGGCTCTTTCAGAAGGATCTGGTGAGTTAGCATCATTATTTAAAAAAAAAAAAAGTAAAGAACTTACTCATAATGTATCCTGTGTTGCTAAGTTTGCAAAGCTAGCTATCTCAGCCACACCCAAAAGCCCTTTCAGAAGACTGAAATCCACTTATTCATTTACCCTGGCTCAGAATTTACTTCCCAATAAAGTAAAAAGTAAGAGCTGAGATCGATATGAATTTTCCCTGAGATATATGATGATTTCATGAAAAACTAACATTTGGAAATTGAGTTGCTGCCAAATCTTGAATGTAACATGTAGTTCCTTGTTCTGTGGTTAGAGAGATCCTTTAAAGCAGAACTTTCTGACTTGGGCTGTGGGTGCTAAAAACATCCCAAGGTGCTTTTTATATTCGAAAGGAGTACCGTCACCCTGCCCTAGATCTGGAGGAGATAATGCCAGTCCCACTACAGCATCTCCCTGAGCCGTGGCCGTGTAGACCCTTGCTGCTACATTTTGGAATCATATGTGAATGAGTTATTTGTATGGCCTAAAAATTAACTCAACAAGATTTAGTTAACCCACCCGTTTCCGCTTCAGGCCGTGAACTGAGAGGCTAGTCTAAATGAGTCTCTGCATAGCCCAGTAGACATTCCATTATTATTGAAGTTACACAGATATATCTTGTCTACATAAATGTATTAAGATAACAAAAAGGCTTCACACAGGGCCTAACAACATAAAATAGGCACAACATAAAAGCTCATGAAATTTGAATTTATTTGTATGACGAATATGACAGCTGCTTACCTTATTTGGTTTGTAAAGTTTTGTTCTTTTGCTTTCATTTTTCCTTTCAGCATTTATTATTATATGCCTGAAACTAAGATATTTGAGACAAAAATTTATTAAGCCTTCAAGAAGTACATTCTTAACTTGGAGAGGCAAATGTGCAAAATCACTAAATACATTAATCATATGATTTTTAAAAAAACTCTAGGTACCAGGATGTCATGCCTTGCAGTACTAGTAACATTTTTTTTTTTTTAAACCAGTAACAACTGTTGACCTTCTTTAAGCACTTCCTGTGTTTCAGTTATGTTCAAGGTGGTGTGAGGTAGGTGGTGAAATCTCACCCATTTTACAAAGGAGGATAATGAGGCTCACAGAGGTTGAGCAATTTGCCCGACTTTATATTCATGATTCAAACTCAGGAAATCTGGCTGCAGAATCCTTGCCCTTAACCATTACGTAAACTGCCTCTCGTTGCCGGGCTTTGTTGAGGAAAAAGAAAGAACTCTTAGAAGTAAGAGAAAGTGGGAAGTCAGTACACCAGTGATAATGTGATGAGCTCTTTTGTGGAATATTAGATTTTTTTTTTTTAATTGATTATTTTGGAGGACTTTTGTTAAAATCTGTGTTGCTGAAACAAAGTGGCTTCATAAGTGGACTAATTCTGAGGGTGATTTACCACATATCCAGCATATCTTTCTCAGGCTACATGTGCTAATCCCCCAAATGAGGTAAGCCTGGGAACTTAGTGTTCTTACACATTACCTCAGAGACTAAAATCGGCTCTTAAACCAGTGTTGGGCTCTGCCATTCAAAGAGGCACTGGGGGGCAGTGCCTGGAAACAACGTAGCTAAAAGTAAAGCTTTTCTTCAGTCGAGGGCAGGCCTTCTTTCATCCTGTGACTCTTTTAAGCGCTCTAACAACCTCTTTCTGTCCTTTCTACTCCATTCACCTCAAACCCAACAGTTCTTTTTTATAGTCAACACTACTAAACAGTGATTCAGAGCCCTGAAGCTCTTGTTTCTTTCTTGGCTTTGTCCACATTCCTGAGAGTTCCAAGTGGAAGAAGTGAAAATCGTCAGCCCACCCTGTTCCCGGGTCCTGTCGGCGGCCAGCACCCTGTCAGGAGCAGGGACTAAAGGTTCAGTGAGCGGCTAAGCTCCGCGGAGGTCCCCAGTAGTTTGTATTGTGCTTCGGGGGGTACTCCCTACTTAGTTCTTGGTATATTTTCCAAAAAAGTGTTTTCTCTTAACACTTATTTGCTGAACAAAGTTGTCTGCAAGGACCTTTTAGTTTTCACTTCAGGCAGCACAGATTTTGGCAGTTGTAGACAAATTCTCATACTGTTTGGTGAGGTATAAAATGACACACTTTAACTAGAGAATGAATGCATTTCCAAGTTCACTATTAACGTTTTCTTATTCTCCAAGTAATAATGCCCAAAAGATGAGTTTTTAATAGACTTGTTACAGTTTAATGGAAATGTATCATCAGGTCTCTGAAATTGCCTCACTTAACACCCACACATGTAACACCTACCAATTATTTACACTTTTGATTCAATACAGTCATTATATTTATTTGTAAAAAACAATGCATACAGTTTTCTTCAGGAAAACCAGAAGCAAGCATTTAGTCTTCATCCTTGTCTTGGCATATTAAGCCGACATTGGGATGCACCATGGAGATGCATGTGTCCCACCCTGAGGACATTATGGCTTTTGACCGAGTAATCTCGTGGCCTGGTCTTTGTGTGGATTTTCTTTTAAACATGTCCAATCTTGACATTTTAAAATAGCATTTTATAAATTTGCCAGAAAGAGAAGGTGACCATACAATGATCAGATGGTAAATTCTAATCATGGGACATTCGCGTGGGTCATTTGTAATTGAAGACAGTGCATCCTTTGTAATTGAAGACAGTGCAAACGAGGACATGGGATGGCCGGGAACAGAAAGTGGAGAGGTGAACAGCTGCTCCCTCTGCTCTGTGCCCCCTCGTATCTGTAGCCAGGACCAGTTCTAGATCTCGTCCTTGATGCTCGGGGGCCTTGCGGGTTTGGCAGGCCAGCCGGAGCACTGCAGGCCACTCTGGATTACTGGGTTAGTGCTTTCCTAGGCTTTCTGTGCCTGACCCCTGCAGGAAGGAATGCCATGTGTCGGAGAGGGAGTAGGGAGTGACCCTTGAGAGTAAAAATGTGGTTTTGGAAATGAAGAAGTGGAGGAGTGTCGAAAACAAGGAGAAGAAGGGGAATAAGCACAAATGGGGGAGAAAATGGGGAGAAGAAGACAAAGGAGGAAGAGACAACTTTTCCTGTCTCCCTCTCTCCTCTTCCCTGATGGACAACCTGGTTATTTCCGCTTTCTCCCTGAGCTTCCTCTTTTCCCCGCCCCTCCAATGGCACTGCCCTCAAAACTTCTTCCCTCCTCCCTCTCCCTCATCTCTGTGTCATTCCCAGCCCCTCACCCCCATCAACTTCACTGAGTGGCCCCGTCCCACTTTGCAGAAGGGTCCACCATTGAGTGCCCCATTCACAGCCATGGCTGGCGCAGTCACTGTCACTCGGCGTCTGTTTTAGGATCAGCCTTCACTACCCAACGAGCTCACCTAGACTTTCCAGGTTCCCTTCAAATAGAAGGAACCCTGCACCCATCCTTGTCTATCTTCCAACTGAGCGAATAATCTCCAGACCCAGAGATACGAGACAGGGGAAGACCTGCCGTGTCCTAGACGTGGTGACGTGATTTCATAAATAGTATCTACATCAGTTCTGCAGCTTAACAGTGAGAAAGTATAGGGATTTTTCTTGATTTGTGGATAGGGTAACTGGCCCAGAGAGAGCAAGTCACGCAGCTGATAAGTGGCTGAGCTGGAATGCCAAACCAGTCTTTCCCCCTCCGGGGCTGGTGCTTTGCTGCCTACCAGGTTTCAACTCAAATGTTTGCTTGCTCTGCTTCCTGTTTAGAATTAAGGAAAACATTTGTTAATAGTTTCTTCTAAACTACAGCATTAACTCCGATGTTTAATGATGTCTACACGTATATATGGCGGTTAATATTCAATATCGGGAAGTCTTTCACTGGGCTAATAAAACCTTTTTTAAGTATTCGCAAATATGATTAAATAGAATTTAATTAGAATTTCTGTATGTTCGGTCTTTTTGAATTTCTTTTTTAATTTTTAATTTTTGTAGAAAATTCAGATGATCCCATCATTCAGAAATAATCACATATTAACATCTTCTGTATTTTCTTGGTCTTTTTTCCTTTTGTGTGTACTTAAAAATTTACGTCCTGAGTATTTTACTTAGTACAACGTGAGCTCATTAAGTATTTGAAAGCATGATTTTAAATCGAGGCCTAATATTCCATGTTATGTGCGTACCATTATTTTCCTTTTTGAGTAATGCCCCTCTATTAATATTTACTCGCTGGCAGTCTCTCAGTGGATAAGAACTGATATAATAAATTTTTAAAATCCGTTTAATAGATTAAAAATAATGTTTGTTTTATGCACTAAGTCTGAATTATCAAAAACGCACCATTTTAAGTTTCTTTGTTATTTTTAATTTATGTATTATAAAGATTAAATAATGGTCTATTTTTCAGGTAGAAGTTGTTTTCTAAAAATTACTTCAGAAGTTGAAACAAATGATTGGAGTTTTGTTCTGGTAAAAATGTATTCCTTTTGAAAATGTTTTGATACTTTATTTGTTCAGTTAGCAGACATTTCTTAAATCCCTTCCAGTACAAGGTGTTAATTGCTGAGAATAAAAAGAAGAAAAGCCTACTTTCTGCCTTCAAGAAGCTTATAATTCATGCAGGTAACATACATATAAGCATAATTTTATGTTAACATAAGTATAGTATTATACCACAAAGAAATAAATAGTAAAGGAAAGCTTCAAGCAGTGTGCATGGAGACCACAAAGAAAAAGTGGTCAATTCTGATCAGTGGACTAGAGGGAAGACTTCCTGGAAGAGTTGACATTTGAGCTTGGCCTTGAGGCATGGGTAGGATGTCACTTGGAGAAGGCAGGAAAGGGCATGTGAGGCTGAGGGTATCGTATAATCAGAACCACAGGGGCCCGAGAGTGCATGTCATATTTGAGGAAGCGAATGTTGCAGAGGGATTGGTGTATAATGTGCCAGGCTGGCGAGGGCAGGTGTAATGGGAGCGAGGCAGAAGGCAGTAGCAGATGAACCTAGAGCAAGAAGAAGGTCAGATAATTGATGATGAGTTCACGTGTGCCCGGCTCTATGCTAAGTTCCTTCTCATACAAAATCTCATTTGATTTGCATACCACTTTTGTGAGCTATTCATATCACCACTCAAAGATGGAAGTAAAAGCTCAGAAAGCCTAAGTAATTTCCCCCAAAGTCACAAAGCTTGCAAAACTCAAACCTAGACCTGAAATTCATGCTTTCTTCCCCATCACCTTCCTACCTTGAGCTAAGCGTATAGAAAGCCCTGAAAACTTTGGTAAGGTGTTTGGATTCTTTTGGAGGTAGTACTGGTTTTTGAGAAGTGACATCTGACTGGTGAAGATACTTCTAGGGGCAGAGTGAAGGGTGAGTTGGAAATAGATATTGCAAGAAGCGAGGCGAGATAGAAGACTACCACAGAAATCCAGCAAGCCATGGAGAATCTGCACTACTGCAGTGGCGGTGGACAAGGCAGAGAGGTGGGGGGGTGGTCTGAGAGGGAGTTTAAGCACTTAGACTGACAGGCTGAAGACAGTGAGGAAGCCTGGAGTAGGTTAGTAGTCTCCCTTTAAAAAAAAAAAATCACGCACCCTTAATAGTTAAATACTTTGGGGCATGTATCCAGTACAAAAGTTTTAATATTTTGACCCCCTTTCCAGTGGATTTTCTTGTGTATACCCATTTTAGAGATCATTAAGAAGAATGGTGTTCAGGGAGGCTGGAGGAGGAAAGGGTAGCAGTGAATTAGAGTTTGGCTTTGGACATAGTGATTTCGAGATGCCTAACGGAGTGCAGCCATTTGAAGATGCTTCATACAAAGTTGAAAGTGGGTATTAAAGATTATAGAAGGAAAACAATACCAAGCTTATGTTCCTGTGAAATTCACCTTTATCCTCAAGATAGTGTCCAGTTGTTTTTTTTTTTCTCAGTTCTACTTTCCATGTAAGAATACTTATGGATTAAAAAGGAATCTGTTTTATATTATTTTTAGCTACATATCTTTAATCAATTGTTTTACTGTTTTATCATTTGCTTCTCAACTAAATATTTACAGATTTTTGAAAATTTATCCAATTTATCCTTGGCAATCTAAATTCAGGAGCGAGTATTCTTAAAATAGACCTTTTGTGTAGCTAAAACATAAAGATCTTTTTGAAGACCTTTTCGATTGAAATTCATCGACCTATTCGCACTTCTTTAGAATATTCAAAAGTATGAAGCCTCAACTTGTCTTCTAAGCAGAGAGATTCACCCAGAGATCAGAATGTCTTTATTAATGGCTTATGCTTTTCAGTAACTTTTTCAAAAATATAATTCATGTTTCCTTCTGGCCAATCTTTCATTACTGAATTAATACCTACAAAGCCTAGCCCAAAATACTTTCAATTTACTAAGACTCTACAATTCTATAATTAACAGCATAAATGCTGGTTAGTTTTTTTGGGGTTAGTTCAGTTGGTTTGATTTTAATTAAGAATACTTAATTAAAATATTTTATCATTGATATTCAGAGCATGTTTCCCTTTGGGGAAGTAGAGATGAGAAACAGCTGTAATCCTCCAAATCTCATGAAGTTCAAGTAACTTTCTTTTTGTCTATTTTTTAGTCATTGTCAATATCAGTATCCTTGATGACTATTGAATAACCAATGAATAGTCTACACTATGACAAGCTGATCACATGCAAATGTGAGAAAGCACCTATTTTTTTTTTTTATTGCTTAATAGATAAAGAGTACAAAGAACTCACCAGACTAGGTCAAGTTCAAGTTCACAAAATGAGTCTTTGGTGCAATTAGGCAAAATGGATTCCCAAAACAAGTACCTAAAAATGGAAACCTTCCTATTGGAGGAAATTGCAAAGCAAAATCAAGTCAGTGGGTCTTCCTGATCTTGCCCCTGTCTTCTTAGACAGCAGGGGGCAGCAGCATGAGATATTCGTACCCAGTGGAGCCATTGCCTTTTGCTAGCTCTTCTCTTCGCTGAGTCTGTAAGTAGCAGGTACAACTGCCCTGGAGGAACAGTAAATGGTTGAGATAGAGGATTAAGGCATTGAACAAAATCACAATATGGCTTAGTGGTTGATAAAAATTCCAATATATAATTTGACACATGTTATCCTGTTCTCTTGTTTTTTAAGTCTTTATTCTAGAGAACAAATATTTAGGACTGTGAGTCATAGAATGAACCTTGCAGTCTCAGGTGTTTATAGTTGTTTTATAGGTAGTTACAGGATGATCCGATAGACAGGAAGTGCTGTGCCATGGATCATAGATTTAGTCCATGTGAACGAATGATTGCTGACCTCCCTTTGAGAAAGCAGCTTGTTTTCATAGCTTATCAGTGAGTTCACAGTCTATTGCTCTTTGGTATTTGGCCAGTGTAAATCAGCACAGCTATTGCAAGAACAAATTGATTAAAGCATTGTAAGACCTTTGTTCTGGTTCTGCCACTTTCATATTGATAAGTGCTCAGAGACCAGCCTCTTTAAGGGCTTTTTCGCTCCTTGGAAGAGTTTTTCTTTTGTGTGTGTGTTGCCACAGGACTCTGATCATGCTCATCACAGCACTTTTGCACAATGTAGGTTGCAACCGACTGGTGAGTAATGAAATTGCTATAAAAGGTTGTGACCAGCATTTTATTAAAAAGGAAAAGATTACTGAATAGGATAGATTAGAAATTACCACAGTGTGCATCATGGATAGGAAGAGTATTGTTTCATGAAACTATTGTTTCACTTAAACATATATTTACATATATTGGGTGGTAATGTAAAATACATTTCTTAGTACAGGTCACGGTAAAAAAAAAAAAATGAAGAATTTCATTGTTACATGAGCCACATCATCGTGGAATTATCAGTTTATAAGTTTATTTCGTCTGCTAGACTACATACCTCTTGAAAGAAGGAATGACGTTTTATCTAATTCCTAATACCTAAGCCAGAGCCAACTGACACATTCTAGGTATTCAGTAAATGTTTGTGGAATGAGTGAATGAATGATTGGATGAAAGTCTCTTCTCTTCTCTGAGCCTCATGTTTCTTTTTCATAAATTTGAACGTTACTGTGGTATCCCACAGTCTTATGGTGAAGATCAGTTGACATAATGGATGCGCAAGTGCTTATGTAAGCGCTGTATGCATATTAAGAATTATTGTCTGGCATAATTTTCGATATTATTGTTGGGCACCTAAACCTCAGGAACTCTTGAAATCTTAACTCAGTGTTCTAAAGATGACATATTTATTGCAGTACTATTAATAGTAATGAGATGTCCCTTTTTAGGTATTGAGTCAGGAGACAAACTTGAAAAATTAGGTATGTGCCTTTTTTTAACTTTATTATGGAACATTTCAACGTACAAAGTAGGCCCAGTAGAAGATGAACTTCTGTGTGCTTATTTTCACCTTCAGCAAACAGCAACTCGCAGCCAATTTTGTTTCATCTACGTCCTTCTCCACCTCCCCTTCCCCTATTACTGTGAAGCAAGTCGTGTTTCATTTTCCTTCCCCCTTCCTTCTCCTGCTCATCCTTTCCCTTCCTCTCCCACCTTATTTACTCCTCCTTTTCCTCCTCCTCTTTCTTTTTACCTTTTCAAGTATATATAAATAGTCTTAGCATTCTTTTAACATGTGATCATAAGTACCAAGAACTGTGGGTCGGTAGCTTAGACTAAAGTACCGATGTACTACTATATGATGAGTTATTCTCTCAAAAGAAGCAGCAGGTAAATAAGATATTTTATTTCCCAAGATTTTCATATGATGGTGACCAACTACATTGCAACACAGTGGTCACATTCCAGAGTTGTAACTGCTTCTGCAGGCGTAGTTACACAATTGCTAACTCTGTCATCTTGTACAAGGATGTGACTGTACAGAAAAGTGAGGAGTCTGAAGCATGACAGATCTCTTTTAAGCCTTTTGAATTTTTGTTTTCTATCATATAATAGCCTCTAGTGAGGCAACGTAGACTTTTGGAATGCTGTAAGGCTGTAATAAACTCCGCCTTCAGATGACAGCCCAGGGTTGTAACATGTAACTCAGAAGTCAGAATCCTTTAGAAGAAAAGAATTTTAAAAGCATAGTAAACAAGAATCATTTATGTGATAAATTTTTATTGATCTTTCTTGGTTTTCATCATTTTGCGATTTGGGTTTTAATATAATACAAGTAATCTTAAACCCTAAGGTTGTTTAATTCTGTCAAATATTTTATTTATGTAGAATTTTTCTTCCTTAAAGTCAAAAGTGGAATTTGTTTTGATTTTTAACAAGGTATCGCTAAGCTTTGCCCACTGCCATCACTGAATAGTTTGTAACTTTGCATGGTTCAATTGTTCAACGGTTTTTATTCATTCTTGAAATTGTTTTCCAAAATATAATGAATATAAGTACACTTTTATTTTAAAATATTTCGAGCCGTATTTGTTCTAATTCAAGGAGATTGCCCCATGCCCACATGGGGAGGGCTGTGGTTTGGG
>NW_006439568.1:3407768-3423658 GCF_000325575.1 Pteropus alecto | reverse complement strand
CAGTAGGTCCTTATTGATTATTAGAAGAATCTCTGGGGTTTACCTTTTCTGTCCCCATGATCAGGGCCTCAGTTCTGATCTTTATCAACGTGCCTCTGGACTGTAATCAGCAGTTGAGAAGAAATGAACTAATGCATTAGATTTTGACCTTGCCATTTTCTGTACATTTCATCCCTGTAACAATCCTGAGAGATAGGAAGTTACCTGTATTTTTCAGATTACAAAAACTGGTCAGGCTTTTTCAAGTATGTTATATTGCTAAGGAATGACCTCGCTCCGAGTCTGTCTTCCTCTGTAATGCATTTTACACAGAAATACCAAGACAATCTTTCTAAAATGTAATTTTTAATATAACTTACTTAAAACTTATAGTTACTGATTTAGCACTTTACAAATTACCGGTGATTTTTCACGCTTGATCTCATTCTGCACAAACTACTCCATGAGGTTAGTATTATCTCATGTGACCACCTTGTACAGTAACCAGGATTGACTTCTCGTTCCCATCAAACCAGTTAGTAGCTCTTACTATGGATGGCATTCCACATTTTATGTGATGGCTCTGTTTTGTCCATTGAATCATATGTCTGCATGTCAACTGGAGTTGGCTTTATCCAAGCGAAACTTCCGTATTGTCCTCTTCAGGTACCATCCTCATTTCTTCCCTAATGTCTGCTCAAGACAAAACTCATCCACCTCTTTCCCCACCCCTGTTCTCTCACTTAAACTCTTCCGGTCCTTCAGCACCCATTTTAAGTCTTATCTTTTGAAGAAACCTTCCTCAATAATTTCTGTCTTTCTTTCTCTTTTTTCTTCTTGGTTTCCTTTTGTCAGATATGTTTGCCCTTGAATATATATTTTAAAATTTCCCCCCAACTATAAAATATATGCTATGTGTAAAAATATTATATAGGATATTTGAGAGTGAAGAGATAGCTTCTGGCTTCCCAGTTCTTGTCTATAGAAGTAACCACTGTTATGTGTCTTTGCAGTTCTATTTCTATGCAAGAACAAGAATGCCCACAGGCACACATTTGCACACACACCTGCTTACACACGTGGGAGATGAATGTCGACATATATTGTATACGCAGACACCATCCTACAAATTTCTTTTTTCATTTGAAAATATATCTTGGAAATTTTCTATATCAATAAATATAAGTGATTTCATTTAAACGTATCTCTTTATTACCTGACATTATTTCACATCAAATTATTTTATGCACGTACATCTTAACTTTCTTTGCCAAAAGGAAATGGAAACTCCATGGCAGGAGCACTTACGTATTCGTTCTCTTTTCCGTGGCTTTTATTCTTTACTCTTTCTGCATTTACTGCATGTTTCACTATTTGTGCTGTGGGAAAATGAAGATGTTTGCCTCCAGACCCCTAAGGAGTTAGGATCTGGTGGGTAAGAATCTACATTTATACATATAACTAACACAAGGAGGAAATTGAGAAGTGACACAGATTCCTGTTACTGAAAATATGGCCGATTCGAACAATCCTCTTGCTGAAAATAATTGAAAATGTTGAATATGTATGAGAAGACCTCAGAGCAGCAAAGAGCTGAAAAGATAAGGAATTAAAGGCCAAAATCTAAGGAAAAGTGAAAGTTCAAAGAGGCTTAGGGACGGAAGCTGCTTTTGACCGAGGGCATTTGCAGATTCAGGCAAATTTGAACTTTGCCTGTTCCATAGGTAGTAAAACTATACAGAAACCTAGGAAATGATTAACAAAAAATTCAGAATAATGATTTTGGAGAGGGTAGGAGCATGCAAGGAGTTTCTGGGGTTTCAGAATTTTCTATTTATTGACCTAGTGGTAGCTATACAGAGTAATTTATTTTCTAAACTGAACATATTTATTTTGTGCACTTCTTTATGGACATAATTTACAACAGATAATTCAATATAAAAGAACAAATTACAAGACAGTATATATTAGTATGATCCCACTCGTGCATGTATGTCATATAAATGGGTGTGTGCATGTGTGTATTATATAAATGAGATGTGTAATACAAAGTTATGTATAGATGTACACATATATCTAAATATGCATGTGTTGAGGAGAAAAGTGTGTGTGTGTGTTTGTGTGTCATATGTAGATAAAAAGATCTGGAAGAGTATTGGAACTACTGTGGGCGACCTTGAAATATAGAACAGGGAAGGGGAAATAGCAAGGAAGGAACTTATAGTTTGTGCTAATTTTTTAAAATCATCATTGTTATTTAGTACATTTTTTAAATCAGATCTAAAAAAAGATGGTTTCTGTCTCTGCCCCTAGATATAAAAATATTCCCTCCACCATGCTCCATGCCGCTTGGCACAGTACCTTTTCTTTAAAAACATGGCTTATTCTTTTGCTGGATTGTAAGCTATTAAAGGGAACGAGACAGTGCCATGTGTATCTTTATGTTCCTCGTACTTGTTAAATCTCAGTACATAGTAGAAGGTCTGTAACTATTAGTGGAAAATGAATAAATAAATGTACCTTTAGAAGAACCTAGGATTCAGGGATCCAGCAGATAGAACACGTCCTGAGAGGCTCTTGTTATACTTCTGAGTATCGTTTTGTACCTGGCACAGCAGTGGGCATAACATTGGCGCAATGAATACAGGTCAATTTAAATTTGACGGACACTTTGTGGAACCTGTAGGCAAATGTGGATTCCATCATGTGCTGCCCTTCTGGATCCCAGGGAGCAGGAAAATAAAAAAGCTCTCTGAAAATTAAACTGAGAAATGAACACCTAACAGATTAAAGCCAAGAGAGGCAATCTCTTAAGAGACCAGAAGACTCCTTGGGCCGTAAGATTTGTCTGTAACCTAATTGAGGGTTATAAAAACACACAAACATCTTAAAAACACACAAACACATAAACTCTGCCTCAGAAGAGGACTTTCTCTGTCTCCAAAACAGAGAAAAAGAAAAGCTATTAATGTAATTGTCGTGACACCTACAAAACACTGTCTGACCAGTCGTACCTGCCAGGTGAAGGCCAGCGTCCCAGCCTGCCTGGCAGGTAGATAACGCCGGTGTAGACAGCTGCGGAGCCTCATGCCATTATGCACTGGAATCCTGTGTAATTAACTTCACTCGCTCTGCTTCCAGGCTTTTACCCAACTTCCCTCTGCTGATTTGCCTTCCCAAGGTGATAATTCACCGTCAGGCTGATACAGACGGGGACATGCAGGGTGCCTGATTCTTCTATTGCTCACTGTAAATAATAAAGTCGCTTTCTTTTTCTTTTTTTTTTAATACATCAGTGTCTTGTGAGTTTTGTTAGCATGAGTCTGCATTCCCGGGTCCAGTCAATGAGGTCGGGTATCAGAGTCTGCGAGGCTCCTCAAGGTAAACACCGCCGTGTGGGCATCTGTCAGAGCGGACGGCTGGGTTTTCCGTGTGGTCACGCTCCATGCTTCCTTTCCATTCCACACACGTCACTATCGTACTTCTCCCCACATGCTCTGTAAAGAGCATCTTAATCATGTGCACATTTCAGTTAGAGAGCACCAAATAGTATTATCTCAGTGACAATAGATCCTTTCCCTCTGGGTGAGTATTATTTGTTTAGATTTGCAAATTTCACACCTTCATGGATAACGGAGCATATGTACGCCCCATTTCAAGGACCTCCGAAAACTTATTTCCAGTTCTGCCGTTACCCCCTCTTCTGATTTCGCTTCTGCCTCTCATCTCATTGTCAACATTGGTCCTGGCATCATACTCGGTCGGTTCCTAACTCGGGTCTCTCTTGCAGCGGGGAGACCTAAAGAAGATGGAAGACGCAGTGAGTGCGACAAGATTAAGGATAAGGAAGCGAGTAGAGCAGGCAATGAACGAGGTTATAGAATTTTTTTTCCTCCATTCTGTTCTTTCTCTTTCCTCAAAACAATCCCAGTTGCATTTGAAAGGGTTTCAGATCCCCCACATTGCTAGGGAAGAACTAAAACACGTGTTCTCAGAGACATGTTCGGCCTATCTGTGAATGTAACGGGACCTGAACCAGATTTCATTTACAGCAGTTTCTTGCCAAAAAAGGGTATGAGTGTAGGTAACAGGGCAAAACCCAGTACAACTCTTAGGTGAATCCCAGAAGTTTAAAAAAATTAACTGACGCATCACATAAGTAGACTATTGGGCGGGACTCCGTCAGCCAGCAGTTTTTCCACTGTCTTTCCTCTTCCTCCCGGTTCACTTCAACTTCCGGCCGGAATAACTGATCACTAAATTTCACCATAAATTTGTCAGGAATTACCCAGAGCAATTCTCAGTCGTCTCTATGGTTTAAAATAATACATTTTATTCGTAGGTTAGGACCTCAGACATTGAGGATGGCATAGGTAAATACAGAAACCTAAAAAGACAATTTTTTTTTTTTTTTAGAAACTTGGTTCCTAAAAACTATTGTTTTAGCAATCACAGTTTTGTTCATTTATACAATTCGAGTTCTGCAGCAAAGTAAGACGCTATTGGATTAATAGTATGTATAATAAATTCCCGAGGTTCTCTCCTGTCCCTATACGTGGGTACAGAGCTGGTCTTGTGTACCGATGTTAAATGACATGGGGCCAAATGGCCATATCAGTAGTTGTGGACCATTCTTGATTATTTAGATGCTGGTTAACCAGTCAGTGAATTCTTTAGGCCTTTTCACCACATCCACTCTCCTCTGGCTCTCATTGTCTTTGGATGAAGAGTATGCTAAGGAGGACAGGGTCCATTTTTCATCCTTATGTGAGCAAATTTTGTTTCATAGCCAGAGACATCTTGCACTTAAGAGCAGTAGCTATACTGTGGGCTCTACAGTGATGGAAATTAGACGAGGTATCATTGAAATACTCAAAATCAAGGTTATCATGACCTCTGAAGTGCTTATCCTACCTTAGTGGGTTAGTATTAGGCAGTATATATAGTATGTTTTATGCTGATACAAGTAATTACCAAAAAGGGGAAAAAAACATTCTCTTCCTTCATTAAATGCTTTATGAATATGGTCAACACTTATAAAAATAAAAGAAAATGAGATAAGAAAAGAAAAGAAAGAAACACCTACAACTTTCAAAACTACCAGTGTTTTTCAGAACTTACGTACATTTTCTCATTTTCCAAAAGGGAATGATAAGAGTCCTGCAAATAGGGAGGTCCACAAACTCTGCTCCAAATAAAGACAGGAGTAGAGGGAGCCGGAGGAAGATGCTCACCTGGGAAGCAGTGAGTGCTTGACGCCCTCCTCTCCCTGCCCCTGCCTTCTCATAAGCCCAGGCCACGGCCTGCCTTTTGCTGCTTTTCTTTCCTTCTGTCGAAGGTCAGAGTCTAGACAGGGACTCACCGGACAGAACTGAAAAGACGGCTAGACTGGTAGAACAGAACCGTCCTGAAGCCGGGCAGCATTATGGCAAGCTGAAGTTTGCAATTTTCAAAATTATACAGAGAGCTTCAGACATGACATCCTTTGTAAGGAAGCCAGCCTTTCACACAGCGATTGCATAAGGACCGTATATAAAATGGCAGAGTAGACGGAAGGTCCTGTTCTCTTTCTGTTCTGCCTTTCTAAATTCTTTTTCTGGCAGCAGCTGTTTTCTTCAGTCTTCCTGCTGCCCTCTTAACTCCTCTGAGTCTTGTCCCTTTTCAGTAAAAAAGGTTTACCCTGGGCTTGATGTCATTCAGTTCATGTGTGTGTTTGTGTGTCTCTGTCTGTGTTGTGTGTATGTGTCTACAATTTGATTTTGTTAGTTTGTAGTACACTTTATCTTTTCTAACCAAATAAACTGCAACAGTAATCTTTCTCAAATTTTTAGGATGATAAACTCTAGATAGACTGAAAATTACCCTAAAAAAATGTATATACACTCACAAAATGTTGAGTCCAATTTCATAATGTTCATGCACTCAGTTACTTATTTATGGATCCCAGCGAGATTCAGAATCTGTGTCCGTTGATGGAATTCCAAAGTAATTTACTTTCATGGTCACTGGTGATATTCGAAAATGTATTTATTTACCAGATACTCACTGAATGCCAACTCTGTGCCAGAACTGTGCAGGACACTGGGATACAGTGAAAAGGACAGTGGCCCACCCATCAAAATTTACAACATAGTTGAGGAAACAGACAAGTAAACGGACCATTACAATACAGAATAGATGCAATACTAGGAGAAGTACGGGATGCTTTGGAGAGCACAGAAGGTGAATGTTTAATTCAGCTTTGGGACATCAAGAAATTCTCCTTTGAATGATGCCTGAGCCGTTCTTCCAAGTAGAAGGAATGCTATGTACAAAGTCGAGAGAGTTATAGACTTGTTTGTTGTGTTGAGAAATTAGATTTGATTTTAAAGGGCCTTACGTGGAGGGATGATAAAAACTGTCTAGTGGGAAGAGAGAACTCTGCCTGTAGCATGGAGGGTGGGTTGAGGGAGGCAGGACAGGAAGCTGGGAAACTGTGGTAGGAAGCCTGGTAGAAAATAATAGTGATTTTAACTAAAGTCCTGACAGCATGAATGAAAAGACGAGGATAGGTTGAAAGGATATGTATTGGAAACCACAGAATTTTAGCGAGTGACTGAATTCAGTCCTTCGACAAATATTTATTGTGCTACTATGTTAGACACTCTAGTAGATATGGCGGGGAACTAGAGAGACACCATCTTTGTTCTCAAGTCTAGTGCTGATGACTTTCAGGCTTCTGGGATGGATAGCTCAGTGGATGATGGTGCCGTCCATCAGAGATGAGGCAGAAGCGTGTCTCAGACCAGACGTCCCTGGTCAGAAGTGCTTTTTCAAGCTATGAATACCCCTCCTGAGATCTCAGGATGTCCTTGTTGCTGTGAATCTCTGTGTTGAATGAGAGTTGTTACTGATGAGAGAATGCTTCTATGTAAACAATATTCAGGGAGGGGCTTGAGAACCACTGACAGAGATGACAGTTGGATACAGGAAGTAGATGAGATCACCCAGGAAGAGTTTGTAGAATGAAAGGAAAGGAGGGCTGAGGCTTGGACATGGCAGAACCATGGAGAAACAAGGAGCCTGATGAAAAAGCCAGGAGTGTGTAAAGAATGTAAAACATGTTCCAAGATGGAGCCAGTGGGACAGATGGGAGGATTAGCACTGTGGCAGCAGCGGTCAGCTTCAGGATGTGCTGGCTAGGCTTCTGCTTCAGGACGATAACCTGAGCTTACATATTAAACTTCCCGCGTTTATCACCAACCTTAGCTGAAGGGAGTCACGTCAGGAGCCTTCACATCAAAGGGCTCAAGAGCAGCCAGCAAAATACGATGAAGAAATTTTATGTTGTGTGAATAAAGCTGTCATTAAATAAGGAGAATAATAATTATGAAAAAGTCACTCTTAAACACATTCTATCAAAATTGTTATATTTCAAAAATGACTAAACTGTAAGCATCCAGATATGAGGGTGGGGTGGCGTGGAGTGAGGAGAAGCTGTTACCCTCAAAAGGGAAGTACATCTGTACCCAGTCACCTCAGCGCTGTGCGAAGAGCAGTGACACGTCACCTCAGACATTAGAGGAGAAAGGATTGTCATTCCAATTTTACATCGAGCTGAGGCATCTTTTCTTGAAAGGGCAACAAAAAGATCATCTTTGATGCCGAATGACTCACAAAATATCCCACTTTTCTACTTGCCCTGAAAAAAAAAATTAGCTGACTTAACTTTACCACCTGAAAGTTATCATTAGCAATCCCACTTTTTAGATAAAGAAACGAAGACTTTTTAAGCAACGCTGAATCAGTTGCCCAAGGTCTGACAGGGGCTGTGTCAGAGCTGAGATTTGAACTCTTTTGGACTTTTTTCCTCCAGTATATATACTGTCCTGTGCTGCCACCACAAGACACGAGCCCTAGATGAGGAAACAGGCTTAGGCTTATAGCAGTGAGACTGGCTTTTCAACATATCGAGTTTAAGAGTTTATATAATATCAGTTTGGAGATAAACCATCGGAAATATGGTCTGGAGTCTAGGGAAAGAGTCAGCTAAAAACATCATTAGGGATGCCGTCAGGCGCTGGCACGGCCTTGCAAATAGATGAGATCAATGGGGAGAGTCGGGGGGGTCGTCAGCAAAAAGCAGACAGAACTCATTCTGGAAACAACCAGCCTTGAGGAAGCGAGTTAAGAGAAGTAAATGTGTAAGACCTGGCAAAGGATGGTAAATCTTACACAGGAAAGAGGAGCAAGCAGGTCAAATAAACATACTGTATTTCATTCGTTTTAGGACAGACTATTTCTTACATTTTAGTATCTAAAATTAGCATATGTTTACTATCGATGAAGTCTTATAATTGGCACCTTTTTTACTTAGTAGTGCGTAAAATAATGGTGAGTTTTATAACCGAAGGAGTATTTTAATCTTGTAGTCAATGGTTTAAAATCTATTTGGGTTTGTCCATTTCTAAATTATTTTATAAAGAAAGCATACCTTTAACTTTCATTGGCTAAGCAGCGCGTAGATTAGATTAAATGGCTAGTCACGTGCTGTGTGGGTAGTTCAGGAGCTCAAGGCTCAAGCACTGCAGCGAAGCAGAGTCATTTAAGGTGTCCTCACCCACCAGCTGTGTCCCTTGGGTAAATCTCTTTACCTCCTTAAGCCTAGCTTTTCTGGCCTATAAAACAAGGATTAACAAACGGTACCTTTTTCTTAAGATTATTACAAGGATTAAATGAAATAGTACATACAAAGTACTTAACATTATGTGCCTGGCAGATGGTAAGCTCGCAGCTCTCCTTACTGTTTTCCATATTGCTTTCTCAGATGGGAAAGAAATAACTGTCCTCCTCCTCTCACTCCAGAGTACTGCCGTGTGACATCGGAAATAGGGAAATGCACAGGGAGTTTATTTACGCTATGCGAGCTCCGTGTGGCTTGGGCTCAAAGAATGTTAAACTTGTGTTATCTGCTAGAGAATTTGAATTAGCAGGTGTACACGGATTCCGAATTTTTTTGAGTCTAGCCCAAAGCCTTGCTTACGGTAGATGCATAATGAAGCACTGATTGATAACAATTAACCCTGAGGGGGGCAGGCTGTGTGTGTGTGTGTGTGTGTGTGTGTGTGTGCGCGTGTGTGTGTGCGCGCGCTCGCGCTCTAAACAAAAAAGATGCGGGTTTTGTGGAGAGGTGTTTGGGGAATTCCTGTAGTATGTCTCAGATGGATTGCACGAAGTTTTTTTTCTTTTACTTTCCTCTTTATCTCTGATCAGTTCCAGGGGATTTTATAGTTTCTCAGATGTCATGGGTAAGAAGTAGTAGCCGCATAAACATTGGGTAGTGAGTGCAGATAGTGTTATAAATATACCTCTTAGGTTGTCTTATAAAACCAGCATTCCATGAGACTTATCTTTATTATGGGATTGTTAAATTAGTATTATGCCTTTCCTCCAAAAAAGTTTAAGATGAAGTCTTTTAGGCAGTTTGATTTACAAGGTAATTACATTTAGGAAATGTAATTTCCTAAATGTTCTGCCACACAGGAAGAATTCTGAGAAAATGGTTATTCCCCTGGGGAAAACTGATTTTACTTTCTTGGTTAAAGGGCACTGAGTATTCAGTTAATTATCAAGTCTCACTGATTTTTTGTTGGTTTTTTTTGTTGTTGCTGGTCACAGTCATAACTTCTCATATAAGATTAGTATTTTGGAAACTTCTCAGAAAACCTAGAAGAGATAAAATATTTTCAGGTCTAAGTATGTATTTCTAAAGCTATAATTAGGTATCTCTCTGCAAATTAGTAAACTAAGCTATTATTTTTTTATTTAGTCAAAATTCACCTTTTAGAGTTTGGCTTATAATTTGAATCCTTGTTGATGTCAAATTATTTCATTTTCTTTGACTTTAATAATTACCTTTAATAATTCAAACTCGCATATCTCTTGCTCACATTTCTGCTGCAGTCGTGTTTAAAGGTGTTTAATGACTGAGGCCTTATGCGTTCTTTCATATTCTATTTAATGGCTAGAGACATGCCTGTGCATAGTATTTGAGTCATCAATGTTTCACAGCACATTTTACCAAGAAATGTAGTGCATCATCGAGTAATCAAATTACAGTGATATCTGTTAATGGGACCCAGTTTGCAAAAATTAAATAGTGTCCCCCTGTAAAAGAAAGAAAATTAACAAGACTCACCATTCAGATTCTGAGGTTTAATTAGCTCTGACTTGCTAAAAAAGGAAACTGAGCAGGTAAATACTATACACTTCCCATATATAACAAATTATGAATCATTGCTGATTTTTTATATAACTGACCCACATGGATTCTGCTGTATTCTTTTATCTATGCACCTCAGTTTTTTTTGTTTTGTTTTGTAAAATGGACTATAATTTGATTATCTCATAAATTCGTCCCATTTCTAAAATGCTGTAAGACGTTAAGCCTAATTTCCTTTGAACCTTAATCCTCTTGCCAGTCGATATGGTGGAGTCGTCCGGAAATGACCCTCCTTGGTGCAAGTGACTGACTGACATTGTGAAGTTCCTTGTGGGCAGTTTGGTACAAAGTGGATCCATTTATTCAGCAGACTTATGCCATGTTCGTAAGAGCTCCTAGTTTAGTAGTGTAGTGGTTTTAAAACCTAGCCCCCAAATTCTTTGACAGTCCTCCCATCAAAAGGTGGGGCTGTGCTCCCTCCCTTGAATCTGGGCTCTGGACTGCTCGACTATAGACTCTTATTCAGCTTCTCTTCAGAAACTTTACCGATTTCTGGGTGGAGGCCTTAAAAAACTAGCAGTTTCCACTTCCTGTCTCTTGGGACCCTCACTTTTAGAACCGAGCCGCCATGCTGTGAAGATACCTGAGCTGCTGCCCCATGGGAAGACCCGGGCAGACAGGGCCTGCCAGCCAGCACCCACTGTCACCTCTAGGAATGGACCATGCCGGAAGCGTGCTCCAGCTCCAGGAGAGCTGCCCCAGCTGACACGGCTCTGTGTGGAGCAGGGACAAGCCGTTCTCACTGGGCCCTGCCCAAATTGCAGATTCATGACCAAAATAAATGACTGTTGCGTTAAACCACCAAGTTTTGTTGCCAGAACAAGGTAGACACAAACAAGCAATTTTGAAGGTGTGTAGAATTGCAATGGCAGTGATATAGGTATCACAGCAACACAGAGACACCTAATCCTTCCTTCAGCATCAAGGAAGACTTCCTCAATGAGATGACAAGTCAACTGCGTCCTGAGTGAGTAAGGGTTAGCCAGGTGTGGGGAGAGAGGGTGGAGTGTTCTGGGCAGAAGGGACAATAGCGTGATGAGAAGTAAAGGCAGAGTAGATGTTATTCCAGTGTACAGACTAGAAAGTGTGCATCCCTACCGACAAATAGAAATGGAAATCAGATCTTCTAACTCCTAAGTGTTTTCAGTTATGCCACCTCCAGTTTTGGAGCTGAGACTAGGTTGGGTTCATCTAATCCTAACTCCCCTTTTACAGATGAAGCGACTGAGGCAGCAGCCTGGCGAAGTGAAAACGTGACTGTCCCAGGTTGGGTTGCCTGGGAAGCCGACGCTGGCGTGCAGAAGTCTGTTAGGGAGAGTTCTCAGAATCCAGACCTGGGAGGGAAGGCGAAGGCGAAGCGGGAGGGGACAGGGTCGCACAGAAGTGGAAGTCAGGTTGCTATGGTACAGTCTCAACAGAAGCTTCAGCCAACGTTGCAGGGACGCCCGGAGACAGGTGACCCTTCAGAGCCGTCCTGGGTTGGGGAAATAAGGCCAGGCTTTTTACACCTCATTGACCAGCCACGGGGTGCTGGTCACTCCAGGAATGGCCATGATCTTGGGCAAGGCGACTCTCTTCAGCTAAAGTGGTAACCAAAGGGGGACCCAAAGGTGGCTGAGAGCTGAGGATTTTCTGCCAGCAGTGCTCCCAGCCATGTCACCTCTGAGGAGCATCTGGAGGACACCTCTGTGTCCACCACGGTGGCCTTTGGAGTTATTAGTGTCTTATTCATGGGTTTCCATCCTGGCTACTTACGGGAGGCAGATTCCGGGTGAGGCTACTTTAACCCTCAGGATTCTTCACTATAAAATAGGAAAAATAATGTGAGAGCTAAGCCTTGGTTTCATTTGTGAAATGGGAAGAACGATTGTACAGTCCTTTGGGGAAGGTTGTTTAGAGGATCTGGTGAGATCATGAAGTTCCCAAAGTACCTGTTTCTTTTAGAAAATTAGTTATTATTATTATACCATAATAAAGTATCAGTGCTAGATACATAATATTTGCCATGAAAGTTGCTTGATAAGCATTTCATTAAAAACTGTTCCAGAAATGATTAGTGACTTGCCAGAGGCCAAAGTCAGTGTCAAAGCCAGGGCTGGAAAGCATCTTTCTTACACTACTCTTGAGTTTGGGTTTCAAATTAAGGAATACGGGAGGAGAGATCTCTGTGGTGGGTCAGTGTGGTGGAAGGGAGTGGAGCCGAACGTGACTTGACCCAGGAGAGGCTGATTCTTTAGGCCCAATGTGAAAATAGGTTTTTCAGAATAGAACCAAGAGGATAAAATTAAATCTGAAGTCATCTGAGTAGCAGTACTCTATGAAAACAGCGCTGTAGCAGAGGATGATTACAGTTTGGGACAGGTTACTTTGTCCCCAGTGAATATATACGACTGCTCTTTTGTGCGTCTGCACCAGATCTGTCTTCCCCAGCAGATCTAGATTCTGGGCCTGCTGGCTCCCTCACTTACTGAATGTCGAACCAGGGATAATTCACTCTCCCTCTCTGAGCTTGAGTTTCCTCTCTAGAATGAGGATTTGGATCTAGGTAAGCCCTTTCCTATTCTATCATGCTTTAATTCTTTAATTCCCAATCTACCCTACAGCACAGAAAGTTTAAAACAAAACATGGCTATATTATTCCATGCGTAAATGATCTTATTCCATGTGTACAAAGAAACATCATGTGTTAAACCAAACCTACAGACGAAAGTGTTCAATAACTCTTGCTAACAAACCCTGATATTTACCTTTCAGTGAGAGAGGAGACAAAAATCACTGTTTGCGAGTCAACCAAAGTACTCCATAGTCTTCACAGAATTGTGTCCTTACCTGCAGTTTTTGTAGAATCATCGAAATTTGTTATTTAACATTTATCGACAATCACTGTTTTGCTGGATACTGTGCAGGGCGAGTTTGTGCAAGTTGAATCCTAGCATCATCAGTCTAGGGAGAAAGTGGAGAGGTGATCAAGTTCATGAAATGCAAACCTTCTTGCTTTCTATCAGAAGACACCTAGGCGTTCAAATTTAGTCTAGACCCAATATTGTAAAGCCTTTATTGTTTATGGAAGCATCTGTTTTTTACTTTTCCAATTAGGCCTCTCTGTTCTGCCATTACTATTCTCATGTAATTGGGTTTATGACTTCAGTAGCTTTTGAAATTTCAGCAACTAAACTGTCATTGGAGACTTATCACACTTAAGGCATTTTAATATAACTTGTATTAGTATCTTGAATTCTGGGAATTTAATCAGTATACTCACATTTAATTTTTTTTTTTTCCTGAACGATTATACATTTTCCCAGAACGAATATTTAATCCTTATGATTTTGTAACCGAGGGATTTAAAGATTAACTTCGAAAATAGGTCAGGGAAAAACATCTACTTCGGTTTACAGCTAATCAGGCAAGGGAGTAAAAAAAGCAATTTGGAAGCTTTTGAAAAGCATTTGTGAAATCAATTTTATGTAATTTTATGAAAGCTGCTATCTAATATAGCTAAAGTATGAGTCAAACCTTCCATTAGTTTTGCCACTCCTTCATTCATCCATTTATTATTCATCCATTCGTCGTTCATCCATTCATTTAGCAAACATTGCTCTAGACACTGGGGTAACAGAGATAAATAAAACAACCAGAGTTTACTGTGTGTCAATCCTGTGCCAGGCACTTTGAAACTTGAGAACTGAATGCTTACAGCTCCACAGTCTGGTGTGATGGGGTGAGCATTACAATGGGAGTCCAGTTGTTTTCCTAAACTCACTACTAAGCTGTGTGACTTTAGGTGAGACCCATCCTGTGTTCATTTCCTCATCTCTCAAATGGTATCGCTCGCCCTATTTACTTTATAAGTTTGATGTAAGAATCCAATGAAATAGTGATTTTGAAAGAGCGTTGAAAAGTAGCAGGCATTATACAAAGCCAAGTAATAATCTTGTGACTGTGGTAAGTGGTTTTGACCATTTTATTGCCTCTGTGAAAAGAGCTGAGGATGAGTACATTTTTATTGTTCTCTTGAGCTACATCTGCGTGTTTATGATGATCGGCCTTACCATTCCTTCCACATGTACCACTGCCCTACTTCCCATCCAGGGGCAGAGACTTCGTAATGAGGTAGCTGGGAGAATGATATCTACAGCTGGTCGCACTTATTTAGAAAATATTATTCAACCCATATACTGCATTAAATCGACAAGTATTGATTATTAAGTACCCAGGTTAAGAGAGAAGAGAGAGGGATAAGGGATGAATTGACATCCGTCTTCAAGGAGCCTAGACTTGAATTTGAAAATTCAAAGTGGCCAAGTAGAAATCATTATCTTAATTGCAATTTCCCAAAGATCTGTGCAGAGACGTCCAGTCGGCCTTATGTTTGTAGGGGACGTCTCTCTTAGACACTGAAACGCCCGTTTATCCCTATTGGATCATAGGACAGATGAATCCTATGAGGAAACTAAAAAATTACTTCTAGCTTCATGTTTGATTTTCTGTTAGGTTTTAGGTCTACCATGCTGATAGAATGCGATAAAAGGTCTGGTCTTTCCTAGAACAAACCCAATCCTGGACTAACTCGAGACTCCCTCTCCAGTATCAGCTCTGGAGTTCAGAGGCGTTTGTGTTTTCCTCACGACTGTCTCCCCAGCGCCTAGAACAGCGCCTAACGACCAACACTCACTAACGTGTTTTGAATGAATGAAGGTCTCAGTCTCCCGTGTAGAGTTCTGATACTCTGATACCCCCAGGTAGCTGTCTCCTTGAAGACAGGGGCTGTGCTTCATTGGTCTCCAGATTTCCAGTGTCTGGCATGTAATTGGTGTTCTGGATGCTTGTCAGATGAACACAGGGACAGGTGGAGCCAGGACTGTGGTGGGCGCCCCAAAATCTCCCTGGAGTAAGCCCTAAAAGCAAGCAAGCAACTTACGCCGGGGAAGTCTGAGGCGTAGCCCAAAGTGGCCTGCCACAAATGTGAAAATTTGTGGAAGCTTCTTTTTTAATCTTAGCTTTTCTGTTTCTTTTACCTTTTCGGCGCTCTCCATGTTCCTTTCAAATAGTAATCCTCAGCAGGATGGATAAAACTGATATCGCAAGAGGCTAACTTGTGTATATCTCTGCTGAGTCCCATCCGAGTCTTTTTTTACCCAGTGGCAATTGTCCGTGCAGGATATCCCAGGACAGGGCTGCCTGTTCTTGAAGCCACTTCAGAATCTCGTAAGAGAGAATTGACACAGGATAGGAGAGGGAAGTAGGACAACTGGCCAGAGTTACTTTCTGGGAGTTTATTGTGCCATCTTTCAGCCTCATTGACTCTTCTAACTCTTCTTAAACTAATAATAATACTAAAAAATTGTCTTACTTCTTCCAGTACCTTGACACGTGCAGATATCTCATCTGATCTTCACAGCACATCTATGGAAGTTACCTTTGTTTTGATGTTACTATTTACACAAATGAGAAATCTCAAGTGAGACACTTGCCTCAGGCACAAAATTTAAGGAAGTGCCAAAAAAATCCAATAATCAAGATAGATAATATTTTACGCAATACTTTAAAAATATTAAAATTTATGCAGAATCTGACAGGGCCAGGATTAAGGTATGGCGAATGAGGTGAGGTGTTCAAGTAAGCGCAGGGTCAGGTCCTGTCTTAATTT
>NW_006439568.1:3401745-3406838 GCF_000325575.1 Pteropus alecto | reverse complement strand
AGGGAAACAACTTACGCCGGGGAAGTCGGAGGCGTAGCCCAAAGTGGCCTGCCACAAATGTGAAAATTTGCAGAAGCTTCTTTTTTAATCTTAGCTTTTCTGTTTATTTTACCTTTTCGGCGCTCTCCATGTTCCTTTCAAATAGTAATCCTCAGCAGGATGGATAAAACTGATATCGCAAGAGGCTAACTTGTGTATATCTCTGCTGAGTCCCATCCGAGTCTTTTTTTACCCAGTGGCAATTGTCCGTGCAGGATATCCCAGGACAGGGCTGCCTGTTCTTGAAGCCACTTCAGAATCTCGTAAGAGAGAATTGACACAGGATAGGAGAGGGAAGTAGGACAACTGGCCAGAGTTACTTTCTGGGAGTTTATTGTGCCATCTTTCAGCCTCATTGACTCTTCTAACTCTTCTTAAACTAATAATAATACTAAAAAATTGTCTTACTTCTTCCAGTACCTTGACACGTGCAGATATCTCATCTGATCTTCACAGCACATCTATGGAAGTTACCTTTGTTTTGATGTTACTATTTACACAAATGAGAAATCTCAAGTGAGACACTTGCCTCAGGCACAAAATTTAAGGAAGTGCCAAAAAAATCCAATAATCAAGATAGATAATATTTTACGCAATACTTTAAAAATATTAAAATTTATGCAGAATCTGACAGGGCCAGGATTAAGGTATGGCGAATGAGGTGAGGTGTTCAAGTAAGCGCAGGGTCAGGTCCTGTCTTAATTTAAAATTTTCTGCTCTTCATCGTGGATCTTTTTGGCATTAATTTTGATTTTTAGAATATTGCATTTAGATTTTAGTTATTTCAATTAATGAGTTTTTTGGGTATCCTCTGAAATTTTGCCCTGAGGCCAGTGCCTCCTCACCCTAGTTCCCATCCTGTCTTAAAGAATGAGTGCCCCAGGTCATACAGCTGGTAAGTAGCAGAGCCCGCATTTGAACCAAGGCTTTCTGGCTCCACATCATGTTCCCCTCCCGTCACACCGCATGGCCACTTAAATGCCTAAGTTTTTTTTGTCTCTGAACATCTATTGGTCTTTGTGATTGCTCTTTAAATTCTCTTAAGCCCCATTATTTCAGACTATCTGTAATACTCCCTAATGACCTTTCCTTGTATTTTTTTTTAATAATGCATATTATGTACCCTCTATCATTTTAAATTATTTGATTTCTAAGCATTTCTAGATAAATCTTATCTCAAGGGCACACTACAAAATGATCACCTTGCTTTGAACAAAATTCTGTAACAAATTAAAAACATATGAACATAGCTAACTCCGCATGAGCTGGGGGAGAGGAGATCTATTTTTTATGCACCATCGAATTGTAGAATGAAAGAGTGATTAGAGTAGCAACTATGAATTCAGCAGCATGGCTTATAAAGTCAAAATTCCTACAGATTTTGTTCTTTATTGAAGTTTCTTCAGTGATAAAATGGTAATAAGGACAAACATCACCTTCCGTGGGGGTGAGAGCGAGCGCGTAGGGTGTGGGAGGTGTAAATGATCTTCTTCTGTGAAGATTTTGTTTTTCTGAGGTGCACATCAGTCCTTTGGTCCTGCTATGTAGTTGGGAAGAACAGAAAACTGTCTAACTGGTCGCTTTCCTTACACTTGGCCTTACTTCTGAATAATTTACAAGCATCCTTGAGAATTTCAGGTTCACTATTCCTGTTGGGGATGAACAAAAATGAAAGTACAGGGAGTTTGAGATGAGAAATGGAAGGTAAAATCAAAGAGAACAGTAGCAGACTTTTGTTTTTCTTTGCAATTAAGTCTTAGTCGAGGTAAAGGGAGTCGAGGGCAAGGAAACAGACCTTGGAATTGATACTCCGGTGTTTATTAAGAAGGATGAAGGGAGATGTTAGGCGTTACTGTCTACCTGGAAATATCATAAGGTAAAACCTCTGATTTATAAATAAAGGCATCGAACACCGGGTTCAAGGACCAGACAGAGAAGTGGAAAAGGGTATGTTCTTTTATTGCTTTACTTTATTGAGTACAATTATGTATAGGGGCTTTCATTCGTGTGGCATTTTTATGAGAGATTGTGAGAAGTGAGACTAAAAAGTAGAGCCAGACTCCTAAGGGAGTTGAATGCTAGGCTAAGAAATGAAGACTTTATCTTAGAGGTGATATGGAGCTATAGGAGACTTTTGAGTTGGGGAGGACCTAATGAAACTAATATATTTTTTAAAAATTATACAAAACAAAAGTTTATTACCCTCCTCCCAAAGTTTATATATATACAGAAAGTTTAATCTGGTAGCATTATGAAGGAAAGAAGAAATAGAGACAGGGAGAGGAGTGATTTGTGTGTTAAAACAAGTATTGTGAGCAGTGTTTTTGGTTGGTTCAATTAGAAATGCAAGGAAAGGGTGCCTGTGAGATATGTGGGAGAGAAAATTAGCATTAGTCACTGGGGCTCATATTGATTATTAGAAGGAGAAAGAGGTTTTAAAAAAAGGACCCTGAGGTTTTATCATGAGTGCCCTTGAGAATGGTCAATGCGTTACTTTAAAATAAATAAATAAACAAATAAATCAGTAAATAGGAACTGTTTGGGGAGTGAAGGAAAAGATAATATATTCATTTCACACATATTTCTTTGAAGCAATGGTGTGACGAGCAATTCAAATGCCCCTTCGGTTGTTGAGGATGCAGAACTGGAATTGGGAAAAGGACCAAGGCTAAAAATGAATTATTTAGAAGTCGCGTATCCAGATAGAATGTTGAAATATTAACAAGAACTGCACAAAGGGCTGAGATGGACATGTGTCCATTGTCTAGAAAGAGGAAGAAACGTCATAGGAATGGTTCGATATGGAGGAGGTGCAAGGTCTCAGGAGTGTAGGGGCCAAGGGAGGAAGTAATTTCAGGAAGAATGGTGAGGCCAGCACTGCCAGAGCCTGCAGATCAAAACTAATGAGTAATCACAGGAGAAGTCTTGAGCTTAGGAGATAAAAATTGAGATCTAGGAGGAGGAAGAGTGTCAAAAAGTAGGAAGCTAACACAAGAGGTGATTCTGTTGGTTGACCATTATGTGAACTTTAAATGAAGTTAACTCGAGAGATGATATTTTTCCTGGATGACTAGTAGACATTTAAATCTTTCGTGTTTTATCAGTTTCAAAGATTTTTTTCTAATTGGCAGATATTAGGGGAAGGGGGGTGAGATTGTATCTTTTTTTTGATGTATCTTTAGGTTTCATAATTCTTTTTCATTTTCACAAAATATGAGCTTCTTGTGCATGGCTGTCTTTACTCATTCCCCAAAATGGATTAAGGTAGATTTGGCTTTTTTACTTTGAGTAAAAGAAGCTGGCTCATATATGGCTGATTTGGTTTTATGTGCCCGATGGCCTGCCAGAGCAAAGAAGTAAAATACTGTTGTTTTTCTTTCACTTTTTATTATATCTATGGAGAAAAAAAAAAACCATACCACTTTAAAATGACACGCCTCTGAATTCCACTCAATGCTTGATTAATTTATTTCCTGTCTCTGTCATGACTTTGAGGAAGATGTTTTTACAGTTTTTTTTAGCAGGAATTCTGATGGATGTGTACATTCCATGATCACAGCTTTCTATAGAATCATTAAGACTCTTGTTTTACTCTTCGATTGTTTGCTTCTTGGCAATTGTTCTTGGAATCTGACTAAATCTAAAAGCTTAAAAGGCAAACTTGAATCGTTTAGGTCTGTATTGCAAAGGATAACTTGGTTCACTTGAGTCTTCATGACAAGACATCCTTAGTCTCTTATCATCGTCATCATCTATAGTTAAAAACATCAATGAAATTAATTTCTTAAGAGCCTTGTAACCAAGCTGAAAGTATAACAAAGTAAGGTAACGTAACTAGTTAACATGTCCTCTGGAAGACTTTGTTCATTCATTCAGTCATTTATTTCACATTTCCTGAGTACATACATACTTCACACCAGGCTGGAGTAAAAACCAGTCACACACCTGGTGTTCTTCAAGACTAGACTAAAATCTTCACAAGTATTGAGACTCTCCACACAGTGGAATATATGGTATAGCAGATAGCCTAAGGAGCTGTGAGAAGAGAGAGACTAGCATACGATAAGGAGAGAGGTAACTAAAGAAATTGGAGACAGCATATAGGAGACAGTTTATGCAGATCCTTACTTCACTTGCTAAAGAATCTGAATTTTATCCTGAAAGCAGTGGCGTGTGTTGAATTACTTTAAACAGAACCAAGTCGCGATCAGCATTACGTTACATTCTGCGTAGGATGACAGATAGATTTGAGGTGGAGGGACACCCGGAAGCAGGGAGTCAGTTATAAGACTGTTACAGTAATCGTGTTGAGGAGGGTCTTATTTATGCTACTGTCAAGGTGGGCGTGGAGACGGAGTAGGTTTGAGAGCTGTTTGGGAAGTAGCAGTAACTAGTTGAATAGAAGAGAGAGGAAGGAGTAAGAGACAGGTAGAGTCGAGGACAAGTTTGCGGCTTAAATGCCCAGGCTCTGGGGGACAAAAGACAGATGGGTCAGCTTTTGGCTGCCTTTAACATGAGATTCCAGCAACTGCGTCTCCCTAGGCCGATTTAGTCGCTGACATGAATCCTACCTGTTCATCTTTGAAACCAAGGATGAAATGGCTTTTGGCATCCTTGGACCTTTGAAACAGTACTGAATAGGTGTGAATCAAGTTTCACAGGTAGGAACCCTGGGCTTTCTACATCAGGGCTCTGGAAGATGTGAGCTCACTTTTATTGCAGTGGGTTTCCTTTTGATAGTGGCTTTCGGTCTTGCTTTTTAATAACTCTGTAATCACATGTTTGTTTCTCCTTGATAATGATTATTACACTTAGCACTTTGTAACTTCAAGGAACTCAACAACATTAAATAATTAATTTGCATAATATCCCTATGAGTTAGTAGGTTATTTCCCCGTTTTCCAGATGGGAAAACCCAGAGCAATACTCAGTGACTTACCCAAGGTCACACAGCTTCACCTTGACAGAACTGAATTTTGAATCTACAGTTTCCTTTATCTTATCACATTCATAGTCTTAACTTATTAGACCATGTTTGCCATTTCGCTTATTCA
>NW_006439568.1:3399721-3401725 GCF_000325575.1 Pteropus alecto | reverse complement strand
GTTGTGGCATGAATCTGGGAGTTATGATGATTCCTCAAACATTTTCAACCAGTCTTCATATTTTTACCACTTCTACTAGTATGGCACTATCAATTTCTGAGCTTTCCCCACCTTTTTCTCTACAGTGTAATGGTTACTTCTCAGATTCCCTCATGAGTAGAATAGGATTTATCTTTCTTGTTCTGCTAAGGTAGTTGCCACTCACATCTGCTTTCCAGCTTCCAAAATTTTCATATAGATAAAGGTCTCTTAAAATAAAATAATCCCCCCCTTACCTGTGGGGAACACATTTCAAGATCCCTAAGTGGATGCCTGAAACTATGGATAGTAGAGATACACATATATATATACACACACACACACACACACATATCTCAACTGAGTTTGGAGCTAGACAGACTTGGTTGAAATCTCTCCCAAGGGGGAGCTGGATCACTTTGGGCCAGATCCGTATCCCCCAGAAGTGTGAGAAGGGTTAGATGGTGATGCACGTCGAGTGCCTAGCATGGAACCTGACAATTATTGCTCATAAATGGTTGCTCTCATTTTTATTCTCATTCAGAGACAAGATGTCATACTGAAAGGGCCCTTTGATTTTTTTCTGTTGAATGACAGGACTTGGTGAATTAAACTTTTGAGGAATTACAGGCTGTTAAAGAAGCCAGTGAGACATGTTGATCTTGAGTCAGCTAGATACGGTATCACCCCCTCATTCACTGACAAATATGGAAAAGTAATTTCAGGAGGTCAGTCATCAGTGTGGGACTTCCAAAACATTATAGTCATGTTACAGTAAACTTTTTATATTTGTTGTGTCACAAAGATTTATTGAAGTGATAAAAGTTATTATGGAAAACAGTGTGCGGTAACTATGGTAACAGTTATTTGATCTCACAGTAATTAACTAAGCATTTAGTTGCACAATACTTTCACAATGCCTTCCTGGTTAGTTCATTAAACAAAATTAGCTTTTGTTTGAACTGCCTTCCTACAGCGCCTTAAATTTGATTTTAGTTCAAAAGAATTGGAAAGTGTATTTTAAAACTACCTTTCCAACTTACAGTTTATGGACATATTTGAGGTTGCAACTGGATTTCGTTTAGTTTTTTTTTTTATGCCACTGCATGATCATGATTCATTGACTTATGCCCTGAAGTGTGTCCTTCAGTTTAGTAGAGTGGGCTAAAAAATGAAGAGTAAAAAATAAAAATAAAAAATAACGGTAAATTGGAAACCAACTTCTTAATTCTGGCCGCATTCCTGGCTCAGATTGCAGAATGGGGTCAGCTGGTGTCCTTCCCATGACTTAGCTTCTATACCTTTTAAATTGGGTTGATGTATTATAAGTGTTAGAATCCTAAAATCTCATGATATGGTCATTTCTTGCTAATCTGCATTTCCTGATGGGACCCGGGGCTAGTAGGTACCCAGGTTTTTAAAGCACTACCCCGTCCAGGTGCCTCTTCTAAACCGTCCAGCATAACTCACGCAGTGTTCAGGTACCTCTCCTTGTGCAAGGTGGAATATATTGCAGATGATTCACCTCAATGATGTTATTCTCAGAGAATTTCCAGAGTTCTCGAGATAAGGGCCTTTCAAATTGTGTTTAAGAAAGACACATCTGCTCTACATACCCGTCTCTGCTCACCCTCAATATACAGTTGAAGCTTAACCCATACTGTTTGGCAGATTGTTCACTCAATTTTTTAAAGACAGTACTAGCTTTTAAAAACTAGTTGCTTTCTGACTTGTGTGTCAAGTTCTTCTCTCCATTAACTGGATGTCACCTATCCGTTTTCAGTTGGGCAAGTACTTGGGGACCGTAATAATTCCAGTTCTATGTGTATTTATTTGCCTAATTAGGTTGTTTTCTATGTAGAATAAATGAATCTTCAGTTTCATTGATTAGGGTTAGAATTCTAATGATTAGAATCTATTTGTTTGTAATTGCTCTTAAAAATTTTTTGGCCAATTTGAAGATAATAAAAACAATAATAATGGAAT
>NW_006439568.1:3398887-3399646 GCF_000325575.1 Pteropus alecto | reverse complement strand
CACCTCTGCTGAAAAGGCCTCTAAAACTCTTCACACCTATTTCCTCTTCCATAACCTCTTCCTTTTCATTGAATAGTGTCTTTCTTTCACTCCATTTGGAAAAAAAAAAAAAAAGTGATGCAACTCTCATGGCAGCTTTTGTGAAAATTTCCCCAATTTCTCTTCCATCCTGTCCCCTGTTCCCTAACTCTCCCATGTCATTGGTACCTAATTTGGGGGCACACTTTTCATCATACATTGTATGTAACTGTTGGTTACAAACGATCTACTCCCATGAGCTTGAACTCTACCAGCGGAGCACCACCCATTGCCCCCTGTGTCTTCCCGTGGTGCTCGCAGGGAGGCCACACCTGTGCACATCCACCAGCCATGAATTGTCCTCAGTCTCACCGTCCCTGACTTCCAACCACTCCTCATTTGTGTTTTCTCTTTTGCTGCCCAGCCCGGCCACACTGGATATTTACCCTTCAACTCTTCCAATTTTATATTCCTTTTCTCTAAACCTACACATTTTTCTATGTGTCAGTCCCCAGTCACTTCAGGAAAAGAGGAAGAGAAGCACTATTAATTGAGCGTCCATTGTGTTGTAGGCGCCGTACAGTGTTTTTAGTCATTCCCACAATTCTATGAGGTAAATATTAATATTCAGACTTTTTTCTTAGGAGAAACTAAGGTTCAGAAAGATTAAGCGGTGTAAGAAGCTAATAATTGAAAGACCTGGAATTTGAACACAAGACTCTGCCTCCAAACCAACCTCTT
>NW_006439568.1:3383017-3398864 GCF_000325575.1 Pteropus alecto | reverse complement strand
TTGGCTTCATTTTGGTGACTCAGCCCAATGTGAATTCTGAGCTAAGCCAATTTTCTGAAGCAGTTGCCACCACCCTGTATTCCTTTGATCACTTGGCCTTCTGCTGTGCATCAGTCAGCCGAAGGTTTGCCCCCACCTCCGCCCCCCAGCCCCGTCTTCTGTTCTGCTCCAGTGTTCTTGGTCTCCACGAAAGAAATGACACAGATTCTTCTAGACACCACTTTTTACAAAGACAGGCTGCTCAGTTTTGTTTAGACAAAGAATGCCCGATCCATTACTCACGCATCACCCACAGCCCCAAGGCCAACGCTGACAAACAGTCATGAGTGCATTCTCAATACAGCCTTCCAGAAAGCATTACCAACTGATAAGAACCGAGATAGCAGATAAAACCTATTTGCCTCTCTGCGCTAGCCCCTAGCTTGCTGTTGCTGTCTTAGCACTGACAGCAAGGAACACTGGAAAAAACTCGATGTCCTTCCTGACTCCTGAAAAACTGCACGACTCGTCTGAGACACCTTTTCTTTGCTTTTGCTCACACCGATTCTTCTGCTTGGCCCACCTTCTTCCTGTCACTGTTTGGAATAATTAGTAATAGAATAGTCTCATTTTATTGTAAGTTTCACAAAGGCAAACGAGTCTATTGTCCATTAGTGTGTATACAGCCCTGGTAGAGTATGTGACACACGGTTGAAGCTCAATGAATATTTGAATAAAGAAAGAAGGAAGGAAAAATGGAAGGAAGGGTGGATTTGGCACAGTGTACTGCACATATATATCTTTTTGTTTCCTCCTAATAATGCAGTGAAGTGGCTACTATTATTCCCATTACAGATGAGCTGGTGGAAGTTCATAGTGATCTCTCTGCTAGTAAATGGCCAAATAGACCTGTTCAGATGCTTCTTCTGGAAAGCCTTTTATTATCCCTTCAGCCAAGACCATGGCACTGCCACATTGTAGGGGCACCATTCACATAGACGGCAGTGTGAATGAGGCCCCTGGGGCTGCACAGTCTGATGATAGCTCCATGTTTTGGTGGTACTTGATGAGGTCTTCTAGCAGTTTCGCATCTGCCTTACATCCTATATTAAGTCATATTTCCTATCCTATGTTATGAATTTCTTGAGGAGGGGGAAGTGCTTTCTTCATCTGTGTTGCCTGTTGGACGTACACAGAGTGACTGTTGACTGCCCAGATATCCTGTCTCCTGTTTTACTGAGCTCGAGTCTCCGTGGCGTGGGTTCTGTCAGCCATCTTCTCCCTTACCTAGGCATCCCTCCCTCTCTGCTCACCCTGGATCTTTCCTGCCAGTTCCCAAGGAGTGTCGTCTTCTCAAGTTGCCTCTCTCTAGTTAGAGTCAAGGCCATCGTGGTATTCATCAGGCACTGGGGACACAATGACTAGGGACACAATGGACTAAATGACATTGTACTTCACAAGAACCTCAAAAATGTTGATCTTGAAAGAAAAATTATTGCCTCTAAAACAAAAGACACAGAATCAAAAGTCAGTGTTAAGCAAACAAATATAAAACCAAATATTTTGTCATCTCCATTAAATGTTAAAGTTAACATAATTACTGAGAAATCATAGCAAACTACAAATTAAATGAGTAACTGGTAGCCAAATAATTTCAAAGACAAAAATATAAAAATTCTTTTAAATGTTTTGGCCATAAAATTAGTTTTAGTGTAGGTTATGAACACAACTTTTAGTTTATCTGATATGATGTTGGGGAAGGGGGCTCCAAAAAAAGAAACATATATATGATCTTAAAAATAAATTGCCTGGATTTGCAATGCTTTATATATAGCCCAAGAAATATTTGCTGGACTTGAATGGATTGTAATTGAGTGACGGTGGTCTTTGTTGTTATGGAGGGAAGAAAGGATGGATATGTTGGTATTTTACTTGTTTAAAATTTGATTTAATTTAGTTGATAAAATGAGAAAAGTTAAGGGAATTCTCCCCTTTTATACAGCGTGAGTGCCACATTGCTGTGGATATTAAGCGATCTTTGGGGCCCCGAGGATGTACCAGTGAGGGCCTCCTAGGCTCTCTGGCCTGGCCTGGCCTTCAAGTGCTTGCCATCCAGTACGGTCCCTTCCGAGAACAGGAAGTTGAGGTGCAGCACAGAAGTCCTGAGGGCAGAGTGCTGGAGCTGACCTGTGGCCAGCGCCTGGGGACAGTGCGGGAGCAGAGGCGTGTGCAGCATTTGCCTTGACGGCTTTTGTGAGGCGTGCCAGGACGGACCTTCCCACGTGCCCTTCACCCTCGGGTGACTCAAAGTGCCGAACCATCGTTTTAGGTACTGAGTATGCAGAAACCATGTGGACAGTATGGTAGGGGTATTTCCTTAGCCATGAGTATTGAACACTTTCCGGGTCGGTTTTTGGTATGCTTTCACTTCAATCAGGAGGGATTCTTTTTCCTTTCCCTTTTTTTGGACATTCTTTTGTTTTTCATTCTGTAATATAAATTGCAGTCCCAGAAGTTGATATTCGCTTTAAACTATTCCAAAACTGCTGTAGACCTTACAGCTTTCATTCGCTACGTGTGATGTTGGGATGAACTGAACTACTGAACGTTCATACCTAATCTTGTCCCCCTGTGAACCATCTAGCAAGGATTCAACTCACAGTGAGAACCAGGATGGGACTGAAATCGAGGCGCACTTAGCTGGAGTTCAGAGCCATGGTCAAGGTGAAATGTAAAGCGTATTAAATCCATTGTGTGTTTGTAGAGTGGTTAGAACACATCAACTAACATCACCATGAAGGGAGTTGGGGTTTCTTTTTTTTAATAAGTGGATTCACGTGACCTGCCACCTCCAAAGTATAGAATTGCCAGTTAAGTGCATATGTATTTTTCAAAAGAAATCATCAAAAAGGACATTCCGCTCTTATTACAAAGCTATTTTCAGGGTAAATATTTTGATAGATGTGGTTCAGTGCACCTGGGAACTGAAAGAGACATGGCTGAGCCCGAGGCAGTTAGTGCAGATGGAGCCCTGAGATATATCAGGATTGGCTTTTTTTCCTCCACATATGTTGCAAATGGTTATGGCAGCAGGAACATGGACGCGTTCTATGCCACGGTCAGAAGAGTAGCTTTTTTGGTGAAAAATGGCCGTGTTATTTAAGGATATGAATGACCATGCTAAGGCTTATTTCACAAATAAATTTGTAATGGCATATTTTACGATTCAAGCATTTTGTTAAGAGTACTAATTAGAATCAGTAGACTGAAGTTAAGTAAAGTCTGCTTAAACTTGTATCAGATACAACGTGTTGAGGTTTAGGCATTTCCTGGTCATAAAGCATCTTTTTGATACATTAAGCTGTAAAGATTTCTACTTTAGTTTTCCTCTCTTTTTTTGAAAGCTCAGAGTGGAAGCACTGAGCAGACTTAAATCATAACTTATGATTTATTAAAATAATCAAGTACATCATCCCACTTTGTTGTTAGGAAATACACACACACATTCAAAATGTTGGCTTCTTTACATGTTTGCCCATCTTCTCAGTAGATAGGTTGTGTTGAACGACATTTTAAATTTGTTACACCCTTTTTTTACTTTGAGCTAAAGTCCTGTCTTGCGTCAGCCTTAAAAAGTTTGTCCTTAGGAAGGAGGCATTGTTTATTAGCAGAGAAATGACACAGTAAACCCAGCACAGTCTTTTACTCTCTCCATAAATTAGCAAGGAATGGCTTGAACTATGTACCAATGAGCATGTATTTTATTTGTCATTTATTGTAAGTTCCTTGAGGGAAAGAACCGTCTATACATCTTCATCTAGTGGTTGTTGAATAAATTGCTAAGAAAGTACCAGTTTTCTTTAACACCCCGAAAACCGTCAGCAAACAAATGGTGAAGATGATTTTTTGAAGAACCCATCCAAGTGTCTTTATTAGCAGCCCAAGCAGGGACATAGGTGATGTGAGCCGGTTAGTTATCCCCCCTCCAGCCCACCGTTACTAGAAGTTGGTAAACTTAGTCTTGTGTTTCTACTAGGGAAAAAGAGTCCTAAATATTCCCTCAGAGAGAGCCTGCATGAATTCAGCAACTGAATTTGATTTTCTAAGAGTGTTTCTAAACTGATGAAACAGCCTTTTAAAACCATTTACCTAAAATGTTCTATGATTGCAACATCTGCTAAGCCTATTATGTTCTTTCATTAAACAGTTTTATTGTTCTGTGTGCAAACTGCTTATTTGAAGCAATAAAGCTGAGTTAACTGCAGACTTTCTAACAAGCAGGAGATTTTTTTTAACAGTAAAAGAAACTGCATATTTCCTATCATCATACATAGTAGTAAAAAAAAAAAAGAATCCTGTTCTGAAATGATCCTATTAACCTCACTTAAAAAAAAAAAAAAAAAAGCCTCTATTTGAAGTCTAGCTGCAATAATATAAGGTGATAACGAATGTGTAGTTCTAGCAATGCTTTTGACCCCTTACATGTTCCTTAGTTTTTTGTCTGGGACTCAAGACAGAATACAGCAGTTAAATGTGTATAGAGTCTTTATTTAAGGAAGAAGATTCAATAGTAATTCACTGACTAACTGAGAAAATATTTTTATTACATGATAAAATCCAAAATTTAGTAAGGGAAATCTCGTTTTAGACCAGCGTAGTTCATCTGGAACTGTATTTGGATTGAATAACCAATTTAATTTAGTAATTTAAGACTTTCTCAAATGCATACTTCCCTCCCTGGCTGCTGCCCTGTGGGCCTCCGGTCTTCATGAGTGGAAGCACAGCTGCAGAGACCACAGAATTTTTGAGGAAGAAAACCCTGCCCACCTACCAAGAAGGGGTCAGCGAAGGCAAACGCCACCTTTTTGCCTGCAACCATCGTGACAGTGATAAGCAGATTAAGATGGCTTTTTAAAAGATTCAGAGTTTTTGCCAATGACAGCCTTTCTTCTTTAAAACTCGTGGGTGAGATATAGTTAGCCATTTACCCAAAGAGTGCAGAGCACTGCAAAACAACAGCCTGGGTCATTTGACCTGGAGCCAGTGAAAGGACACCGGGCCGATCGGTAGTTTCTGTGGTGGTGCTTTAATGCTGGAGACGCTCTGTTTTCAGAGACAGCCAAACCAAGTAGAGAGCGAGCTGTCGGTTAATTTTGTCATTTGAGGTAAAAATGAAAACTCAATCACGAAATGACTAAAATTTCAACGTACTGTACAGCAAGGCTGGCAGAGCAGACCGATGGGTGTGTTGAAACAGTGATTCAGGAATCTTAGACGGCTCCGATGCACTTCCACAGCTTCCCTCCACCCTGTCCAGCTCACCCATAGCTTGCAAACCAGAATCCTGTAGGGAGCTGAGGAGGAAAGTTCATGGCTAAGACTCATCCTGTTCAAACTGGTGAGCGAGAGAGCAGAAGCCCTGTCTAGTATCATGTCTTCTAGGTTTTTTGTTGTTGTTGTTTATTTTGTTTTTTTTTTTGTTTTTTAGAGAAATTGGAAACTTGGATTCTTTAATGAAATATGTTAATTTTAAAATATTGGCTATTGATTGAAAGCTTGAAAGCAACGTGGAGCTGAACAAAACTTGTCTGCAGGCTCCACGTGGTTGGTGGGACACATATCTACCTCTGCTCCTCCAGGTCCCTTGCTTTAAGAATCAGACCTTATTTTTTTGATTGCAGGCCTTCATCTCTTCATTTTAATACACAGCTATAACCCTGAGAAAGTCAGTACTTCGGTCTGTGTTGTGAAGACCCAATAATTTCCACTGAGTTCCATTCAGCACACAGTTACCATGCATTTTCTACGTATAATATATTGTGCTTGGACGCTGGGAAAAATGCTTTATCACCTATGCCCCAGGGTATACATTGGCTGTGACCTGTGCTACACATGACTTGGAGCTCCAGTGTAGAGCCAGGTTACACAGCCCTTGTCTCTTCTCCTTGCAAATATTTTCACCTAAATTGCAGATAGAAACTGAGATGAGGGCAGCCAAGCTATTATAAGAACATAATGTAACATAATTGTTCAAAGACCAAGTCATAAAGCACACTGCCTGAATTAGAATCTTGATTGTGTTTCTTAATAGCTGTGTGACCTTGAGCATATTGTATAACTTCCCTGGTCTCAATTTCTACAGCTGTAAGTGGGGATGGTAATATCTACATCATAGAGTTATTATGATGCTAAAATAAGATAACCTCCTGTGTAGAGTTGTTAGTACAATGCCTGACACATACCAAACACAAATAATTATTAACCACTGCTGCTATTGTTGTATTTAATTAGAAAGCACTGAACTTAGAATCAAGAAAACTGGATGTAGGCACACATTCTGCCTCTCTTAACAGCTGTGACCAACTGGACACCAATTAACCTCTGCGGATGTCAGTAAGGTCGGATACTATGAAGAGTAAATGTAACTGTGTATTATAACACAACGAGGTGCAAGATCAAAGTTGCTTGGTGATGGGGGAGGGCTGTCACCAGAACAGCATGGGGGCGGGGCACCGCGGGCGCAGCAGAGTCAGCGCGTAGACGGTAGAACCACGGCCAGTTCCGCCGATCAGGCACAATCCACAGCACAGAGCTGGAATGTTACTGCCTTAGAATGACGAAAATAAAATTTCAGAGAGTAAAAATCCTGTGTGTTAAAAAAACGCCTCCTAAAAGATGGGACATTTCCTCCACCCTCACAACTCTTGTATTCGACTTGCTTTCGAAGAATTCCACACTGGCTGAGACTGAAGAGTGACAAGCAGACTGAGCTCAGGCTGTGACCCGCTGCAGAGCACGAGCAAGTCCAGCACAGCGGCCTGGGGTCTTGGAACCAGCCAACCCATTAGTCCTTGTTTCAGGAATGAAGCTGTCCTCGTCCAGGACGACTGCACAGCGACCTCTGCACCACCCCCAAGACATGTAGATTCGGTGGTTTTCAGGATTTCCAGCTGTCTCTCTGACTTCTCACATTTTTGAAAATATATCATTCAAGTTTGCTGTGATATCTTTAAATCTCTTGGGGAAAAAAATGACATAGTGGGTATGGAAGCACTTCCAGGGTTTCCATGCCATGCTCAGTCAATATTACTTGAATCTGAAACTAACGGAAGAACTTAATGTCATCACTTTATTCCGCGATAATATTAGAATAGCTACTGACGACAACACAATGAAAGTGTAGTACCACAGTCCAGGGAGAACTTTATTTTTTTGTTTTGTGAAAAAATAACAATACAACCAAATGAAAATAGATGGATCAAAACAGCGAAAACCCTGTTTCCATCTTGGAGCTTGTGGGAACAGAAGCTGAATTGTACACGTTCTTTTTATAGCTGATGCGCCAGTTGACTCAGAGAAAACACCTGTGTGGTTTATTTTTAAAAATTTTACTAAAATCTACATCTCGGTGAGATTCTAGGAAAGAATACCAACAGCTGTCCTCACATCTGCTTGAATGATGTAGGATTCTAAATATAGTTGAATTTGAGTCAGATGCACTTCCATGAAGTACTACAAGGCATCGATGGAACTGGATCTGAAAGAGCATAGCATGAAGTAACCTAAAATTAAATGGCATGGTTTGCTCTGGAAAGCAGCAAATATTTACCTTAGGCAGTCTTTGTCAGCAAACTTGAAATATAACTGGTCCATTCCCACTTGCCAGATGGAGAGAAAGATTGTATCAGAGGGTAGAGGAGTAAAAATAAGTCACATCAACACAGGAAAGTGGCTTTCTTGCAAGAAGTCTTCATCACTTCAATAGCACAGCGATGCCTTGTTTCTATTTTTCTCAGTCCTTAAATTTCATATCACCTGAGTCAGCAGCCCTCAACATCCATCCTTCCCTCTTTTTTACCTCTCTCCCCATTTCTTCCTATGCCGCAATGAATATTTTTAAATACCCACTCTTTGCCCAGTGCTTTATTATATCCTGAAGATCCAGAGAAAAATAGGATAGTCATAGGTTTTACTCTGATAGAATTTTAAAATTTAAGTGACATAATAGATGTTATACTTTAAACATGTATGTTTAGATAACACTGCACCTGTAAAGCTTTTAGTGTCAATGTATAACAGCCCTGTATGAAAACAACACAGGTTCTGTGAAGCCCGTGACAGCAAACCCAATGTAATAGCTACCTTTCCTGAGCACTTACAGTATGCCAGGAATTTCATACACATGCACACATACTTACATAGATAAATACACATTGTTGCACTTCATCATTACAACATTCTAAAGGTGGATGTTATTATCCTGGTTTATAGAAGAGGAAACTGAAGCTCAGTGAGGTTGGATTATCCAAAGTGACATGGCTAATAAGTGACAGAGTCAGGAGTTGAACTCAGGTTTGTCTTGACTCAAACTTGAGCCCTTAACCATTAGGATGTATGTCGGAGTCTTATTTTTGCAGTCTCCCTTGCCCATTGCTACATGCTACCCCTAGGGACAGTGCCACCAGCAGCACTTGTCGCCCCACCCCCCAGTGCCTGGGATAACTAATCAGTACTCTCCTCTCAGTGCCTAACCTTCTGGCACCTTCTCAGGATCACAAGCCCACCACAAAATTGAAAGGAATTAATCATCAGTGAAAGCCGAACATACTTGCTTTAACACTTAACTTCCCTTTTGTATTTGGTATGTCTTTACAATGGAAGCAACAAGAATATTCAATATTCAATGAGCAGTCTCTTTCAAATTTGCCCAATTTCCAGAAACTTTGAGCAAAGTATTTGCCCAAAGCCAATAGTTAATTTCCATCAAGGCTGAGACTCAGACTCCATTGTGCCCTAAGAAAATCAGGTTGTGTAGTGACCATAATACTTGGGCCAAGGGCCATTTCTTGTTTACCCCAGAATGCAGGCGGTGCCCGTGAGGGGCGGGCTTCTAGTCTACTGCCCATGGGGCCCCTCTGTAGGGTTTTGCCGAGCACGTAAAACACTCACCTGGCTAGAGACGATTAGAAGCTAAACGTTGTTAGAATAGAGTACGTAGTTAGGACAACTGTCTCCTCCACGACCTTTTCCTTCAGTCATGTCTTCTCCCCAATACCATCCGTCTTTCCATCTCTGCCAGCGTTCCTCTCAGTCTAGAAACCCACTCAAGTCTTTCCATCTTTCCCTTTAAAATGATTGAGAGAGAAATCATAGCGAGAGATTGAGATGGTCCTGCATCTGTCTAGCAGATGTCCCCTCTCTCGCTTCCCCTTCTCAAGCAGGCTTCTTGAAAGAGTGGTCTGACTGGCCAGGGACCACTTCCTCTCTTCCATTCTCTTTTCCATCATGGCCGCCTGGTCTCTTCCGGTGCTCCAGTGGAAACATCTCCAACCTGCAGATTGCAGAAGTTGCAGTCCGTGTCTCACTGAGTCTTTTTGCCTCATTAAAAATTTTTCGCTATGTAATTCTAGAAACTCATTGCTCCCTCTGCCATCTCCTCTGTGAGCTGTTTCTTGATCCTCTGCTCACACTTAAAATACCACTTTTTAGGGTTCTGCTTCCGGCCAGTTTTTAGGGTTCTGCTCCCTCCTTGATGCTGATTCTACTTGTGTCATTTCAGTTATTAGAGTGGCTTCAGCTCCCACTCCCTGCTTAGCTTATGGGGCTGAGCAAGATCTCCAGCCGCAAGCCTGTTCTTATCACCCCTGTTTCCTCTTGGATGTGGCAGCGCTGCTGCTTCAACATGACCTTTTTTCCCCCAAAATTAGCTGTTCCTCCTGCCATCCCTGCCTCAGTTAATGGATCATGCACTCAAGCACAAAACCTACAGTCATAATAGACTAAGTTCCCTCCTTCACTCTCAATAATCAGTTCTTTCAATTATTTTCCCTCCTAGATGTTTTTCAAGTTCCTTCTCTCCCCACGATCTCAGCCTTGTGCCTGGCAATTAATTGTCTTTCTTTCTGTTCTTCCCTGTGTCTGAAATGCTTCTCTCACTTGTTATTGTTTTAACCTGGCTAGTGCATTCTTATTCGTTCTTAAACACTCATTTCAGGCTTTATTTTCCCCTTTACTTCAATGCATGTAGTTTCCTAACACACTTCAGGTTCTGTCTTCCCCTCTACGCTGAGCTTCTCCAGGACAAGTACAATTCTCTAGTCTTACTCATCTTTCTGCTCTCAGCACTTGTAACAGTGCCTACAGCTTACTGAGGCTCCATAAATATTTGTGGAACGGAATCAAACTTTCTTTCTAGAATAATCAGAACACATGAAAAGCATTGCCGTGGGAGCTTTGGAGGAAAATATAGGCAATTATCCAAAGCATCTTGTGCCAGGACTGCTGGCTGCTAACATGGAGACCCTCTTCTCTCTCACATCTTTGCCTTGTATGTGAGTGTTATGTGCTCCTCACTCTTAGCAAACCTGTCTGCCTCTGTTCTTTGTCTGCCTCACTCCTGCTTACTGCCTTGGACTTAGCTAAAAGGCCTAGTTCAGGATGGATTAGATTCCTCTCATCCATGCTGGTGTCTCGAGAATTGCACTTATCAGAAGGCATTATGGCTTCCTGTTCCCTTGTCTGTCCTTCCCAGTAAATTGTGAGCTCATTTCAGACAGAGACTGGGTCTTACTTCCCTTTATACACAGTGCCTGATATATCTCTGATGAATAATGGAAGAATACACTTTAAAAGTAGCATGTTTTTGTGAGTATGCTGTTATTGAAATCTCTAGAGTATATTCCGACACCCCTCCCAAATATAAAGCTTAAGTTTCTTTTCTTGATAGGACCTTAAAACCATGTATTTTAGATGTGTTCAAATTCTGGTTAAGAGTTGTTAATCAGACTAGCTGATCAACTACTGAGCTCAAATCAAAGCATTCATTATCAAAGCCTTTTTGTTTATGAGTACAAATACACCATTGATGTTTATAAGAAGAATTATTTTCTCCCCTGAATGTTAACTAGCCACAAAAGCTGGTGTACACATGTGATAGTGTTTTTCGCAGAGTTTCAAGAATGTTAGCCTTTGATGTTCCGCCCTTGAATGGAAATGAGTCTGCATTATAAAATCACCAGTGAAGAAAATGGGAAACTTCTAGGTGAGCACCTGAGAAGCATTGTTACAATTCCTAAGCATTGAAATCCAACAGTTGCATCATTTATAACATAGGAAAAAAACTACTTTTTAAAAATAGTAGCCCATATGTCTCACGCTATGAAAATGAGTGAGATTAAATAGAATCTATGAATATTTCATGTTAAGTAGAAATGTCTTGGTTAAGACATGGTTAAAAGCAAAAGACACTAACACAAGATAGCTTCAGCAGCAACAACAAAAAACTATAAAAAAAAATAGGGCTGTCTCATGGGAAGAGGGACTAGAAATGGCTCGTCAGATATTTCTGACCATGAACTCTCTTATCTCTACTTCTTTCCATGACTTGCTTCTTTTTCCTCTCTCTCTAGACCCACTTTTTCAGTATCCCCAGCCACATTTTGGCAGAAAATGGCCACCGCATAGCACCCTGGGTTATACATCCTCTCTCAGTTCAACTAAAGAACTCAGACTGAATTAGAATCTCTCAGTTCTAATTCTTGCCTTTCAGAAGAGAGAAGTTGGTTGATAAAGCATAGGTCAGAAGTCCACTGTGATCCAAGCAACTGTGGTCAAGGGGACAGAGCCAGGTGATGCAAATATAGTTACTTTGGTACTCATAGTAGAAGAGACAGTCCTCAGACAGGATGGGCCATTGTGAGCTAGACAGACAAGCCGTGCTACCACCAAAAACCAAGGAAGCGTGAGGTGAAAAGTACAACATAGTAGCACTCATCCCAGTATATGTTATTTACAGGCTTTTTGCCTGTTTTCTCCACCAAACCATGTGCACCTGGAGGCCGGGTACTGTATTTTAATTATGTTTAATTCTCTAGTAACTGAAGGATGGCTGACAATAGACAGTATTTATTGTGTGAACAGTACATATGAGCTCTGCCTTCATGGGGATTAGTCTGGTAATGAAATTAGGCAATAAACAAACAAGCAAATAAAAAGCTAGAATTGCGTGAGCACTAAGACCATTAAAGAAGGTGGAGAGAAAAGAGTTACCAAGCAAGAATAGAAATTTCCAGATGGTTGCTGATGGTTTTAAAACCCATGGTAGCTATTCTGACTTCGGTTATTTATCCCAAGAGGCTGGAGACAATATCATAAAAGATTCCATTTATATTTCATCCCATTTATAACTGTAATACAAAAAAAATTATGATTTACATTAACTATATGGGCTACTGAGATTGCTATAAAGAGCTATATAAACATTATAAATAAGTGTAATTAGTGTTCGCTGATAGCTCTTTTGACATTTAATTTTTATTTTTCAATTACAGTTGACATACAGTATTAGTTTCAGATGTACAACTTAGTGATTAGACATTTATATAACTTACAAAGTGATCACCCCGATAAATGCAGCACCCATCTGACACTGTACATAGTTAATACAATATTATTGACTATGCCCTATGCTATACTTTGCATCTCCATGACTGTTTTGTAACTACAAACAGTTTGTACTTCTTAATCCCCTCCCTTTTTTCACCCGTTCCCCCAACTCTCCTCCCATCTGGCAACCGTCAAAATGTTCTCTGTATCTACGAGTTTGTTTCTGTTTTGTTTGTTCGTTTATTTTGTTTTTTAGAATCCTAATATGAGTGAAATTTATCACATTTGTCTTTGTCTGACTTACTCCACTCGGCACAGTACCCTCTAGGTCCGTCCATGTTGTTGCAGATGCAAGATTATATTCTTTTTTATGGCTGAGTAATATTCCATTGTGTATATATGTACCACATCTTCTTTATCCATTCATCTATTAATGGACCCTTTGGCTGCTTCCATATCTTGGCTGTTGTGAATAACGGTGCAATGAACATACTGATGTGTATGTTTTTTCAAGTTAGTGTTGTTTTGGGTTTCTTTGGCTAAATACCCAGAAGTGGTATCACTGGGTCCTTCTTTATCTCTTGTTATAGTCTTTGCTTTAAAAAGTCTATTATGTCTAATATAAGTATTTTTACCCCAGCTTTCCTTCCTTCCCTCCCTCCCTTCCTCCCTCCCTCCCTCCCTTCCTTCCTTCCTTCCATGAAATTTCTTTTTCTTATCTAGGAAGCTCTTTATCTGTCCTTAGATTCTAAATGATAGCTTTGCTGGATAGAGTAATCTTGGTTGTAGATCTTTGCTTTTCATCACTCTGAATATTTTGTGCCAGTCCCTTCTGGTCTGCGAAGTTTCTGCTGAGAAATCAGCTGACAGTCTTACAGGAGCTCCCTTGTAGGTAACTAACTGCTTTTCTCTTGCTGCATTTTAGAGTCGTTCTTTGTCTTTAACCTTTGGCATTTTAATTATGATGTGTGTCTTGGTGTGGGCCTCTTTGGTTTCATCTCGTTTGGGGCTCACTGAGCTTCCTGGGCTTGTATGTCTATTTCCTTCACCAGGTTAGGGAAGTTTTCCATTATTATTTCTTCAAATAAGTTTCAGTTCTTTGCTCTCTCTCTACTCCTTCAGGTACCCCCTATGATGAAAATGTTGGTATGTTTGATGTTGTCCCAGAGGCCCCTTAAACTATTCCCATCTTTTTCAATTCTCTTTTATTTTTGCTGTTCTGATTAGATGTTTTCCGCTACCTTATCTTTCAAATTGCTGATTTGATCCTCTGCTTTATCTTATCTACCATTGATTCATTCTAATGTATTCTTCATTTCAGTTATTGTATTTTTCATTTCTGACTGGTTCTTTTTTATGGTTTCTATCTCCACTTTTATGTTTCCTATCTCTTTGTTGAAGTTCTCACTGAGATAACCAAGCATCTTTATAACCAGCGTTTTGAACTCTGTACTGGTAGATTGCTTATCTCCATTTTGTTTAGTTCTTTGGAGTTTTGTTCTGTTCTTTCATTTGGGACATTTCTTTATCTCCTCATTTTGGCAGCTTTCCTCTGTTTGTTTCTATGTATTAGGTAGAGCTGCTGTGTCTCCTGGTCTTAGTAGAGTGGCTTTATGTAGTAGGTGTCCTGTGGGGCCCCGTGGTTCGCTCTCTTTGCTCACCTACAGGTGCGTCCCTTGTGTGGTCTGTGTGTGCCCTTCTGTTGTAGTTGAGCCTTGATCGCTGTTGGCACGTCAGTGGGAGGGATTGGTCCTCAGGCTGATTGGTTGTAAGGATTGGCTGTGACGACAGTGGAGGAGCTGTTGTGCCGAAGTTAACCCCATGGAGCACGATTTGCTTTAGCGGGGCTCTGGTGCCTACTGAGTCTGCCTTTTGGGTGCATTGTTTGTGGAGGTGGTTGACTGGTACTCTGGTGTAGTCTGAAGCTGACCACCAGGTGTATTGATACTGGGGCTTTCAGAGAGGGTCTCTAGTGCAGGCCAAGGTTAGCTGCTGCCTGTGCCCTGCCCAGGGCCCCTTGGTACGAGCCACAAAATGATCCACAGATGGTTGCCACTTATCCTGGACTTGGAGGTGCCTGGGAGAGGCTAAGCTGCAAACTGAGGTCAGTCTCTGCTTGGGGCTGGCTGCAAGAGGTACACAGCATGCTGAGGCCAGATGATGCTTGTTTAGGGTTTGTGAACTTTTAAGAGATTTTAGGGACATCCACATCATGAGCCAAGAAAGGCTGTTTGTACGGAAAAGCAACTAGAAGTGACTTGGGTGGGCTCTCAAGTTGGGAGGGGTGGGGTCTTGGAATCGCCAGACCTGGGTGAACAATGTTAGCCAGGTAGATAGAGACTCAGATATTGCACCTGCCTATTGAGGAGAGGGCTCAGAAAAGAAACAATAGATTCTACCAGCACGTCTGTCTGAAAGAAAGCTGCCTCTCCAGCCCTCACTCTGAAACGAGATAGTTCAGTTCCTCACTGTATATCCCTGGCGCCTTTTGAGCTACTGCCCCAGCGCTGGAGCTCAGAGCGAGTAAGTCCATCAGTGGGTAAGTCTGTGTGCAGGCCTTTGAAAGGAATGTCTGGGACTCCAGCCACCCTTCGTCTCAGTCAGCCCACATCTCTGCTGGTTTTCACAGCCAGAAGTTATGGGGACTTTTCTCCGCACCAGAGGCCTAGGCTGGGGAGCCTGGTAGGGGGGCTGCGTCTCCTCGCTTCTCCGTGGGGACCTCCACAGCCAAGATAGCCCTCCCGATTCTTAACAGCCACACATGGGTGTGGGACCAGCCCATTCCGAGTCTCTGCCCCTCTTACCAGTCTTGATGTGGCTTCTGCTGTATATCCTTAGTTATAGGACTTCAGATGATTTTCAGTGATGATCCTTCCATAGTTTAGTTGTAATTTTGATGTGGTCATGAGAGGAGACAAGCACAGCATTTTCCCACTGCCATCTTGACTAGAAGCCTGCTGGTAGTTTTTAAATTTTTTCTGACAGGTTTAAATTGGTCAACTCCTAACTCAGAGCTTAATGTGACTATAAAACAGTTCTCTGAGATGATAATGATTAAGTGCACAATAAGAGATATACTTTGGCCAGCTGTGCAAAAGGATTTGGATTAAGATTACAAGTAACACAATGCAAAAGACACGTTCTCTAAAGCGGAATCCGATAGGATCAGATGATACACCAGGAGGTGTTTTGTGGATATGATTGAACGATTGTATCCAGTAGTCTTGGTAATGGTAAAGGAGATTAAAGGAAAAAGGATCTAGGAAATATGTTTTATTAGTATACTTGTTGCCAGTATCAACATAGAAAGAACTCTGGAAGCAAACCAAATCAGCTAAACAATAACAAGTTTTACCTAGCTATAGTAATTGCAGTAACTAACAGATGTTTCCATATAAGCAACTCCAAAATCCCAGTGGCTTGTTACTGTATATTTTTCCCTATGTAAAGTTCGATACAAATGGGGGGGGGGGGGGGAATATCC
>NW_006439568.1:3375747-3382929 GCF_000325575.1 Pteropus alecto | reverse complement strand
AGAGTAAGATTGGGCCAGGTCTAGACCAGGAAGTGCACATCGCTTCCACCCACATTTCATTGGCCAGGACTCCGTCATGTGTACCACACCTGCCTACAAGGAAGGCCTGAAAAATGTGTAGTTGGGGAATCTAGAGAAAGAGGAGATTGTGGACATTGGCGAGTAGTCTCAGTATCTGCCACGCTAGCAATATGTAGATTTGAGAAACTGTGGAAAACGTGGAAAGGAAAATATTATAAAAAATCCCTTTATAGCTTCAAAAGATTTTCATTGAGAAAATATGAAATTGTTTCAAACAAATTATCTTTTCACTAAAATAGGAATGTAGGAACTGTCACTCAGAAGGCTTCTTACCACTGATAGTGTTGTCGGCTTTTACAGACCACCTGTGAGTCCCTGTCAGTGGTAGAAAATTCAGAAGGAAACTAAGGGCATACAGATTCTGAAAAGTACTGGTATCTAATCACAACGAGAGTAGTTCTTGTCTTCCCTTCCAAAACACAACTATGATTGTGGCATACATCTCAAAGAATACCATCCTGTCCTCCAGGAGGGTTCTACAACATGTAAAACAAAATTTAAATGTTGGCAGGTCATACTTATTGAAAACCTCCTTTAGTCTGGAGTAGCATTTCCCAACCAGGAATTTAGGAAAGAATATAATTCTACAGTTTTACTTTGACCTGTCCCAGCGGGCCTGGTTTATATCTGAACTATATGTTTCTCTCCATGATAACAGTAGCTATTCGTGAGTTCTATTCAGGGATTCTGCAAATTTAAATTCTACTCTAATAATAGCTTACACTGTTGAGCGTCTAACTATATTCCAGGCACCCTTCTAGCTACTTAGGTACTTTACATCCTCACAGAAACCCCTGTGGCATGTATTATTCTTCTTCTTCCCAAATGATGAAACTTTGGTACAGGGATGTCAGATAACTTGAGCCAACGAGATTAAACAGCTACTAATAAGTGGCAGAGCTCAATTATAAACCCAGGCAGACTAGCTCCAAAGCTCATCTTCTTGAACATCAAGCTATAGTATATGGAAAACAAATCAAAACAAAACAAACAACACCCACAATAGACCACCTGGGGACTTCCTGACATTAAATATCAGAAAAGGAGAATGCCTCCCCACCTGGTACTCTCAGGGATTCATCTATGAATTGACATCGGAAGTTTCAGATTTTATCAAGGGAGATACAGACCCAGCAGTGGAAGAGCATGAATTTTACTGTTATAGCCAGGACTGACTAATATTTAGGGTCTTAATTGCATTTCAGATGCCCGATTTAGTTCAGCAAATAGCTGTAGAGTAGCTGATCAGCTTTCCTTAAACAAAGCAAACTTTTTGGTTTGACTTTTATTTACTGACTCCAACTGGTTATTTTTTAAATGTATTTGAATTTAATTCAGCAGATGTTAACAGCATCTATCTACTATGTGGGAAGCTCCATGCTGATGAATGTAGGGAATGCACACAGGAGGAAATCTCAATCCTTAAGGATATGGATTAAGAGAAGTAGCAGGATTACTTTAAACATTAGTGAGGTTGCTGAAACTTTTAGAAGCTATTCTTTAGGTCTTCGGCCTTTAGCAGATAGATGATTCAATGAAGTCCCTGTGGATGTTGTGGAAAAGGATGGCACTAGGGTCCCTGAAGAAGTGATCCTTTCTGTAGTCGGACCATCATATGTCCTTCTCTCTAATGTGTTAATATTCTTTTTTATAACAGCTTTATTGAGATATAATTCACATACCGTACAACTGACCTTTTTAAAGTGCACAATGCAATGATTTTTAGTATATTCCCAGAGTTATATAATCATCACCACAGTCAATTTTAGAACATTTTCAAAAAAGAAACCCAGTATCCATTAGCATCCTCTTTCTGTTTTCCACTAAGCCCCCAAGCTCTAGGCAACAACTAGTCTATTTTCTGTCTACATAGATTTGTCTGTCCTGGGCATTTCTTATAAATATGCATATGTGGCCTTTTGTGACTGCCTTCTTTCACTTAGCATCATGCTCTCAGAGTTCATCCATGTTGTAGCATGTATCAGAACGTCATTCTTTTTAGTGCTAAATAATATTCCATCGTGTGGTTTTACCACATTTTATTTATCTATTCATCAGTCGCTGGTCATGGGGGTTGTGTCTATCTTTTGGCTGTTACGAACAATGCTGCTGTGAACATTCGTGTACAAGTGGACATATATTTTCATTTTCATTTCTCATGGCATTTGTCTGGGAGTATAATTGCCGGGTCATGTGGTAACTCTATGTTTATCCTTTTTAGGAACTGCCAGACTGTTTTCCAAAGCGACTGCGCCATTTTACATTCCCACCAGCAGTGTGTGAGGGTTCCAATTGCTCCACGTCCTCGCCGACACTTGTTATTATCTGTCTCTTTGATTGTAGCCATCCTAGTGGGTGTGAGGTGGTGTCTCATTGTTTCACTGTGCATTTCCCTGATGGACTGATATTGTGATATTTATGTTACCAACCTAAGTCAAAAGCTTTAATCTGATATTTTCCTATGTGCATAATGGAAACTGTCTTACATTACTGGATTGACATTCTAAAACAAAACCATAGTTCTATACAAGACAAATGTCATTTATGGGGTTAGAGTTATGCCCGAAAGAATACAAAGGAAAATGGCATGGAGTTAAGATTATGCCCTCATCTGGGAAATTTGTTTTGCAATATGAATTCATTCACAGTGTTCTGAGGCCTTTATCTAAGGTGCTCAAGTACTGTTATGTGACATTTACCAGATAATCGAGACAACACTTTGATTAAATCCACAGCGCGATGTCATCCAGTAAGCACTTGAAAGTAGAGATGCATTGCATGTCTCTTCTAGTTTTATCAGTTGAGATTAGCAGTGGTTCACAGCACCGTGAGCTTTTCTTCCTCCGTTACCCATCAGTCTTTGTCTCATTGGTGGCCAATAATCTGTCACCTGAAACTACTTAAAATAGGTTGGACTTTCTTGAATGTCGTGTTGCTGAAGAAGAAGGGAAGATACCTGTTTGTGGCTTTGGTTTACCTCCATAACCCTTGTTCCCAGTAAAAGCACTGTGACTTTTTGCCCTCTGCTCATGTACCTAGACTGGATTCCGTAACACCTGTATCTTCGTCTCTACTTTGTGGAAGCTCCTAGTGTGGTTATCTTTGTGTTTCTGTCAAAGAAAGAAAAAGACATGGGGCTTAGGTGTCAGAGCCTCACCACCTTGATTTCGCCAGCGAGCAGATATGTTAAAAGAGCCTCCACAAAAGCCATTTGGTGAGGAAAGAAAATCAAAAGTTGGTTAGGATTCAAAGGATGCTTTCTTTTTTTTCCTTCTTTTTTTTTTTTTTTTAAGGCGGGGCAACCCTTGGTTGACCTCACAGATTGCAAGGACCTTGTCAACTTAAAATCCTTTCTTTTTTTATTTTTTATGCCTACAGCACCTGGTCTTCCTAGGTGGTCTCTAATCCACGTACTAACCAGGCCCGACTCTGCTTAGCTTCCGAGATCAGACGGGATCGGGCTTGTTCAGGGTGGCATGGCCGTAGACTAGGATGCTTTCTTTAGAGGTCTTGGGATCGTTCAGAAAGTATCCTCAAAAAGAGACCCTAAAGGTAGACCTCCCTGACCCATAGAGGGGACCTCACAGCTGTAGATTGTCCCACTTAGGCTCTGCCTGCCTGGCTGCACTTAGCTCTGAGAAGGTCTGGGAGGGACAGAGGAAGGAAGGAGAAAGGACTTAGAGTGGACGATTAATCCCTTCATAATGTATCACCATACACTCTGCCTTATTTGTTCCTTAACTTTTAATATGCATTAAAGTAGCTTAGTTGAGGGCGGGGGAGTGTCAGCTAAGTTATTCGTCAGAGCTTGAATTTTTGTCTCCCCCAAAGTAAAGGGAAGCAATAGCTTTATGTATTTAAAGAGCTGGGTTTGTTTGGTATGTTTTTGGTTTTGTTTTGTTTGTTTTTAGCTTTAGTAAATCCTGTTTTGACCTATTAACTAAAATATCATTTTGGCTAAAACTTAAGCATACTGTGGCCCAGCGATAGTTGTTGCCTCTAATGAAGATCCTTAAACTGCTGTATGACCCTGAGCCATGTGCCTTTAGAGCTATCGAAGACCTAAATTCTATTTAATAATGTATTAGTAGGAATTATAGCTTAGATCCTTATTTTTGCAAATGATTAGTCCTTGAGTAATAATAATAAAAAATAATAATAACTATCATTCGCCGAGCATTGATTCAGTGATCTCATTTAATTCTTTCCACAGCCCTCTGAAATAGGTACTGTGAGGTGCGATCCCCACTTCACAAACTAAGATTTAATGAAATTCGTGCTTGCCTTATCCGGAGCTTGCACCCTCAGCTCCCTAACAAACAGCTTCCCCCGTGTTCATGGCATATTTAAGGAGCATTATAGCCCCACTTTCCTCTACCACAGCACGTCATAGAAGTGGTGAGGGGCCTGTAAGAGAGAAAGAGAATGTGAACAAATAAATGAGCGATAGATGGCCTACCTCGAATACGGAAGCAAATTGACGAGTTTTGCTGTAATCAAGTGTTTTTGTTTTTATCATGGTAGTTTTTAATCAAAGCTTTGAAGATTTCCTTCCCCTCCATCATATTTTTGTATGCAAACATGAGGTGGTAACTGCTAAGGACAAGTCAGCGCAAGGCTGGTTATTCCTGTAGGAAAGTGGCCAAGATGTATCTTTCACGGAACTAAAGTGGATCAGCAATTTTACTTGTTCTTTTAAGAAATTAGAATAAAAAAGCAAACTACTTATACCAGTTTCCCTTCAGAAAACCAAGGACTTTTGATTACCTTTTCTGCACAGAAAAAAAGAAAAAGTATATTTAGAAATTCAGGAAGTATTTGTATTCTCATTATAAGCGTAAAGTTATTCATCATCACTTATTCAATTAAATTACTGTAATCACTGTGCTGGGCCATTTTACTACGAGATATCCTAAAATCAATGAATTAACATCTCATTCTCAGGCTCTCTCTCTCACACACAGACACACACACACACACTTACACACACCCCCTACACACCCATTTTTAACAGCCTTTATTTCATACCTTTCATACTTTTTAGTCAAGGTAAGTGTCTGAGTATGATGTAACTAAAGTCACATTCCTATAAAAATACCCGGCCAAAAAGTAGCTCTTTAAGGCAATAATAGTCTCCAGCATAAAATGTGGAATCACGAATGATAAACCTGGGGCTTATCTCGTCCAGTCCTGCCCCTCCCTCACAAGGTAGCACTTCTGACCTGTTCTGTGCGGTCTCCGCTAAGGAGTCATCCTTGATCGAGGCCCCACCTGGGACAGGCAGACCCCTCCCTTTTCAGGTAGTTCTAAATGGTGGCGATCATTTCCTTTGTGGAGCCAAGTTCTGTGGTCTTTGATGCCTGCTTTTCAGCACTAACTCTTCTTCAGGAATGAAACAGTGAAAACTGGGGTGGACTATCTTAATTAACATATATTTGTTACTTATAATATGCAAAGCAATTATGAAATGTTTCAGAGTATTAATCTGTATGCTTCATAACATTAACCCTTGATGTGGGCTTTGAAGTCAGATGAGAGCAAAAAGAATGCTGACTGTATACCAAGCACTGTAGCAAGCACTTTATAAAAGTTAACTCATTAATCCTAACCACAGCCCTCTGAAGTATCTACTGCTAACATCTCCATTTTACAGAAGAGAAGGTTGAGACACAGAATTAAGAAACTTGCTCAAAACCACCCAGCCAGTAGGTGTCAGAGCCAGCATTCTAAATCAGACAGTGTGGCCTCAGACCCCTCTCAGCCCCAAATCCTGCCACTGGACCCTACGACTTAGCCTTAGGGGGAGGTTCTCTGAAACGCCTTCACTTCATTTTTCTCATCTGTAAAATGGGTAAGGTCGTTATAAGAATGAAATGGAATACCATTGAACGTGATCAGTGGTCTTGACATCTATGGGTTTAGCTTTTCTGTTGTTGAGTGTGTGCGTGTGTGTTTTACATTTAGGCCCCACCCGGAACTTCTGATTCATTTAAATACTTTGTGGTATGTGGTTTGTTGTCACCGATTTGAGGCTCATGTCAACATTGCTTCAGAATAAGCAGAGTGGGTTTTTTTTTTATTATTAATCTTCTCGATAACTTCACAATTCAGTTCAGCATTAGTCAGCATTGATAGGATTAAGTTTTGGTCGATATTAAAGAGTCTGACTTCATAGTCCCATAGGGAGTTGTTCCTCATATATTTAAAATGCACTTCCTCGCCCCATTTATTGCCGAAATATTTATCTGTATGCATACTCAAAGCAGCACATTTCATGAATAGCCTGATACTAGTAAAAAGGAATGTTATTTTCCCCTGCATTTGATAGTTCCTTTACAGTGACTCAATGAACTATTCTGAAAGTGAAGCCTTGAAAATATTATTAGCATTGCCTACAAACATTTTGTGTTTTAAAATCTGTACACAGTAGCACTCAAGAGGTTTTACATATTCTGGTTGGTACAGCAAATGTGTTGGCTAAATCATGAAGAAACCATTTATTTTTGTGCTGCCTTTTGAAAGAGAGGGGAAGATACCTATGGAAAATGTAGTGACTCTTTTAATAATACATTTATGTAATGAGAATTGGGGGTAATTAATTTCATTGAGACGAGCTGGAGGACTTTTAAGTGGATGGCAAGAGCCTGTTATGTAGTTTGAAGACTATTCTTTTGACCACATAATTTTGGCTTTCTTGAACTGGAACCAGGTCATGTCAGAGGCTGTGTCATTTAGATCTGAGTCTGAGCCAGATCAAAGATGACAAGGCAGATTCTGAGATCTAAGAAGTTGTGGTATGCCAGTAGGGTGGTACTGTTCCATTCAACAGTCATTTACTGAACACCTCTTATTCATGAGGCACTGAAGACACAAACATGTGACAGACCTTGTCTCTGCACTCAAATGTGCACTCCGTAGGGGAGGGGAGAACAGGTGGTCCCAGTGCAGGTCAGCAGGCATTGCGGTGGAGGCGGGTACAGAGTGCTTTGGGAGTATTGAGGAGGTCACGGAATCTAGCCTGGGGGAGGGAGGCAAGAGAGTGAGGTGGGGCTTGTCTGAGACGGCTTGAGGGACAGAGTGCTAAGACAGCCTTAAAGAATG
>NW_006439568.1:3316895-3375602 GCF_000325575.1 Pteropus alecto | reverse complement strand
TCAGTAGTTCTTAAACATCCTGCCTAACCAGCAGCATCAGCTCCAAATAGTGCCCTGTCTGACCCACTGCCTTCAAACCTTAGCATTATTTGGCTGTTAAAGAGAAAAATTCATTTCCGTATCTCAGTGATTAATTGATTTTGTGACGTGTAAGTTGTAAGAAAAACAAACAAACAAACAAAAATTGGGGCCTTTTTTTTCCCTGAAATGAACAGTCTGCCTTTCTCATTTGGCCTGACCTCCTCCATCATTACCTGAGCGGGATTAGCTAAGGAGCTTGCTAGAACCCCAGCAGCACGGGCTGGTGGGAAAGGAGGCCGCAAGGAAAATCACCTGCCTATATAGCTGGCACCAGGAGGATTGTAAAAATCAGCGAGAGTTGGGTAGTAAATAGCATTCAAAGTAGTCATCAGCCCTGAAGGAAATAGGGCAATGGCTCATGACATCCAGCTTCATCACTTACTAGCTTTGTGGCCTTCAGCAAATTACTTAACCTCTCAGTGCTTCGGTTTTTCTCTGAAACCAACGCTAATAATCATACTTCACTATACTGGGGCGGAGGGGAGGGGGCGGGGATGGTGAGGATTAAACGAACCAATTCGTGGAAGCATTTGGAACAGGTTCTTGTTGCCGTTAGGGAGCAGAGTCCCAGTTCCCTCGAAAGGGGACCCAGACATATCAAGACCTCTGTAATTAGTGAGGTATTTAGTCCAGATCTCCAGTTCTCCACAAGGTACTAGTTTATCATACAAGCCAGTTTATTCGTTCATCGTTCATTCAACACAAATTTATTGGATGTCTCCTATGTGCCAGGCACTTAATTTATAAGCACAGGGTAAAAATTAGAGAATCAGACCATGCAGAGTCCTGATGGTGTAGGCGTAGGCCTGGCACACGCTGCAGGAATGACAAGCACGTCCACGTGCAGTGAGTGAGGGGAAGACAAGCAGGAAATAAGATGAGAGAGGTACCAAGGGGCAGATCTTGAAGGACCTCAAAGACTTTGGCTTTTACTTCGAGATCAATATAGGGTAAGACTTGAGAGAGGCATTCTCACAACTACCACTGACTATTGAGCAAATATGGCAGGCACTGTGCTACATGCTTGACCTGTGTTGTCTGATTTAATCAGATAGAAAAAGCAGATCAGAACAATGATGTAAGGCAAATGACATTGTTCCTAGGGAGGAAACAGACAAGAGGGGTTAGGGAGCTTGCCTGGGGCAGTATTCCAGTCCAGTCTGTGTGACTTCATGATGTTATACCATATTTAGTGGATATAGACATGTGCTGCCCTCCATTTTGGTTTAGTAAGACTAATTGGAGATTCCACTTGAGGACTGCACAAGCCCACTGCTGAGGAACGGGGTGGAAATCGGTGCCTGTGCTTCCGAAGGCCTCTGGAAATGGGGACGAAAAGTCTGAGTGCACAGCGCTCATCACACATGCATTTTCCCCTGAGACACTAAGCAGGTGGACACAGTATCGGAGCCCCAGCCTCGTGCTTCCGACATCTTGCTTTTCCAGTGAACACGTTAAATGTGCTTATTCTTCCTCATGTAGAGACCCCAGTGTTGCTGAGTGCCCGTTGAAGGCAGGGTCGAATCAAAGCCCAAAATACCAAAGGCTCAATTTCCTGTTCCTGACCACACTAGACCAGAAAATGAGGCAGCTTTCAGAGCAGCTGTCTCCACCCATGAACCTGCAGTTCAGCTTTGACTCAGAGGAGCCTATGGGAACTGTCAGACTCTCTACTTTGCAAGATGTTGTTCTAAACTGAGTGGACACCCACAAGGTCAGGTTGAGTGTTCAGTACCAGACTGCAGTGCAAAACATTAAGAAGTCTGGGTGCAAAATAAGATAGTTTCGCAGGACCGAGTAAGGGCCTACCTGATAACCTTTTTAATTCATACTCAGCTAATTTAAAATCTGTGGTGACTGATGAAGGAGCTGAACTGTAAGATAAAGGAGAGAGAGTATTACTTTTTTTCAACAAGTATATAAATTAGCCGCCCGTCACATGCAAAGTACAGCGCTGGTTCCTAAGAAGGCAAAGGTAATTGGTCTCTGTCCACATTAGCTGTTTGGGGGACGGGGGGCAGGTAATTTACAGGTACTCTTGGTACACTGTAAATGCTCTGTTAGCCATAGATTCCAATTGCTATACACAAATTCAACTGTACATACTTGGAAAAACGAAAAGGAAAAGGTCACAAGTAAATAGCACAGGTGAGGCACGTCAGCCCCTTCATCTGTGTCTGCTGGAGGAACAGCATCCTTCCCAATGCTGAAAGAAACACTGGCTGTGTTCAGCCTTTCTAAGAGAGCGTCAGGTCAGCTTTGATTTATGCGAGATTTCCATTTTGTGCATTGACTTTCGGAGTTTATTCTGTAGATAATATGTGGGTTCATTGTCCTTACAGATGTGTAGGCTGGAATCACACCTCATTGTGAATGGACAAATTATTTGACTTCCGTTAGTAAATAACAATTAGCCTCCATTTTTAATCTATAAGACAAGACTAATTATATTTATTTCATTGGCATTGGTGTGATGATTAAGTGAAAAATACATATAAAGATTCTGACAAGTTATTAACATAATAAGTGATAATTCCCACCCCATTCCTTAAAAGTGTGAATGTGGACTTTACCCGTGGGAGCCAGTGAAAGCTTCTAGGCATAGGAATGACATGATCGACTTTAGTGTCACTATATTGTATGGGCTTAAGCACAGAGAGACTTGAGCAAGGAAACAAACTACAAAATGGTGACTGGTCTAGATGAAGACGAGGGCCTCAATGAAGGTGATGGCAGTGGAGATGGAGAGGTAGAACCCAGGTTTTGGAGTTTTAAGAGTTGAATTGACCGAACTCGAGGACTATTTGAATTAAGAGGGAGTGGCAGGATCATCAAAAGTAAAAACTGGCTTTGAGTTTTCCAGCTTAGGATGCTGAAAACATGGAGATCGAATTAACTGATTTAGAGAGTAATCAAAGCTACTGCAGACCAAAACTACATACCTGGCCCTGAATTTAATATAATAGTCAATTTAGTCTTGCCGACAGCTCTGTGGAGTAAGTAATACCTTGGCAGTTTTACAGTTGTAGAAATCTAAACTCGGAGAAGCCCAGTGTTATACAACTAGTCAGTGTCTCCTGAGAATCAATCTGAACATGGATTCGTCTGACACTAAAGTTTCACTTTAACTATAGCAATAAACAAGCCCTCACTCCAGAGACAGGGACAAGGAGTAGGGTTGGGAGGGTGAAGATAAAACCTAGTTCTGGAAATGGGAACCTTAACTTGCTTCTGTAAGGCAGAGCTATCTTGAGGGCAGTTGGAAAATCAGACTTGTAGCTCGAGGGAAAGGTTGGAGGGGGAGATATAAAAATTTGGGCGTTGTTGACATATGTTTGATGTGGGAGAGTGAGTGAGATCACCCAGCAAGGGATGCACAGTTAAAGAGAAACAGACTCTCAGCAAATGAAAGTTAGAAGAGGAATGTTCACTGTTTCGGAGTTTAGAAACAGTACCTCCACGCAGTGCATTTTTCTGACCAAAGCATAGCATTTGGCTTTGGTATATAAATTTGCATGGCTTTTCTTTTTCACTGGCTAGGTACCAGCCAGATCACTGTATGTCAGTCATTTGTTCCTACCTTCACAGAGCTCACAGTCTCCTGGAGAGCCGTAAATAAAAAAGCAATTAAACAACAGTAACAAGCAGTCATCAATTATCATGCAGGCTTCAATGTTATTATTGGGTGTTCTTTTAGAGTCATGTATAAGATGGGCTTCAAAACCAGATCTGGGAGTCAGCAGTAAGGGAATTAAGATCACAGGTCATAATATGGAATAAGATTATATTTTAAAAACAATTGCTGGGCCGAAAAATAACCATAGATTATATATCTTTAAGAAATGCTTAAGAATGATTATGAGAAAAATTGAGATAATATATACTGAAATTAATTTGGCTACAGTTTATGTGGGAAGCGGGATATTTTAAAGCATGTAAGGCAGAAATTAAATATACTAAAGATCACTTCCGTAAGTTCTTAGGGAGGCTGAGGCATGTCTCTAAGTCAGTCCCACACACTTTTTCCCTGGTATTGTTACTGTTTTTTTCAGTTGAGCACCAGACGAAGTAGCTGGCTTGCCTTAAGGAGCCATGTTGTACAAAAAATCACTTATCTTTTAATCACAGACTTGCACATAACACAAGATCTGCACAGTAAGGGAGGAATGCAGGGAGCTAGGACCACTGAGAAACAGCTGTTTCTGGCCTCCCACCCCATTCCCCTGCTGGGACCCCACTGCCCAATGTAAACTCTGTCTCTCTCTGTCTCTGTCTCTATCTCTGTCTCTCTGTCTGTCTCTCTCTCTCTCTCTCTCCTCTCCATGATGACTATACTTGAATATGTGATCTGCACAGTAAGGGAGGAATGCAGGGAGCTAGGACCACTGAGAAACAGCTGTTTCTGGCCTCCCACCCCATTCCCCTGCTGGGACCCCACTGCCCAATGTAAACTCTGTCTCTCTCTGTCTCTGTCTCTATCTCTGTCTCTCTGTCTGTCTCTCTCTCTCTCTCTCTCCTCTCCATGATGAATATACTTGAATATGCGTGTGTATAAAAAGATGCAAAGTCAAATGTGCATATTGAAATTTGAATTTTTTTTCCTGGACTCATAATTGCTCTGAGACCTGCATAAAATGTGACAGTAGCAAATTTCATTTCCATCAGGACAGAAAATTCCTAAGCCTTCATATTATACAGTAAGTAGCCAAGTCTCAAATTATGGCTGTTACCTTGATATCTAGTCTTCATTTCGAGAGCTTATCCAGCTTAATGTTTGAGAACACAGCGCTGGAGCCAGACTGTCCAGGTGTGAATTCCTGTTCCTCCAATCACTAACCGTGTGACCTTAGGCAAAATTCTTAACCTCTGTGCTTCAGTTTCTACATCTGTAAAATGGGGATAATGATAATACCTACATCCTTAGGGTTGTGTGAGGAATAAATAAGTTAATACATGTGAAGCACTTAGCAGTGTACCTGGCACATACATAGTAAGCAACCTATAAAGGTTAGGTATTAGTGCTTTTACTGTATTAAACCAGTGGAGGAAACAGCATGTTAAAACGGTAGCCAGGCCAGTGAGGACCGACCTCCCCAGCCCACGGCAAACCAGTCACAGGTCAGCTCTCCTTCCACTTAATGTGGAGGGAAGAGTCCAGCATTTGTCCTCTCTTCATCTCTTCTGACGTTGAGGATCACTGACCTGGGGCAGAACTGAGTGGGTTGTCAACTTCAAGCCCCATGAGATAAGGAACTTTCTCTTCTTTGAAATAGAAACCCCCTTCCTTCCAAACACATGTGCAACGGCTTTGTTTAGAAACCTTCCCGAGCAGTGCAGGAAGATAGCTGAAAGCTCGCTGCATGGCGTGGTGCCTCGTGTACGATCAGGGACATAGGCAGCCCGCCAGCCAGCCGTCATGTTGTCTCCGGTCTGTAATGTGCTGTCAGATCAGAAGAGGATTATGATTCTTTTCTCTCTAGCCAAACTTCTCCATCAGCCCTGTGGCGCTGCCACCTGGAAGACCCTCGTTGGCACATCTCTTGGGCTCCTTTGTCTCTAGCAGCAGCGAGGAGCAAACCCTAGATTTTTAAATAGGTGGCGTGAGCCCCAGCTTAGAGGCAGTTGTTCAGACTCATAGTACGATGCCACTGAACACCTCCCTCGCCAAACACCTTCCCCAACCTGCTCCAGATCTCCTGACACTGAGCTTCCAACAGGAAGCTGCAAAGTTGTAAACTTGATATTGTTAGTTGAATAAACTCAACTTCTTGGACCTATTTCTAAAACCCCACACAGTAGAGTTATAAAGGGCCTTTTGACCAGGCGGCAGTTTCATTTGGTCCCTGGAGGGTGTGTCAGATCTTATTTCCTTTTAACTGCTTACAGGTTTAAAAACCATTACTCTGGTCACAGAGGTCAGACACCAGAGTCTGTGAGCTGGATCCAGCCCACGGATGTGTTTGGTTTGGCCCACATAGTTGTGCATACATACATCAGTTAGTTGCAACATAGAAACAGTGCGAGATTTCGCATGACAGTCTGAATTTCTAACTTCTTATTTTAAAACTACTGAGCCCGACAACACTGGGTCTTTCCTCCCTCCCGTGTGAACTCGTCCCCTGCCCGGGGGAGCAGCACCTCGCCAGGCCCTCAGCTTCGTCACAGTCCCCACCCGGCCCGCTGCCTCCGCTCCCGCTCCCTTCCTAGGCCCCGGCAGTGCTGGAGCTTACAAGTCTCTTACAGCCTGGTGCCATTTTCTTTACAAACAACCCCAAAGTAAAAGTGAACATTCGTCTCATTACTCTCAAAGACCTATATGACAGGATGCTGAATACTGAGTGTCAGGCCTCTGCTCTCTCATTTAAGATGAAAAATCCCAAGTAAAACGTTCATCGTGCCGTTTATTTAAAAATCACACCGTTGAAATTTCTTCTCCTCTGATACTTTCCGAATGAAGAGAACAGTCTTGTGCTTTTGACCTTTTTCATGGTAGCATTTTCTGCTGTTCCGATTGTTACCAGTAATACAGGCTAAACAACAAACCCAAAGATGTGCCCTTGGGCCTCGTCCTTAGTCACCCGCTTCTGGCTGCTGAGAGACTTGAGGTTATAAACTGTATCTGGGGAAGGGAGCATGGAGATCGAGAGGGGAAATAATGTTCCACTTCCGCAGAGGTCAAAACTGAGTCACGGGGCCACATGTACCAAGGTGACGTGTGCAGAAGTGCTTCTGAATTACTTTCATTGGGAGGCCATCTGCTTCTCTCGCTCTCTGCGTCGCGAGAGAAGCTCCGCCAGGGTTCTGCAGGCCCCCCGTTCAGGCAGGCATGCCTCAGCTGCTGACACCTGCCCGGCTCAGCTGCTTCTTCCTTTGTACCATTTCTTTATTCTGTGGATAGAAGGAGAAGTGCATTTCTTGCACCACCTGCCAGCCACCTGGGGGCAATTTGAGGATGATAGCGTGAGGCCAGGCCAGCAGTCCATGAAAGTATAAAGGGTAGTCCTTACTGTGTAGAAGTTTAATCAGTTTACAAAAATTCTTCAACACTTTGGGGACTTTGCATAAAAAAGTCACATGTGAACAATAGTCATTCATTCCGTTGTCATTGTTTCAGTTTACCATAGAGATGTTTTATTAGTTTGTTCAGATTCCCACGACTCCAATTTCACATAAGGTCTCGGACTCCTCAGTCGAAGCGTTTTCAGTAGCTTCGGCAGGTCTGAAATTTCAGAGTATTGAGCAAGGCCTCCATTGAGCTAGAACATGATCTAATGAGATTGGACTGTAAGAACAAGAAGCACCAGTCTGTGGTTACAGGGTTTTTCAGAAGGAAATGTTAAAGCTCTGCTGTGAGAACCTCAGAAAGATAATGGAACACGTTAGGTTGGAAGCCGATTTCTTTTTAATTTCTACTGTGATGCTGCGATAGGCTGAGACACCGATGTGGAATGAGGTGTGATTAAACAGACACCACAGATGGTATGTTTCTGTGGGGAGATTCTAATCGTTCGTGTAATTAGTAGGATGAAACATCAGAAAATGCTGAAAATATTTAGCTAGGACCCCGAAGTGTACTCAGGGAGAGCATCTCCAAAATGCCCAAATCGAGATGATAACATCATCAATTAGTGGAAACTGGAGTCAGATAGAAGTGAGTTCTATTCCCAGCCCTCCAGCTGTGAAATGTGGGGCAACTTATTTAACCTTTTTGCTTCTCAGTTTCTTTATCTCTAAAATGAGAACTGGAACATGATAGAATTGTCATGGGGATTGAAAGAGATAAGGTGTGGAGAGAGAATTCTTGGAGCAGTACTTAGCATATGCTGAGTGCCCAAGAAGTGATAGCAGTTGCTCTTAGGTTAGACGCACATTTGTAATCACTTTTTGTTTTGGCTGTTTAAAATGATTTTCAAAATAAAGACCAATATCAAGTTTTTATATCTAAGTTTTCCGTAATTACGTTTAAATCCCCAGTCACTTGAAACCCCTTTCCTTAGTCATCTATATTCCTACCAGTATCTCATTCATTCTCCAGTCATTTTTTTTTACTCCCTCAGCCAGTCTAATGAATAATCTAATGAATAGGTTAGCCAGTCTAGTGAATGAATGCTTAAGACCCCATCGGAACAGAGGCTTAGGCTGTCTTTGGGGCTGAGTCACGGAGGTCTGTTTCAACCTTCTGGAGCTTTTCTTTTTTGTGTCCTGAAGATTATAAATTTTGCATCATCCCTACTGCTGAATTACAGTGTAGTGATTAACAAGATTTGTTTATGAAATGCCTTGTGTGTTTATAGTCTCTTAAAATAAAGCATTAATAAAGAATGTAGTTGATTGGTGAATTTATGTAGACTGCAAGGGGAGAACTCAGTGCTCATGGTGATCTTGGTTTTAATAGGTTACATAATTACTACAACTGAAACCTAATTGGTTTTCCCAGATTAATCGAGGGTCAGAGTTACATCCTGGTAGTTACTGCCTTCACACTGTCTTCTCTTTGTGGCTTGGGGGAGGATCTTGTTCTGGGGACCATACTGAGCATCTATCTGCCCTTGCCGCCCACCTGCAGAGAACTCTGATCTGTGTGCCCACAGCTAGAGGCAGCAGCAGATCAATCCTGTCCTCCACCAAATAATAGAAATCATGAAGAAAAGCACTGTCCTCAGTTGTAGATGGAATTAGACACTGATTAAGTATTCCCATCAGCTCAGTTCTTTGTTTCTTTTAAACCCCAGAATCTTTGTAGAAATCTCGGTGGGGGGGTGGGGGAGAAATGCTCAGATTGTTTGGTGTTTCATTTTCCCGTAAAATGTCCAGAGAAGGCGGTCTTATTTCCACCTTGGACCCTCAGGAACATGGACAGGAAGAGCAGTTCATTTGCTCTGACATAATGTATGATATCACCAAAAATTCTTTTTTTTTTTTTTTTAATTTTATTGGAGTAACATTGGTTAATACAATTATATAATTTTCAGATGTACATTGTAATTTGACATTTGTATATTCTATCGTGTGTTTACCACCCAAAGTCCATTTTCCTTCAGCCTTTACCCACTTAACCCTCCCAGGAATTCTTGATAAAATTGTCAGCCTGAGTATGCCAGTCAATTAATAAACCATGCTTTATTTGTGGTATGTTATGCAATATGTCAGCATTTCCCCTTTCTTTCCTGTAAATTGTAACTTTTCTGGTGATTAGCATTTAAAATATTTTCCTGATTAAGGAATCGTCAGCTGAAATCATCAAGGATTTCCCCTTAGCTGTTTTGAAAGAAATCTGAAGAATTTAATATGTTGCTTGGAAATTAAGAAATTTGGAATGATTCGTGTGACTCTAAATGGTGAAATAGAATCAAGGGCTGGCTGTTATGCTTGCATACAAGATAATGATAGATTTAGAGAAGGAATAATAACTTTAGAAAGAATAAAGCCTTAAACACATTTAATAAACTTTAATGTCTCTGTTCTATGCTTTTCAAAAGATGTACTTGTTATAGTTTAGGAGCTAAACCGAAATAGACACATTAAAATAAAATCTCAGATGCTTGGGAAGTGGTTTCTTAATTTAATTTCCTGATTTACTCGGAGTTAACCCAACCCTTTTTTGTGTTCAAGCATTGTTAGAAAACCTTCTGGGTGTCACTCCTTCTTGCATCCAGAGTGCCACCAGAACAAGGAGCCAGCCTCGGGTAGGAGCAAGTATGCGGGACAAGGCCACAGGCAAGAGAAGTATTTTAGTTGCAAGGGTTATGTAATAAGCTTTCCGCCTGGAGGCAGGATGGGGTACGGTGAGCAGGAGATTGGGGTGATAAAGAGTGGGGAACCTGTTTGAGAAGAGTGGTCAGAGAAAGCCTCTCAGACGAAGTGATCTTTGAGCTGAACCAGAAGGAACCGGCAGGGATAGAGCACAGGGAAGAGCTTAATAATAAGAGCAAAGGAACGAAGACAGCACGTACAAAGGCCCTGGGGCTGGAACAAATCGGTTGAAGAACAGTGAGAGGGCAGATGTAGCTGGAGCATAAGGCAGGAGTGGCGGAGTAAGACCTGAAAGGTGGGAAGGGGCAGCTCTGATGTAAGTCCATCACAGGGAGAAAAATAGCAACTTGGTTCCTTTTATGCAAGCTTCTTACTACTGTCATTCAGAATCATCTCAAGTATAAAAATCGCATGTGAAAAACACTTTAAAGGAACAGTCAGGTCCTGTACGCCAAGTCTGAGCCAGCTGCAAGCTCGGAATTTGTATCTGATGGCAGATAGGCTGTTCCCTTAGCAGTAGAAAGCAGGACATCACAACCTGCCAGCTGCGCCTCTCTCGTCGTCAGCTTCCCCATAAACGAAGGAGACTGGAGCGATGCTCAGAGTTAGTTATCATGCGACTGCTCCTCTCCATCCATCCCCAACCCAGCGTATGTGTTATACCGTGCCCCACAGTTTCCTAATTCCTCATAGTCCTTCATGGACGAAGTGTGACGAACCCAGCGTATGTGTTATACCGTGCCCCACAGTTTGCTAATTCCTCATAGTCCTTCATGGACAAAGTGTGACGCTGCTCAGTCTGGTGACAGAAAAAAAAAAAAAAAAGAAAACCCCACAGTTATACTTTCCTTCTCTGGGCAGGTAAGATAAATTGGTTTTACAGGACTAAGTGAGAAATCTCAGGGAACCAAACGATAGAAGCCAGATTCAGTGGGCCAGTTATGACAACAAGATAGTGACCGAAAGCTACTGATGCTTTCTTACTTTTATTTTCCAACCTCCCAAGACCACCTGGACAGCCCTGTGTGACCAACGTCAGGCTATACAGCAATTCCAGAATAGTTATGTACAGTCGTGGAAAGTGGAAAGGTTTGGCATGAAGTATTCAAAGGCCACTAATGAAATAGCGGAGCAAACACGCAGAGATCTGAGCCGCGTGGATAGGGGAGATGGTTTATTCACAACAACTTAGCACCTAGAAGCAAAGTCTTTACTGCCGAAGTAGATATCGAAGCAGCAGGCCAATTTCTCCCTGCCGTTCAAAGCGTATACGGATCCCGTTAATCAGTAATGTGCTTTTCTGGATTCTCACTTTCCTTCCAAGGAGCCTTGCGTGTTAAACACTCGACCCCTCCCTGAAAACAGCCAAGCCCAGGTGGCGGTCGCCCGCCAGTTACATTTCTTACAGCTCTGGAAGGGGAGCTGGCGTCCTGGCAGCAGCCTTTTTGCTCAGTAGTAAGCGTTGTGCAGCGAGTCCGATAGGTTCTTAGAATTGCAGCGAAATGACGTTTAACGAAACCGACTTTACCATGGGCTAATTGATAGGAACCAGAGTTAAGTTCCTGTGGCATCTCATCAATGTTCTAACAAAACGATAGTGAACAAAACCATGTTAGTTAGGAGAGGACCACCTACATAGGGCTGTACAAATGTTCATTCAGGCTGTGGAGTTCATTCATCGGGCACCACGCCTGAGCGGTGGGCCAGCTGCGGTGACACCACAAGTAAATGAGGTGCTAAATGGGGAAATGGGCAGAGCGTGAGAGGCACCGTGTTAGCAGAGGTGTGAACAAAGTGGTGTGCAGGGGCAGCGTGTAAGCAACCGATTCACGAGAGGGAGGTGGGCATCAAGGAGGGCCTCGAAGGAGCGAGGGGCTCACACTGACAGGTTTAAAGGTACTTCGGCACAGAGTCCCGTGAGCCAGACACGCAGAATAACCTGGCTTAGCACGTTTCTTCATCATTGACTTCTCTCTGGTGACTAGACCTTTTCTCTTTTTTCCTTTTCGTGTGCGTGTGTTGGTAACAGGTGGAAGGCGAGTTGCGAGGATAGCGTTAGGGACAGTGCAGTGGAGGAGTGGGGACTGTGAGGCTTCACGTAGCAAAACAGTGTCATATGAGCTTTAGAGTCAGAAAGACCCGGATGGGCCTTAGGCAGTTGCCTTACCTCAGACTTCCAGTTTCCACATCAGCAAAGTGGGAAAGCTTCGATCTGACCGCTCTGAGGATGAGATGAGGTGCGCTGTAGCATAGTCAAGGGATGGCTGGGCATCAGAGAGACCTGTGTTCAAACCACACTGCCTTATTGTGTTACCAAAGTAATTTTGTGTGTCTCTGAATGTCAGTTTTCTCACCTATAAAATGGGAATTGTAGTATCTCCCTCACACGCTTGTGAAGATTCGGTTAGCCAGTCATGAAAAGTGCTCGCTAGGACAGCGCTGGCACATGATATGTAATGAATGTGAGCTCATCTCCTCTTCACGATCACATATCATGCACCCTCTCTGAAGGTTAGTTCCTCTCCCCTAAGGAAATATGGTTGTTTGTGATTGTAAGCCCCTTGGCAGCTTGTTCAGTATACCCATGCTAGGAGAAAGCCTGACCTTTTTAGCAGTTATATGTTCCATTGAGGCGTCTTCCATTCAGGCCTCACCGCATTCATTTTCTTTTGTTGGGCAGTAGCCTTATTCTTGGCAAATGCCTGATGATGACAAGCAAGTGAGTAGCATACCCTCCTCTTGAATTCGATTCACTTAATTTTTCCTACCTTCAACAGCACATGCTTAAGCTCAGTACAACTCAGTTTCACTCTATATGTCTAAGCTCAATATTGTGGGAAGCACGTGGCCCAAGGCCCTGATCTCAAATGACTAACTGCCTTATTGGGAAAAAAGAACTTACGGAAAACAATCAGGCAACAATATGAAGAAAGTATCTGACAAGGTACAAAGTCTATTCTAAATATGTTTATGACACTGGCAGTAAATACTTGGTCATACAGGGGAAGGAGAAGTTGCTGGCGTTGTCAGGGGAGGGTCTAGGCTTTTGAATCTGTCTTATGACCAACCAACATGTCTTGGAATAATCATCGCTTTGGGTTCCATAGCATCATTGCACCTTCCCAGCAAATGCTAAGATGCGTCAATCCTGGGGAAAATAAGACATTGGTTTAAAGCTAGTGGTTCCAGTTTTATAGCTCTGCTTTCCTCCATGCTTTGAAATTCTTTCTTACCAAACTGCATTTACAAATAATCTATATCTTCCATTTTTTATTAATCAGAGATAGTTGCCTGTCAGAGATCTTGATCAGCATAAGTTATATGAACTCAGTGTTGCAACACTGTTATCTAAGTTCAGTTTATAGGGAAAAAAAGAAACTAAAGTGTCTCACTCATTAATTATGAATTTAGGATATAAACGCTTGTTACTGTCATGTACATATGCGCATCCAGAAAAATATGAAAAATCCAGAAGCCAACAGGAAAGGATTGGCCACTTGGACTACAAATAAAATTTTTTAGATTATTCATGGCACAAAAACACTCTGAAGAAAGTCAAGACAAACCATTAGCTGAGGGAGGAATTGTAATTCATATGATAGAAGGTTAATTTCTTGCACAAATTCTTCTAAACCAATAGGAAAATGACAAACCAATTTTCTAAAAATTCAAAGGATATAAATAAGTCGTTCCAGAAAAAGAAATACCGATCACCAGTAAAAATATATAAGACGTTTAACCTTACAAAAGAAAATAAAATAATGCTTTTATCTATCAAAGTGGAAAAGATGTACACATTTGATAACTCAGTGTCGTAGAGTATGTATATGGGGAAATAAACAATCTCAAAAATGTTAGTAGGAGTGTTGATTGGTAAAGCCTATTTAGAGGGCAATTTGGCAAAATCATTTGTGTTTGAAATGCACCTACCCTTTAACAATGACGTCTTAAGTAATTTATTCAACAGATCCACATGTTTAACCAAAGGTATGTAGTCAAGGCTATTTATTGCAGCATCCATTACATCAGCCAGAAACTAGAAGCAAGACTTCAACTTTCAATCAAGATGAAGTAACAGGGACCACATTTAACCCTCACCTGAAACTTTTTTAAAAATGGAAAAAAAAATGGTACAAGATATATGAAACAGTAGCTAGCACTCAAGACCTTGGACACCACGAGTTGGAAGGCAATGGTCTTTGAGGACACAAAATGAGCCCCATGATTGCTTCAGCTCTCCAGGCCACAGGACAGGGAGGCAGCATGTAGGCAGATTCCGTGTGGTCTCCCTGAGTGGAGGAGATGTAGTTAGGAGCCCAGGGAAGCCAAAACAGCTAGACTAGAATGGAGAGCTGCACAAAGACAAATCTGGAGAGCCAAGGAGGCCTCCCTTGAGTATTGAGTTAGGATGAGCACATGCATGTGAGGAAATGACCGAAGAAAGAACAAGCTAAAGGATTAGAGAGAACAGTGCCTGGAGCTCACAGAGGAATGGGAACAGTGTCTATTCTCAACAGCCAGAAAGGAAACAATTTCATAGTGTAGGGGCATTAAAGTCTTGCCTCAATCGTGGAGAAAAGTTAACCATAAACTAAACATAGCTTCGATCACCCTGAACAGATCTTAAAAGCAAGACCCAAAAGGATTAAACTGTCTCCAGTTAATTTTAACTGCATCCCAGGACAAAACTCAGGAATGTTTATAAGAAGACAAAAATAAACATCACCTCACAATGCCTGATATCCAATAAAAAATTACCAGGCAGGCGTAGTAGCAGGAAAATACAACCAGTAATGGGGATGGGAAGAGTCAGTTCACTGAAACTCACCCTCAAATGACATAGATATGAAAACAAATAAGCAAGCATATTAAAACCGTTGTTATGACTGCAGTCCATAGTTTTAGAGGTTAGATTGCCTATGTTAAGTAGAGACATGGAAGATGTATATAATATAAACCTGAATTAAACCTTTAGAGATGAAATCTACAATGGATGAGAGTTTTTTTTTTTAACTGGATGGGATTAACAAAAGCCTAGACAGTGCATAAAAACAGATTCATGAACTGGATGAAAACTATCCAAAATGAAACACAAAGGGAAAAAAGACTTTAAAAAATGAATAGGGCATCATCAACTGATGGGATAATTTCAAGGGGTTAAATATAAATGTTATAGAACTTCCCAAGGAGGAGAGAGAAAGAGAAAGACTGAAAAATATTGAAAAATAATGCCTGAGAATTTTCCAAATTTGAGGAAACCTGTGAACCCACAGATCCAAATTCAACAAACCTCAAGCATAAGAAATACAAAGAAAACTCGCCAAGGCATATTGTGACAGATTGCTTAAACCAAGTGATAAAGAGAAGAAATTTTAAAGTGATGAGGGGAGACACATGACATACAAAATAACAAGTCTAAAGATGACAGAACATTTCCTATAAATAATAATGCAAACAAGAAAACTGAAGCAAAATCTTTAAAGTACTGCAAGAAAAAAAATGATCAATCTAGAAGTCTGTACCCAAAAGGAATGTCTTTTTTAAAAAAATGAAATAAAAACTTTTTCAGACATATAAAATGTGAACGAATTCATCACCAGAAACCTGCATTACAAGAAATGTTAAAGGAAATTCTTCAAGGAGAAAGAAAATGATATCAAATGTAAAGCTGTATCTACACAAAGAAATGAAGAGCACTGTAAATGAAGATTTTTTTTCTTTATTATTTTAACCTCTTTAGATGATCATTGACTTCAACAGCAGAATTGATAACAATGTTTATGGCGTATGTAGAAGTAAAATATATGACAATAGCACATAGGCCAAGAGAGGAGAAATGGAAGTATATGGTTTTAAGTCTCTTATAATATACATGAAGTAGTATAATATCACTTGAAGGTAAACTATGATAAGTTAAAGATATGTACTATAAAGAAACCACTAGAATACCACAAGCCTACAGAGAAAATAAAATGGAATCATAAGAAACACTCAATCTAAAAGTTACCAGTCCAAAAAAAAAAAAAAAAAGGAAGAAAAGGAATACAGATGGAACAAAGAGAAAACAAATAGTGGGAAGTTTGAACCCAACCATATTAATACTCTTTAAATGTAAATGGTGTAAGTACAGCAGTTAAAGGACAGAGATTTTCAGACTGGATATAGAAGCAAGATCCAGCTATCTGCTACATATAAGAAATCCACTTTCAATACATACTCGAATAGACTAAAAGTAAAGAATGAAAGCTCATGCTGACACTAATCAAAGATGAAATGACTATTAATCAGACAAAGTAGACTTCAAAGCACAGAATATTACTAGGGATAAAGAGGGTCATTTCATAATGATAAAGGGGTCAATTCATGAAGAGAACATACTTTCATATACCTAATAACAAACCTTTAAAATTTATGAAACAAAAACTAGATAGAACTGTAAGAAGTAGACAGATCTACAGTTATAGTCAGAGATTTTAACAACTGATAGACAAGCACCCAGAAAATCAGTGAGGATACAGAACACTTGAACAGCACTGTCACCCAGCTTCACCTAATTGATTTTTATAGAACTTTCCACCTAACAAAGAAGAGTATGTTTTTTTTTTCCCTTCTCAAGTACATATGCAGCATTTAATAAAAGAGACCATATTCTGGGCAATAAAATATGTCTCAATAAATTTAAAAGGATTTAAGTCATATAAAGTATGTTCTCTGCCACAGTGGAATTCAATTAGAAATCAATAACAGAAAGACATCTGGAAATTTTCCAAATAAACATTTGGAAACTAAATACACACTTCTAAATAACCTGTGGTCAGAGAGAAATCAAAATACAAACTAAAAAATATTTTAAACTAAGTGAAAATGAAAACACAGCATATCAAAATGTATGGATTGCAACAAAAGCAATAGACAATATAATGTAAATGTATAGCATTGAACATCTGCTCATATCAAAAGAAGGGAGGTCTCAAATCAACCATCTCAGCTTCCAGTGGAAAAAGAAGAGCAAATGAAATCCAAAGAAAACTGATGAAAGTGAAAATAAAGACCAGACTTAGAAATTAGTCAAATAGAAATCAGAAAACCAGTAGAAAAAATCAGTGAAACTAAAAGCAGGTTGTTTGAGAAAATCAGAACAATTTTGATAAACCTTTGGCCAGGCCAAGGAGGAAAAAAAAAAAAAACCAGCGAATTTGCGAGTATCTGGTATGAGAGAAGTTGCATCAGCTCAGGTACTACACATATTAAAAGGATAAGGTAACATTATGAACAACTTTATGCCAGTTAATCCAACATAGATGAAATGGACTAATTCTTTTAAAGCCTTAAATTATCAAAGCTCACTTAAGAAGTAGATAACTTAAATGATGCTATATCTATTAAAGAAATTAAATTGTAGTTTTAAAACATTTCTACAAAGAAACCTCCAGGCCCAGATGGCTTCATGGTGAATTCTACCAAATACGTAAGAAAGAAATAATATCAATTCTACACTATTACATAAAACTGAAGAGAAGAAAATACTACTAAACATTCTATGAGGCCAGTATTACCTTGACAGCAAAACCAGAAAAATTATAACAAGAAAGCTACAGGCTAGTATTCCTCATACATATAGATGCAAAAATTTTTTTAAAAAATTTTTAGCAAATGGAATCCAAATATATATAAAAAAGATAATACATCATGACCAAGTGCAGTTTATTTCAGAAATGCAAGGTTGGTTTAACATTTAAAAATTGGTCAGTGTAATTCACCATATTAGCAGCTAAAAATAGAGACCATATGATCATTTCAATAGATAAAGAAAAAGCATTCGACAAAATCTAATGTTGATTCTTGATGAGAACTTTCAGCGAACTAATAGAAGGGATCTTCTTAAACCTAATAATGGGTGTCTATGAAAAACCTAGAGCTAATATCATACTTCGTAATGAAAAACTGAAAGCTTGTCCTCTAAGGAAAGAAACAAGAATGTCTACTCTCACCACTTCTATTCAGCATTGAACTGGGGATTCTAACAAGTGCAGTAAGGCAAGAAAAAGTGTTAAAAGCATCCAGATTGGAGGGAAAGTGGTGAAACTATCTTTATTTGAAGATAATATGATCATCTGTGCAGAAGATTCAATGGAATCTCCAAAAAAGTATTATAATAAATGAGTTTAGCAAATTTGCAGCATACAAGATCAATGAACAAAAAAGCAGTTATAGTTCTCTGCACTAGCAGCAAACCATCATAAATTAAAAATTATTAAGTGCCATTTATAATATCAAAAATTATTAACTACCTATGGTTATATCTGACAAGAGATGTACAAGAACTGTGCACCGAACACTACAAAATATTGCCGCGGGAAGTCAAAAGAGAGCTGAATAAAAGGAGAGACAAACCATGAGTTGGAAGACTGAATGTACTTAAGACATCGTTTCTTACCAAATCGATCTGTTGATTCAGGCAACCTCGACACCCCAGCAGGTTGTGTTGTGTCATTTGTTTGTTTGTGGATAGTGACAAGCTTATTCTGAAATTTATGTGGCAATGCAGAGGACCTAGAGCAACCAAAATACCTTTGAAACAGAAAAAGTTAGAGAACTTACTCCACCTTGACTGCAAGATTCATAAAGTTATAATAATCAAGATAGTGTAGTAAGATAGACACAGTTAAACAGATTAAAGAAACAGGATAGGGTCCCGAAATAGACCCATACGCCAGCAGCCAATTAACTTTCCACAAATGTGCAAAGACAGTTCTTTGGTTTTCCACAAACATGCAAAAGCAGTTCAGTGGAGAAGGGGTAGCCTTTTTCAACAAATGGTCCTGTAACAATTGGTTATTTATTTTAGAAGTAAACCTTAATCCGTATCTCACACCATATATAAAAATTAACTCACAATGGTCATAGATCTAAATGTAAGACTTAAAACCATAGACATCTTAGAAGAAAACAAAAGAGAAATTGTGACCTTGATTTGGGCAAAGATTTGTCAGATATAATACAAAGAAACAATCCATTTTTCAAAATTATGTTAGACTTCATCAAAATTAAAAATTTCTTCTCTTCAAAAGAGAATGAGCAGATGAGATAAAAAGCAAGATGCAAAACAATACATTTTAACATATGATCCCTTTTTGAGTGAAATTAGGCATATGTGTATGTATATGTATGTGTCTCTTTGTGCAGATAGTATGTATATGCAAATACATTCTGTATGTGTAAGAGATTTCTTGAAGCAGACACTGAAACCTAACAATAGCTATTTCTGAGGATTAGGATTGTGGCTCTGTGGACCAAGAAGGCAGGCTCGTGCTTCTCATTTTATTCACTTGGGTTGAAATTTTTTAAACATATGTGCATGTTTCTCTTATAAGTGTAAAAAGAAAACTGGTTTAAAAAGATGGAAAGAAAGAGAAGGAAAGACAAAAATGGGGAATCGTCAGTTGAAATATAATTGCTGATTGAATATAATTACCAGTTGAAAGATATAATGTAAAATAACTGAAATATAATTCAGTTTGTTTTTATTTTTTTGAATCATTATAGAATGTCACCTACATAGGAGATTTAAAGATTATTCTAGGTTAAGGAATTGATTTTATAGGTTTGTCCCAAATAACTATTTTGTGCTTCGTTTCTTTGGTCAGAATGATGTAAGAGAGTGTTATTTTTCTAAAGTTCTTTTACATTGAGCTAAAAGAAACTAAACTTTTTACTATTATGTGAGAGGTGCAGCCTTATTACAAAAGAACAAGTACAGAACTAAGGAGGTTAGAAGTATTTCCCATACAAGTATTGGGCACAGAATGTAAGGAAGTAAAAGTTGTCGAAAGTAAGATTTCTTCAGGAATATTCTAGACTTGATTGTTTGACCTGAAGGACCCTATTTCTCCAATATGTTAAAATAACTACAAAATATATGTATATAACTCCTGAAGGATTTAAAGGCAAAACTATATTAAGTAATCAATTGTTAAAGGGATTACAAAGATTCTCGATATCTCTAAATGGGTCTGAGGAACTAGTGAATAGGTAATCTGGGAACTCCCTTTGAATCTTTTAAGATTAGTATGGATTAAAGAGCTCCTCCTCAATAAAAGTTTGCCAGATTCCAGAACTGTCATAATTATGGGTGAGGTCCAGAACGAGGAAGTACATGTTTTAAAAACTGCTTTAGAGAGGAAATACCACTAGCCAGTTTTCCAAATTAGATGTCACTTCTAAGAGGCAGACATCACCCAAAGATGCCTCACTGGCCCTTTTAGATGAATTCTTTTGATCTTTTTTGTTGTTTTTTTTTAACTATCACATTGAAATTGACTGTCAGAATCATGTCTACAAATAGCATATTCTAAACCCAGTTGTAGGAACCTTTATGATGCATGTGTCTTTAGAAGAGATTCCTAAATTATTTACAAAATCACGCATTAGTGCAAGGAGAGGTAAAGGTAAGTATAAGAACTGTATTCCCCTACTGAAAGATCAGTTTCCATGCCTGTCGCATCAGTTTCTGGTGAGAATAAAATAAATAAATGTGTGTAAAAGTACGTGGAGAGCTGTGAACATGTAAGTGACTGAGCGTGTTGAGGGACTGGGTTTTGTGACAGGCACAAGGAGTGTTTCAAATACACATTTTCATGGTAGAGAAAGTGGACCATGAGCCCTGCTGGTTTGGGAACTTGGTTAGCTGCCAAGCCAGAGGTGGGTGATGAGTAGTTCTCTCATGAGAGCCCAACTCAGGGATTTTCAAAATGTGGTCTTGAGGATCCTCTGTATGATTCAGAGGCTGGTGCATAAAGTCTCAACCTTACTGTTTGGTTTCTAGCATGATTCAGTGATACAATAGCCATCATCAGTGTTTCATCAGAAACAGTGTCAGCCTTTCCATTAATTCTGCTGGGCTGGGTTTCCATTTTCTGGTGTTTTTCTTTTCAGTGGCAAGGGAGTTATAATCTTAAATTGTTAGAGTTAAAAATAATATCCCGGCCCTGTCATAGATGAGGAAATGTCTGGCTACTCCTTCGGTGGGACCTAAAGTCAGATCTCCTGACCCCAGCCCAACGCCTTTTCTGTTATCTATGTCACATCTGTCCCCTCAGTCTGCAACCAAAGAAACGTGAGGGGCGTGGTCCAGACTCACCCAAAATGGAGCCGTGAGTTTAGATGCAGGCAAACCACTCCTGGACCGTGTGGCACTGTCACCAGGTAGCACTTGTACAGCCCTGCCTACGAGACCGAGGCAGAAGCCCAGCCAGCTCAGCCTGGCCTCGGTCCACACCGGGCCACCCTTCCCTAATAGTCACCTCGGAGAGACAGTGATTCAGGTGTTCTTAGAAGTGTGTGAAAATTCGATACAGCCTGGCCATTGCACCCCAGCTTCATTCAGTCTGGGGACCAGCAGGCGCTCACCACCGCGGGAGCCCTCAACCGTGAGCAGGGCTGGCTGTGTCAGCCTGGCTCTTCCTTCAGAACTGCCACAAAACCTTTGAACCGCCATTGTGTTCTGAGACCCTGTTTCCTTTCTCGATGAGAGCATTTCCTTTTGAACAAATATCGTGCTTTGTTTACGTGCAGAGTTTCCTGTTTATGTTGATTTACTCTTGGGATCCACATCCGCCTTTGCTAATAGACACCTTCGTTGCCAGGTGATCATCTTCACCCGCCTACCTGTTCCAGTGCCCTGGGCAGACTTTGGGCTTCTGAGGGCCCTCTTTATCTTGTGGTCCCATCACAGAGTGTGCTAAGGAGTGTGGCCTCTGTGACCAGACTTATGAGCGATGGGACCCCTTGGGCAAATTTATCTCTTTGTACCTCGGTGAGTGGGTATGATATTTGTAACCACAGCGTTGCAGTGAGACACAATGTGAACTGAGTTATTCCCACAGAGTGCTCACTCAGCACAGGGCCTGGAACCCAGTGAGCGCTCACTAAAATGGGGGGCGGTGGTGACAGTGACTGGCGATGTCGAGAGTGAGAGCGGTTGTTGTTCCCACTTCTCTCCAGGCCCCTCCAGAAGAACCACCAGTCCTGAGAACTGTTGACCTTCGTTTGGGGCCAGAGAGGTTGGGGGTTAGAGCCCAGAGGATGGATAATGACATAGGAGGGGGGGGATGGGTAGCTTTGAATGTTCGGAGCATGTGGCTTTCTGGGGGGGTGGAAATACAGCTGCTCTCTCGCTAGGGCAAAACAGAACTAGCTTTTTGATCCACTATCCTTTTTTAAATCCCAAGCCTCAGGGAGGAAGACTAGTGTCAGAGAAACACAGATCTATTCTAAAGATCTAAAGAATCCGTGGACCACCAGGAGGACTCAAGATTTAATTCTGCATCTAACAACATTCATTCCTTAAGCCTTGAATGTATAGTTGGTGCTAAAGAAAACAGAATTTAGATCTAGCCCTTAGGGTTTCACATCCCAATGAGAAGGGACAGATGACATGGTCTCGGAGTTAGACGAGCAGTAGCCATCCTGACCTTGGCTGTACTGAGCGTGAGGCCCTCAGTGCTCTCCTCGCTCTAGTCCCATCTATAAGGTGCAGAGTTTGGACTAGACAATCAAGGCCTCTTCCAGTTTTAATATGGTACTGAGTCCAACGAACGAGAGACCCAAACGTCATTCCCTGTACACAGCAGGTTTTCCTGTTCATGCACACACTCTGAAAGAGCTGGTAGAATGTCACACATTAAAGAAGAAAGGTTCTCATAATTTCAAACCAGTCATTAGACTTCTATGACTGTTTCCTCACCTTTAAAATGTTTATCAGGACCAAGGGCCCTCCCTCATAAGGCACCTGTGAACATTAGATAATAAAAAGATTGTAAAACACTGTGTAAATGTCAAGTGCTGTGTAATGGGAAAGAATAACCTCCAGTAGGTTAGGAAAACTCAGCCTGCGAAAGATGAAAACCATAAATGCCCTTCTTTCTGAAGTTTAAAAAATATGTATTTTCTTCTTCCATTTATAACAGAAAACACCTGAGTTCTTTCTATACACTTTTCTATTAATCCTTTGTAATAGCACGGTTTGGGGGATTCCCTACAAAATCAGACCATGTTGTAAGAAGGTACTTCACTGTTTCAGGACCCAAATCCCCTTGCAAGGAATTTAGGACAAGCTTACTGTATTTCAAATTCTAATCCACAGTAAATAAAGTTGCAGCGTAAAGCGTGGTCCACTTCTTGCAACCACAAATTTATTGGCAGAGGTAAAATTGAAAAAGTTCAGAGAACAATGGAGGAAGTCTGCTTTGTAGGGCGTTCCTTATAAGCTTCAGTCAGCTACAGCCTTTGCAAGGACAAATCATAGTTCCACATTTCGTTTATTTGGCACCTTTTCCTAAGGAGATCAAAGCTGCTTTGTGGACTTAATCTATTTAATTCTCACAGCATCCTTGCCATGTCGATAGCTCTGTCATCCTCAGTCTGCTGATATGGAACCCACCGCCAGATAATGAAAACTGGCTTTTCAAGGACACAGACACAAGCAAGCCGGCATGAGGAAAGCTGGGCTCCAGTTTTCTAAACTGTATTTAGTATCCTCTTCCCATTTGTCCAAATTCCCCTAAGTAAAGCACATTTGAGAATTCTGTAAAGGGCACACTTTCATCTCCAATTCACAGAATCTTAGAAAATTGGCAGGTTTTCTTTTCCTTCCTATTCAGTGTCAGATAGTCTAGAAATTTTTACTTTAAGTGCATTATTAGATTTTAAGGTCATGTTTGAAGTATTGCATAATTTATGGAGTAAAATATATCTGGGTTTGGCTATCTCTGTGAACTTCAGTTTTCAATAAAATAGGATAATACTTGCATTAGAGTCATGTCAAGGAAATGGACAATGTGTGTAAAATTCTTAGCACAGGGCCTGGCACACGCAGTAGGCCTTCAATAAATAAGAGCATTCATGTTACAAGGCAAACAGGTTCTTAGGTTAGTTATTTTCTTGTCAATAAGACTTTTGACTAAATCTTTAAGTGTTAGTCAAGCAAATCCAGAAATATTACAGGTTCTCTTTTGAAAAGAAGCTTCCTGTATTGCTGTACCAAGCCCGCTGCCTTTTGCCTTTCCCTCTGCATTCCATGTCGGTTATAAGAAGCTTGCATGAGGAGGAGTTCCTGCACTTTAGCTTGATTTCTGTCAAAACAAGATTACCTTTTTACTTGCCCTGTGAGTCTTATGAACCAACTTTTGATTTCAACATTTTTTGGGTTCTCATGAATGTGGTAAGCTGCCATGCAATACGCTTGGAGATAGTCCAGTTTGGGTTCTTCAGAGAGTGAGAGAGAGGATAAGATGATCTAATGGGTTTTGGAACTTGGAAGAGACAGTTGTTTGAATGGAACACTAAACTGTGACTGCAATGTCGTAGGCTTTCATTGCTGCTGGTGACCTTTGTTCGCATTTGGGGGACACATACAGAAATAGAGTGTCCAGGCCTCACTCCAGACCTACAAAATGAACATCTCCAAGAGTGGACCTGGGAATCTAGATTTATTTCTAATATTGTTTTCCTTGTGGTTCTGCAACCAGGCCAGGCTTGGGAACCAGTGCCCCAGGCCGTTGTCCAGATGAGGAAAATAAGGCCTGAGAAGTGCCTCCTCCGGTTAATGGCAGAATCCTGCCTGGATCTCACATCGGCCTCCCCGTCAGCCCAGGGTCCTTCCGACTCCTCCCCCAGGCCTCTGGGTCCACTGTTGACTCAGGAGGAGCTGACAGACGAAGCTGTCTGTGTCTGTCCTTTCTCATCTGTGTTAAAGAGATAAAAACTCCTGACCCTAAAGAACCATTGTGAGGTTAAATTAGTTAAAGTGTGTGCAGTTCACTTCGTTCTGTTCTTTAGACAACTGAAAGGGTGCTAAATTAAGCCATTTTGCAGAGAGGTCTGAGTCATCTAGTGGCAGCTGTCTGTGCCACCCTGGAGGTGCTTTGATCATTGTCATCCAAACGCATGCGTTAAGTCCCATCTGCAGCACAGCACTGTAGGCTATGCTAAACGAGTTACCGAGATAATGGTCTCTGCCCTTGAGAACAGCCACTGAAGGTAAGGGACCCGAAGGTTATTTACACAGCGGCAGAACAACAGTGGTAGGCAGAGAAGACGGGGGAAGGAGGCTATTGAAGTCAAAGAATCTAATCTTCCAGCCTCGAAGGAGTTTGGAGACATCCAGTCTGCCCTACTGGCCTACGGAAGTGAAGTGCTTCAGCCCAGGCACACGGCAGATTAGACCAGAGTTCCCCACCTCCCCGTGCAGATTAGACCAGAGTTCCCCACCTCCCCGTGCTCGAGCGGACTTGTTTTTCTCAAGGGTTGGAATTTAGCAGTGTCCATCATATTTAATCAGGAAAGACTTTAGCTGGGAGTTGGCATTTCAAGGACATCTTAAGATGAGGCCTTTAGAGCTCAGGATGTGGCATAGGGAAGGTGGCAGAGTGTGTTTGGAAGGATTTTTTTTTTTTCTCAAAAGGGTTATGGAAAATCTTGAAGCGACCTAACCTAGAAAGAAGTCTTAAAGCAGTAGATGAGGTTTTTAGGGATGTTTTGTCCTGCACAGAGAAGTCATGGTAGGACCCTGAATTTTGAGCCAAACCCTCAAAATTACTGCCAGTAAAGGACTTGGATTGGCATGATGCAATGGTCGGGTGGTGGGAAGCAGCTCTGGAGATTAAAGAAGAACCTTTGCCCCCATTGCTTGACAGTTGTATGCGAAGCCCTGTGTTTAGCATTTTACCTAAAACATCTTTATCCTCAGAGCAGCCAGACCAAGCAGGTGTTGTTTTTCCATTTGCAGATGAGAAAAGACACTCGGGGAGATGGGGTAGCTTGCTCAGAGCCCCTGAGGGCGGCAGTAGTTAAGCCTATGTTGTCTTATTTCATGAGGCCTCTCTGAGAATATTGGCAGGTCACTTCTAGATAGCCAGCCAGAGGGTAACTAAAGAAAGGAGCAAAATGGGAGATATTTCACAGTATGGGGAGAAAAACACATGAGCTCTTGTGGTATTCTGAATTAAGCTCAAGAAAGGTCAAGTGGAAAGTGACTACAAGTTACTTATTTGGCAGATCGTCGACATGGTAATGGAAGAGGAAGGATCGCTTAAGAAAGATAAGCTTATGTCAAATGAAATAAAGTTACTGATTACTTAGCTGTTTAAGATTGGGAACGAGGCATTGCTCAACCAAAGGGGAAAGTTCGAAGCGGATAGGTAGTTCGTTGTGTCATCTAAACAGATAATATAGTGCCACTGGGTGAGATAGATCCACAGAAAACATCATTTATGACCCTGTATGCATATGGCATTATACTAAGGCACTATAGCAAGGAAGTGAATAGACAGGACTGGGAAAATAAACAGGGAGAGGCCATATGTTACCACACAGCACGTCGTTACATAGGGGAAAGAACAGGGAAAGACAAGCCTGAGGGGACCCCACTGCCAGTAGGAATGGATCACTGAAATGGTTTTGAGGAAGATATGAAAGAGAGTTGAAGCAGAAAGCAAAAGCAAACACATACAGTATCCTGGAGTCCAAGGGAAGGGGAGAGGAAAGGAAGAGAAGACCTATCGAGAGCTTTATTATGTGCTGAGTACATTAAATAATTAAATTAGGTGTTCGGTTAAGTGCTCGGTCCTCACCACAGTCCTGCCAGTTAGGTGTTGCCCCGTTTTGCAGCTGAGGAAACTGAGGCTCTGAGAGGTGGTGACTTGCCTGAGATCGGGCAGCCAGGGGTGGCAGGGTTCACCTAGATCTGACTCTGAACCCCTTGCTCCTTCCACTCTGCCACACTGCCTCCATCAGAACTTAGGGGACAGGGGGGCGGGGTTGCTGGTTCTGTGCAGAGTCAGAAGCTATAAAAGGATAATGAGGATCAGAACGGATTCGGAGAATCGATGAGGATGCTGGGAGTCTTGTTGAGTGAAACTGATGCAGAGTAGAAATGGGAGAAGCTGACCACAGGGAAATTCACGAGGTTGGGTTCAGTTTTATTCACCACGTGTGAGGGTGTACCGTCTGGAACATGGATGACTAAATATTAGCTTCATCCAACTCTCTATTTTGGGGAATGCGAGTTCCTTGTTTGAAAATTCTTTGCAAGCCACGTTGGGGATAGGTTGGGCTTCCAGGTTGGTGCATCTTTAAATAATAGTTCCAAGAAATATACTGGCTCCATGTTTTTAAACTGATGGTGCAATCGCAACACAGACAATCAGCAAGACCTAGAAGCTGTGGGAATCCTTTCTCCAACTGATACTGTGATTTGGTCGTCTGTGATCTATAATGTCCCCCGGCCCGATCTACTTGCCCTTTTCAACAACTCATGGGCTGCCTAGTGTTTATGAAATTATGAGTACGTATGAATTGGAACTAATTAGTAAGTCTTTGAAAAAACATCATTACAGTTTAGAAAAATGGGGTTAGTCCACATGAGGTTTTTGTAATCTTGAAGTATAAAAAGGAGAATGGGCAGGTGTTTTGCTTTAAAAGTAGGTAAGTGTCCCTGGCACAGTAAGAAGTCTGTTTCTTCCGGGAAAACGCATTCCAGCCACTGATTTAATTTCTGTTAGTGTTGCTGACTTTCAACCCGACAGCCCCTCTAAGTATATGACAGGTCTGAACATAATGCTTCTTTGTAGTCCGTTGACTCTTGTAAAATAATGCTGTGATTATAAGGTTTCCTGAATACAATTTTCAAAATGTTAGTAATAACCACATTGCACCTACCTGCTCCACTTGGGTAACTATCTCTATTGCTCAATTTCTACTTAATATTGGTCATAGTTTTCATCACTTGAAATTCGAATTTTATTTGCGAAATTACTAATGCCCATTTATGTCTGTAACATAAACTAGGATGTTGTGCAAGTTTGGCTTACAAATAGGTTGACTCTCGAAGTCAACAGGTTTGCCTTGTATGAAGAGTCTGAACTCTTCAATATGGAGAGTTGTTTGAGTTGACTCCCTACATATCCCCCCAAAAAACACCTTTGTTTATTTTTAAGATAATCTGGTTCCTGTCAGGGTAAAATTTTGATAATAATTGGAAGGATGGAGCATTTAAAACTGGAATGAGTTTTTAAGACTGTGGAATCTTCCCTCCTTTCTATTCTCATTCCTGTGTTTTTCAGGTTAAAGGAAGAACAAGGTCAAGAACAATAGCAGCTATGTGACTTTCCAGGTCATATTGCTGATTGGTGGCAGAGCCCGGAACTTTCGGTCATTCCGGGGCACTTTCCACCAAAGTGCTATTTTCTTACAATTGGCAAACAGTTGACTTAAAGGCACTGTGTTTTCGTACCCTACATGTTGGTTTTTTAAAAATTTGCCTTTTATATAAAAGCTCTTGATAATATTTCTCAGACAGCCAGATCAACAGAACGCAAAAGTGTCTCTGGCTAGATTTCCCAAAGTCCTCATTGCTTGAATTTTCTTCTCACTCTTCTTTGGAAAAGCCATGTTTCTACTGAACTCAAGAATAACAAATCTTATTTGTTCTGACGCTAGTGTGCAAACATCTATTGCATCAAAGTTCCCAAGCGAAGTTAAAAACCAATGGTCCCTTTCTGATTTTCATTAGCCAGTGGCAGCAAACATTTCATCAGAACCTCAGAAGCAATACAGAGAAGAAAGGAAAAACCCAGTTAGCAATTATATAGTTAATAGTGTACAAAATGAAAGCCTGCATTATAAAATTCTAAAGTGTCGTAAACTCTGCTTTTGAATCTGCCTGCAGGCTGTCTGTCCTTTCAAAATGCAAGGCTTATTGTCAGTACCAAGATTTTAAATGAAATTTATTACTGGAGTAATAAATATGGTATGTATGATTAAATTGAATGTTTATGGAAAAGGTTTTTTGATAAGGACGGAATCAGGCCATCACGATGCTTCAGATATCTTAAGATCTGAAATCAGACCATCACAATGCTTACGATATCTTAAGATCTGAAAACTTATTTAGAGCTCTAGCCCTGAGTTTACAGTTGACGTGAAGGGCAAGGAGAAGCAGACAAGCCGAGGAGAGCATAGAGTACCTCTTCATAAGATATGGCTTACTTTGAGAAATCTTGTCAAAAATGTTACATGTTTATAATTTATATATGGAATAAATTTTTTAAACTGACACCTAACTGCTATGGAAGGGTCACTGCGTCCTGAGCCAGACTCTTCGAGTTCTCCACGTGGGTCTGGATCTCGCTCCCTGTGGGCTCAGCAGGGCCTGCCCGTTCCTGCCGGGCACTGCCGAAGCTCGTAGACTTTCTACACCGTGTTTACTACACCGTGTATCCTGTCCCTACGCTAGATGGTGCGTCCTTCAGGTCAGGGGCCCTGTCTCACCGTTCTCGGTGTCCACAGGGCCCACCCCACGTGACAGGCCCTCAGTTAATGGTGGTGGATGGGTAGGCAGAAGAGGCAGCAAGCAGACAAGCTCCTTGGAGCTTACATTTTAGGAGGCATTTAAATAATAATAATAATGGGAAAATATCAATAACAGAAAACCTGAGCTTCAAATGCTTTTATTGCTTAATTTATTGCATAATGTCCATAATAAGGTGTTTATACCTGTGACTGGAGCACCTATCTGCTCTTAAACCCCTCTGCTAAGAATGGCGGCACACCAAGCACGCTTTTTCTCACGTGTTTGCCTTCACTCATCGTCCTCCTTTTCCTTCAAGACTCCTCCCGCGTGACTGTTGCTCCTGCAGTTGTGTTTTTGCGCCTCCTTGTGAGTTCCCGCGGTCCCCTAAGCTCACGGCTATCTTGGTGCTCAGCTCGCCAGGCCGTGGTGGTCATGGCTTTACTTGTCTGTCTCAGCTCCCAGGCTCTGCCTGCCATGTGCCCCGTAAAGGGCAGTCAGCAGGCGTTCACTAGACGAAAGTTGCATGAATCACACCTTGGCTCCTGAATGAGGAAGAGGAAATCAATTTTCTTTAAATTTTGCTCCTGATCCTAGGAAACTGTAAGCCTCCAACACTGTAGCCTTTTAATGACCTGACATTTAACTTGATTTAGGGCTGTAAGTTTCACTTATCCAACGGCTGGGAGACAGCTACCGGCCTGACATGCTGAAACTCGGTTAAAATTTGAAAGTTAATGCTCTGTACCATATACTGACAATGATGAATTAAGTTTAATCGCCACCTTTGTATTTGTTCTGAAAAATAAAGTAACTGAATTAGTTCTGAAAAATAAGAGAAGTCCTATTTTTCATATTCCGTTTTAGTTAACTCTCATCTATAAATCTGTTATAAATTCAAGCACATTCGACTCTGTTCCTTTTTTTTCTTCACTTGCTTTCACTTTGCCACTCTTAATCTCCTTAGGTGTTGAATCATACTTCTGGAATGAAATAGTCACAGGCCTTTTTATCATTAGCTGCTTTACAATTTAATTTAGAATAGAGAACAGAATGATAAAATTAGGTACAAGAGGCCTCTGTGTGTCATCAAGTAACCTAGTCTACTTTCGGTTAACAAAAATAAAATTCCCTTTAAGTAATTTCCAGCCCATTTCGAACCAGCTTCGTCAGGCTGTGCGATCAGTATGAGACTCGCTTTTCCCCTCACTGTGGACCGACAGAGTTCCTCCCGACGATTAAAATTTTCCTTTTGATTTCATTCCATTGCTTCTAATTATGGCCCCTGTAATTAGCGTGCTGATTACCTCCCCTGTGTATCTCCCGGATGTTCAGTATTTCTAGCCTGCCCCCTGAGTTTGGCCCCCAAACTCCCTGTTGCTTTTGCCGTAAGAGAATTTTTACCTAAAGAAGAGCACTGTAGTCAGAAAAATTGCAGCGCTACAGTACCGCCTCGTCCTTCTGCGATGTCGGGGGACGTGTGCTAACTCTTCGGTGCCACCTCTGTGCCTCCCACATCCTCCAGGTTAGAGCACTCTCGGGGCTGGAGATTGTGGCTCCAGCTCAACAGCGTCATCCTCATGTTATGTCAGAAACATAGTTATTTGAGGTCTTTTCATTTTCACCTAGAGTTTATAAAGCAAGTTCTGAGGCTTTTTTCTTTTCCCTTTATCTCCTTCCTTCCTTCGTTTTGGCCTTGCTTCCTGGTCTGTTCTTTCACTGATGTTACTGCTGGCTCTGGAGCTTATGAACGTCTGTGGACTGTACACGAGGGTGCCAGGACTTGAATGGGGACAGGCTGTGAAAATGAAAAATAAGATCAAGCAGTCACCTGCTTTGCCCTTCCAGAGACTGTCTCCAGAGTTCTCTTTACTCATGATGTTTTTGTTTCTGCCTTGATGTATTTATTAGGTTTTTTCCTCTAATGATGGCAAAGCATTTGCCTCATCTTTACAGTATCCTAATGAAATAGACAAGAAGAAAGAACGATAGCCAGAAGGAAATTCAACACCCCAGGGTGTGTGGGGCGGGGGGCAGCAATGCCTCGGTCTAGGCTTGACCCACCCTCCTGACATCCATACCTCACGGGACTCTCTTCCGAGTCTCACCCAGAACCCCTTTCCTGCACAACAGCTAGGGAGTGAACAGAACAATTTTTAAGCTGCCAAGGACTCCTAAAGATAGGATCCCGTGTTCTGATGCTGAGCCCCTAGCGTGAGCCATGCACTAGGGGTATAGAGAGAAAGAAAGTGGTCTCCGTCCTTGAGTTGCCTGCAGCTCAGTGGGGGAGACAGTGGCACAAGCAGATAATTACTCGTGATGCGTTAAGTGCCTGGGATGGAGTGGGGGGACCCCTGAGTGGGGAGGATTCCCAGAGGAAGGCAGTGACTGGAAAACTGCCCTCCTGGGATGCTCCTCAGCCCTCTGCATCTCTATGTGGCCCCCCTGGGCTTGAGACACCACAGCCACTGTCCCTCCCGCTTCAACCTCCCTATCATGCTCCCTCTTGTCACTTGCCCTTGAATGAGTAAGCTTTCGGTTAGAAAAAAATCTGTCCCTCCTGACACGTTTGGGTGTGGATGAGGAAAGTCGTCAATGTTCCACGCTAAGCATATTGTCAACTGCTGAGAATGCCACGAAGGAGGAAGTTTTATAAGTGTGATTTCTTCGTGTTTACAAAACGAACAAATGACTCACATCTATCGTACACATTCACAAGAGCCGTGTCCTAAGCTGATCCTGATTTTGAAGTCATGTGTCTTCCTTTGCATGGGGGGAGGTTTTCAGGAGGGTGGAAAGCAGAGGAGGAGGGCGGGGGGCCGGGGCGGGGGAGAGGAAGGAAGGCTTAGAGGCAGGGGCTTGGTCCTATGGTGTGTAAACAGGGTGCCTGTCCTGGGCTGTGGTGAAGCTTCCTCAAGTCCTCCAGCTCCTCCCTTTCTTCTCGCTCTTGCTCTTCCTCCCTCCCTCTGCCCCCTCCTCCCTCTCCCCTTCCCATCTCTCCTCCTCTTCTTCCCCCTCCCCCTTTTATTTCTCTCTCTCTCTCTCTCTCCCCCCAGTCCGTCTCATTTTACTTCTTCCTTCCAGTCGTCAGGGGTGTTTTTCGGTTATGTTTTCTGTTAGGCTGACTTCAGACTAGACCCTGGAAACGGCAGACAGCCGTCTAGGCTGACCAGAGTGTCCCCGATCCATTACTCTTAGAGGTTCGGGCGGCCTTGCCCCGATTGCCTCTGAGCACTACAGCAGGGAGCTGTGCTGCACTTGGGGTGGCTTTGGTGACGTTGTTGCTGACAAGATTGTTAAGTCTCACTAGATTTGGACCCTCAGGCTTTGACCTTTTAAAATTTCTTCCATATTAAAGGCACTTTGGGGATTATTCTTTTTTTTTTTTGCTTGACTACATAGTTGCCACCATAAAGAAGAATCTTTAAATGGGTCAAAAATAAATCTTGATACTCTATCAAATACATGGACAAATAAGCCTGTTGAATGAATACCTAGATTCTGTGGCATTTTGTAATTACCATGCTGAGTAAATCCCAAGGAGAGACATATTTGCTTAAACTTGGGATCTGTGGGAGGGAAAGCGTGTCTGTCATTACAGTTGAGGGACCCCAGTGAGAACTGACAAATGCGAACAGCTCTGCCACCACCTGTCCTCACTTATTAACACAAATACTTCCCCCTTCACCGCACTTATCCCAAAATAGGTGTCTTCAGGGGCTCTTTAATTTTTGAGGATTAGAGTTTACCATTTTAGGATTAAATTTATCATGTATTTTGAGAAGCTTTACAAAATGAAGTATGACATAAGGGCTAGTTTAGTCTGTTGTTGAAGTCTCACATTCTCTACAGGTATGTCACTATTGTTTTGTCTAGAGCTCAGAAATCAGAGGAGATGAAAGAGAAGATATTAGAAAAAATAAATTTTGATGTGCTACCTTGTAGGGGAGCAGAAAAATTTGAAATATTGCAACTGTCGACAGGATAATACAGCTGGAAAATATCAGAGATCGAAATGGCGTCATAGCCCCTGTCTTACCCAAAATTGAAATGTCGCAGTTTTACAATTGAGCAATTATAACTTCAAAGTTCCTTTTTTAATACGATGATCTCTGGACTTGATTTCATCATTTGTTTCAGTTTGAAAAATCGAATAAATATATCCATTCATCCTCACCGCCGTCAGCCTTGCTTACCTCATGAATATTACTTGGTCTCATGAAGAATACTCAATGTAAACTATGCCAGCTAAATAATTATTTTTCAAAAATCTTAGAAATTCTTCTTGATTCCCCTACCGCCAATTCACACACACAGTAATTATGACACCTGGACATAATGGAACGTAGTATTTCATCAGATTTTCTTTCAGCCTTTTTTTTTCTACACACCATTTTCAAGATTAATTAATTGTACTACATATACAATCTTAATTTCATTTTGTCACCTCACGTCATAACATATGCATTTTACAATGTTAAAGATTACTTTTAATAACTATCAGGCATTGTGAGTAGTGATGCCACACTTACCTTAGATTCTCAGTCTGTCAGATATCTAGATTTCCCAATTTCTCTATTATAAAAACTGCTGTTTTTGAATGTCACTACATGTACTCTCTGCCATCCCTGGGTAAACTCAACAAACTTAAAACAATTTATACATTTTTGTTAACTGGTTATTACTGTACTTTCCAAGGACATAGATGGTTTGGGGCAAGGGAATAGAATTGGAAATGATCTAAAGCCAATATGGTAAGTTTGTTTCTTGGAATATGACCTCATTAATCTTACTTTTGCACAGAAGTAAAACAGAGAACGTAGAGTGGAATGACCTAGGCGGTGTGATGTGGCTCCCATTCTGGAAAATTAGTAATTAGATCAAGACCCAAGTTGTATTATTCTAAAATATTTGCCTTCAAAACAGTCTTCTTCACTGTTTTCTTCTTATTATCACAGTCTGTTTATATATAGCAGTATTCAAAACATTCTCTTGTTTCAGCAACGATTCACTCAGTGAACATTTATTAAGTTCCTGCACCTTGCCTGGCTCACTGAGAATATGAAGATAAATGAGATAGAGTTATTGCCTTTAAGGAATGCACCGTCTGGTAGGGAAGTTAGCGAAGTAAACACATGAGTATAGCATGTGCAGGAGATCAGGAGGCTGAAGGAGGAATCACCTCTGCTTTGGAATTTCATAGCGGAAATTCTCGAGTCTTGAAGGGTGGTCAGAGATAATAGGTAAAGGGCTAGCAGAGGTGCAGACGAGCATGGCAAGTGTGAGTGAACTGTAATTAGTCCGGGATGGATACAGAGGATGGGGTTGAGGTGGGTAGCAGTAGGAAATGAAGATGCTCTGGCCAGGTAATGAAAAGTCTCATTGTCATGCTCAGGAGGCCATGGTTTTAGAAAGATGACTAGCTGGAGTAGGAAGAATAGACTGGGGAGAGACTCAGCAGAGAGAGGAATAAAGATTTTTTTGCAAATTTCTACATAGGAAATTCTGGGGACTTGAATTAGGACAGCAGCAGGGAGAATGAAGATGAGACAGAGTCAAAATAGTTTAAAGATAGAGATTGGACAGTGGGTAGGAATAAGTTGCATGTACTATCTTAGGTACCTGGATGGTTGGTATTTACAGCCCTCTAAAATAAGAAAATGTAAGGTGAACTCCAATGGGATTTCTGATCTTCTGATCATTGTTTGATTTATACTGTACTATGGATCCAAATAGGTGCAAGTTGTAGACCTTTCTCAGTGCTGGCTCATCAGTTTTCCTATCACGTGGTTTTCTAGTTAATTGCCCAGAACAAAGAATATGTGCATTAGATTTCCTGCTTTTGCTTGGTAACCCAGAGATGACCATTAAACCTTCTCTTACAAGAAGTATTAAATGCATGTACGAGTTTGGGGATATTTTCAATATTTATTGGCTTGAAATGGATATTGTATGACCGTCAAAAACAGATTGGTTTTTGTCCCACCAGTAGAATGCTCTGGGTTTGGGTTATTTTAAAACCCTCATATTTTGACACGTGACATATTTTGACAGCATTTAAATAAGTGGAAGCAAATTATTACATGATGTCAGCTGAGGACAAAGCACATGTCTAAAACAATAGTAGATAAATTAACAAGTACATGATAACGTGAAAGGGTACATCTTATTGAAATGTCAGCTCATTTGGAGGAAATAATTTGAAACTCTTCATTCAGTTTACTTTCAAGATCTTGAGTGTGTTGAAAGACCCGTGGAAGTGAAAGCGGACAGAAATTGAAGATGTGCATAGCACTGTGTCAGCTAAACACAACTGGGCTAATTTAGGCCTCACTCTGCCTGGGGCATGGAAGAGCTCATCCCATTTAGAATCCTGGGTCAGACTATCATGTGGTTTCTTTTTGGATGATTCCATAGCATATCGTTTTTATTTAATTGAACATGTTTGTTGCAGGTACCCACTATATGGGTATTCTGGGTAATAATATTAATAATCATAACAATATTTATTGATCGTTTGCTATTTGCCAAGCACTATTCTAAGAACTTTTCATACACTAACTCATTTAATCCTCATACGGTTCTATGAAGTAGGTACAATTACTAGCTAAATTTTACAACTGAGAAGATTGAGACAAAGACAGGTAAAATAAGTTGCCCAGGAGCACCCAACTAAAAAAGTGATGGAACCAGTATCCTCCCCCCAGGCAGGCTGTGTCCAGAGCCCATGTTCTGAATACCGTAATCCTCACTGCCTGCGTGTCCACGCCCCTCAGGAGAGCCTGGCCTGGTCATTGCTTTCTCCAGGAGGTTCACCTGGATTCCTCATTACACCCTCAGAGACCCTCCAGGTTACTTGATGCAATCCATACAAAACACGTTATTTCACTCATAGCACAGAATGTAAATATTTGTATTTGTCTCTCCTACCAGACCCAATCTTAGTCCTCTTTGAATCCATGCCTGGCACTTGTGTCATGTTTGGTACAGGGCAGATGGTCAGTAAATGCATCTTGAGTTGAGTTGGCTTGACTTGAACACACAGTGCTTATCCTCAAAGAGCTTTCAGTCTACCCAGAAAAGAAGTTCCATCTACATGAATCAATTGAATAATGAAGAAGTTTAAGCCGAAAGAGTATGGTAGAGACGGCAGGTATAAGAGATTTCCAAGACGGGAGATTGGCTGTAGGATTTGGGTTGGGTTGGGTTGGGTTGGGTTGGGTTGGGTTGGGTTGGATTGGATTGGATTGGATTGGATTGGATTGGATTGGATTGGATTGGATTGGATTGGATTGAATTGGATTGGATTAGATTGGACTGGACTGGACTGGACTGGACTGGACTGGAGAGAGATAGCTTCTACAAATACAAAGAATCTGAGATGACTATAGATTATAGCTAAGCGAAGGAGGAAGAACATTGATCAGAATGTTGACCTGAGGTGGCTTTGAATAAAATGCTCACATTTAAGGGGGCGGCAGAGTTGCGTCAGAAAATGTAGGTTGAAATAGTCTCCTTTTTGACACAGATCAGACATCAGCTCCTCAAGGAGGCCAGGACTTCTTTCCATTACGTGACTAAGCCAGGCTCTCCAGGGCGGTGTGGTAAGAAGAGGGAGGGACATTCAGGCAGCGAGGATTACAGTGTTCAGGACCATGGGCCCTGGAAACAGCCTGCCTCTCTGTCCTATGGAACTGAGCTCCCTGAGGGCCAGTACCAAGCATGGCTCATGATGCGCCTGGTAGTGGTAAAAATAATAATAATAGCGGTAACAATTTTATAAGTATATAACGTCGGTTCTAATTAAAATATGAGCATAGGATAAATGTCATTTATTGGATCCGCATCTTCTAGCCATTGTTCTGATTGAATTGTATTAACTCAATCTATGTTTGTTGAATATTTTTGTTGAAAATTAAAATTTATTGAATTTTGCCATCCCCTGAAGGTATATCATCTAGGAAATCTTTGATTCTGTAGGCCCTATCGGGACATGATCTGCATCTCTATTCAGTAAAAGCCAATCACATCCAGCAGAGTCTTAGGTGCCAGAGAGATTGGAAACTAGGATTCAGTTTCCTCGATGGCGGCTTGGCCCAACCAGCTAGCATTCAGGACAAGCACCGGTCAGTCCCAAGAAGAAACTGAGATACAAAACTGGACACCCAGTAGTACCACAGAGTGGACCTCAAAGTCACACAGACACACACCACTCTTAATTCTTTTCCCATTTAGAGTATGAGATAACGTCCAAGTTCTCGGGTGGAGCCACCCCTAGCCCCAGCTGTAGGTTACCGGGTAGGAGAAACAAGTCAGAAATTGGCACAGACACATACGTAGACACTGTAACTATAGAGTTTCAAACTTGGACTCAATGTTCTTTTGCACATTAGGGAGGCCTCAAAATCTTCCACGTACCAGTTTAGCCTCTCCAAAGATGCTGTCCTAGAATAGCGCAAGCAAAATAATCCCAACAGTCCAAAAAGCATTTCAAGCTGGCAACAAATATTTGTAATGTATTTTCTTTATATGCTACTAACTCTCAAGAGAAAGGTGCTTTTAGAAAAACGTCCAGGCTTAAATGAAAAAGCACACAGCAATCAACTTTTATTCCCAGCTGGCATAAAACCGTCTAACTGGTAGCCCAATTTGGGATGCCTGAAGACAGACAAGTGACTAATACTAGGGCTGTGTGTGGCCAGGACCAAATGTATTTTTCTGACCACAAGACCATGTCTGGAGTCTCCTTTGTAATTACCACACAACCTACTGTAATTGTAAAACTTATATTTACTTCCTGCCTTTGACATATAATTCAGGGTCCAAGTCTGCACCCCGAACTAGAGTGAAGTCCTCTCTATTATTTGCCTGAAACTTATAAAAATCATCATTGCGTGAGGGTGTGTGTGTGTGTGTGTTGCCACGTCTGTTGAATGTGTTAAGTATATCTTTCTGAAAAATACCCCACTCCTGCCTCGTTGGATGAAGCCCTTCACTAATCACATGTTTATTGCACACTATTCCTGCATGTCAAGGATATTTTGGACTCTAGGAAACATCAGTGAATAGGACAACAAAACCCCTGCTTTTCTGGAAGAGAACGAGGGAGGAAGAAGTAAAGAGAAGGAAGGAGACAGACAAGAAAATAGCACTCACAGACACGTGCTATGCAGAGTCACAACAGAGTAATGTGATAGAGAATGCATAGGTGGTTTCTTTAGCTTGGAGCATCAGAGAAGGCCTCTCCAAAAAGACGACATTTAAACTGGCATTTTAAAATGACAAGGAGTAAGAAAAGCAAAGATCAGGAGGAAGAACATTCCAAGTAGGTTAGTGTAAAGGCCCAGTTATAGGAAAGCCTTGGCACGTTCCAGAAACAGAAAAGACCAATGTGACTCGAGCATGATGGGTGAGAGGGAGGCTGGGCAGAGAGGTTGGCTGTGTGGGCCACTGTAAAAAGTATGCGTGGGGGAGTCGTGCCCTTGTTGGCAGGGATTCTAGTTAGGCTACTGCAGAGGTCTGGGCAGGAAGCCATTGTGGTTTGGACTAAGATGTAACAGAAATCGAGTAGAGCTGGATTTAGATTTAGGGAATATAGCTTAGAACCAGTCAACGGAACTTGCCGATGGTTTGGATGTGAGGAATGAAGGAAAAGGAGTAATCGGGAATGACTCCAAAGGTTCGGCCTTGAGCACCTAGGAGGTTGATGACTGAGAGGAGCGAGGCTGAAGGCAGAACCGTTTAGCTTTTCATTAACAGTCCTAACTGACTAACCATGAACCCACATCTTGGGGTCCAATAAATGCCCTCACTACCCACTCACTCTGCATTACTGGGGAATATTCACACACTTTCGGAATCCTTGACTGTTCACTTACTACTGCTTCAAGCATTTCCATGGTTTCTGCTTCTCGATGTTCATTTTATGACATAAAAAAAAAATCACATTCTAGTTATTGATATCTGCTATGGGTGCTCTGTAAATCTTTAGTTCCTGTCCTGGCTTCCCTCAGCACTTGGCTTGGGTGCCCTGGGCCCAGGCACGGGTGTAAGGTGCGGGGCTGGGGTCTGCCTATCTGGTTGGAAGTTACAACATACCTGCTATATGTATAGAGAAAATAACATGACTAATTTTCTTGTTTTTTTTCCTTTATAATCAGGAAAATTTTTGTGATCTCTTTAATAACAATGAAACTGATTGAATCTACTCATTTCTTTATTATAATGCCGATGTTTTGCTTTAAAAAGATTGTGGGGGCTTAACTTTCCATGTCTATACAATGGGAATAACAATAGAGTTGTTCTTCGTGGGGTTTTTTTTGAGGATTAAATGAAATAATGTATATGACGTGCTTAGCATAGTAGCTGCTATGTAGCATTCAGTAAACTTGAGCTATTACTATTAAGAAAATGATAACTTGGGGGAGCAAGGGGTGGCTCCCAGAACCAATAAACTGGTTTTAATATTCAAATTAACAAGGCCAAGAAAATGGAGCCATATATCAATTTACTAAATCCCTGCGTGATTTGATCTATATTTTTTCTCTAATCTTCCTTTTACCAGGCTTATCAAAAAGTTTTGTCTTTGTGTCAGCTACATTCATGTAAGTGATATTTATTGCCAGATGTGACTTTTGTTAGCACATGATAGAATCCCACCGTTAATATCACTTTCTATAAATACAGCTTTCGGGTGAGGAAATATTCTGTCTCAAGAGAAGTTTAGCTACTGAGAATCTTCTCTTTTTAGACTCTCGGTCTGTGGGCTATTACTCACTGTTGGCATTCTTCCTCAGTCTTACTTTTGCTAAACCTTCTTCTTTCGTGATCACTGATGTTGATTTAAGTTCCCCACTCAACTTTCCCCAGTGGTTGGCATTGCACTTGAGTTGTGCTTCTTTGCTTCCTCTACCTTTTGAAATTTGAAAATAGAAAATAAAAACCCACAGTCTTTCGCATCGGTCGAACTCTGTTATTCATCTGACAGGTTTTCCGGTGAATTCCACAGTGTCACATACACAGTCAGAAATCTGCCATTGGTTCAGAATAAGCCCCATAAGAAACGGACAAAGAGATACTCGTATTTTGACTGTCAGACACCCAATCGGAAATGGGCAGCAGCAGGAGGAAGCTTCGGGAAGTAAATTAGGGGCAGAATCCTCCCAGCTCTGCTCTTTGCCTTTTCTCCTCACCTGTCCAGCTCTCCTGAGCCCTTGTGTGGAATCACTGGGTTGATAAGTCTTTCAGGAGTCTGGCTCTCGATGCCATGAATACCAAAGACAGGTCCTGGGAAGCACAGAAACCCTTCAAGAGTCTGAGGAATATTATTTCAGAGCCCTTCCCCCCATGTCATAGCAAATGCACTAAAATATGGGAACCTCCACATTAAGTATAATTTTATTAGTGACAGAATTTCTTGAAGATATTTTTATATCTTTGGAAGTTTTTGCTTTGGAAGTCGGTTGGCTATGAACAACTGGTTTAACTTATAATTGGCTATTATCAGCAATTATCTTAGCATACTTGGCACTCACTAAGTTAAAAACTAAATCTAACATATTATATTGCTTCGAAATATTTTTGATTACCAGATCAACAGTGAAGTTAACCTAATATTACATTTTTAGATCTTTAACATTTATTAATTCAATTTTGTAGTTATAAATGGTTTTTGAGGCTTCAGACATTTTTATAGGCCCTTGAAAAGCTGGGAGGGCCACGGCACTGTACCCTAATGGCCAGTGGTTAAAAATGCTCTGCCTGGAAAGTCTTAAGCTCTGGGGTCTTCAGGCTTGCCTTCTCCAAGCAGTGAGAGCCGCTTTGAGGGACATTTCTCTAAGAAAATACAAACTGGCATGCAAACGCCACTGGTCCGATTAAACAAGGCGAACCCCCTATAAAAAATCAGAGTAGTTGGGGGCAGAATCCCTGGATTCCAGCCTTAGTTCACTGGGTGACCTTGAACAAGCACTGTCCGGCCCTTTCCTGCCCCCAGTTGTGCTTTTCTAGACAGACATTTCATCTGGCCAAGGTGCAAGGCCAGGATCATCAGTTCTAGAAACCGAAAGATGCACAGAACCATCTGAACCTGAGACACAGTTTCCCTCACACATTAAAAGCAAAGTGGTTTTTAACGTCTGTATTACTTTGCCAAAATGAAAGAAGGAAGGGAAGAAGGGAGAGAGTAAAGAAGGAGAAGGGATAGGGGAGGACAGCGCCATCAACCTTTGTGTCTAAAAAGCTATCGATTTCTGACATCTCTGCACAATGATGTCTGCCCTTTCCAGAAAGAAAGGCTTTCATAGCAGATACTCTGATTATCCCATTCAGAAGTCACCTATCATCCGTTTTCCCTCGGGTGGAAGGCAAGTACGATATAATGAAAAGAATATAGATTTCAAAATCAAAAAAGCCAGATTCAAGGCTAGTCCTACCACTCATTCACTCAGCAGTTCTCAGAAGTCGTGGGCCAGGAACCCATGAAGACAAAACTGTCTTCATAATAATACTAAGATGTCACTTGCCTTTTGCTTTCTTTTCATAAACGAACTTTTCCAGAGGCCGCATGACAGAATATCACGACAGATTAGATGCATGCACAGATATCAACATCCACTGTCTTCTAATAAGCCAAGCATTAAAGTTCTTTTAAAAATGTAAAACAATGCCACTTTTATCACTAACATTTTTTGTTCTGGGAAACGTAATTACTTTTCATTTGTAGAATGTCATTTATGTTAACATGGAATGGGGTGGTTATTTTTAAATGAATTAATAAATTATTTAATTCCTCAGCCTTAATGTCTTATATGGCAAATATTTATAGATATAACCCACATTTAAAAAGTGCTTCGGGATCCTCAGTAATATCTAAAAGAATGAAAGTATTCTAAGACCAAAAAGTTTGAGAAACCGTGCACTACCCAACAGTCATTATCATCTACGGAATGTTTCCTTGTGCCTGGAGCTCTGTAAAGCACATTACATTCTTAATCTCTTTTAATTTTTGCAACAAAGCTATGAAGTAGAGGCTTGAAAGAAGACCTTGTTACTAGCCCAAGGTCTCACAGCTGGAAGTAAAAGAGATAACCAGGTCCCTCTGACACCAAAGCCACACTCTTGATTACTGGACAGCACTCCCTCACAAATTAATTCTCCGTAACTTCGAAAAAGTGCTTTTACTGCTCTGAGTCTCAGTTTCCCTGTCAAAAACGGTCAGAATCCTACCTACCCTGCCTGATTCTTTCAAGAGCAGAAGAGTTCATGTGCATCAAAGTGCCTAGCACAGGGCCTAACACCGAACAGACCCTGAGAAACTGTTAACCCTCTTCCTTCTATTCCTTCTGTCCTTGGCATATTAGACCAGAGAAGCTCAACGGCTTTCCTTTTTCTCCTTAGATGGTCTCCAAGCAGACAGAGAGGCCGATGGAACAGAAGGAGTTGATGAAGATATGATCGTGACCCAAAGTCAGACCAACTTCATCTGCCCCATTACGCAGGTACTGTTTCTTCCCTCTTCCCCGGAAAGAAAAAGCAGTTCGCTTCAGGGAGGCAAAAGATTCCTGTCTGATTTCACGTCAGGCATTAAGGAGGAAGGAAGGAAAGGTGACGAGAGTAGAAGAGTATATGTGGAAGGTTCTTGGGCCGGAAAGAGTTTTCAGTCGATCACATCCTTAAGGAATAAGTTCCTGGCCCACAAGCCAAGTGGCATTGGTGCCACTGGCCTCCCCGCATTTTCTGCCCTAATAATTACCTAAAGCCATGAGATCGAAAGGTTAAACACAGAAAGCCCTGGCCCTGGGGAAAAAAACAGTGCCAAATAATTGGTGACTTGGAGAAGTTACTGGAAGTGAGTTGTTATCATTCCTGAAAGCTTAATGTCCCCTTGATTGCAGCTGGAAATGAAGAAGCCAGTGAAGAATAAAGTGTGTGGCCACACCTATGAGGAAGAAGCCATTGTCCGCATGATTGAGTCCAAGCACAAGCGGAGGAAAAAGGCCTGGTGAGTTGCTACAGGAAGGGAGCTGGAGCCTTCCTCGCGGCAGTCAGTCAGTCAGTCAGTCAGTCAGTCAGTCAGTCCTGTCCCGTTCCTGCTGGAGGAGGAGACGCTCCCTGTCTCCCTCAAGTGCGGTCACCTCCCACAGAGTGCGAACCAGCGTGGAAGCCGGCTTTCTGGAAAAAAACAATACATGAGGGGAAAATTAGTAATCTCCCCGGGAAGATGCTGAAGAAACTTCAGCCACACCTTTTTAGAACAGGAGAAAAAGGAATTGGATTAAATTTGAATCATTTTTAATAACAGGAAGTTTTATGAATATGTGCTATAGCCTGAAAAAAATACAGGACAACCGTGATAACAAGAGGGGAAATCTTTCATATATTTCATTACTTCGGTAACTTCAGAAAAGGTTTAAGTGAATACATGGATAATAGATCAATGAGAAAAAAAATTATTTTAATTGGAATATTTGGAGAATTTTTCTTTTATATGGATATTTGCACCCCCTTCTCTCACATACTCATCCCCGTCAGACCCCCAGGGAAGACCAAGGTCTGTTCCTGCAATAACAGAATCCTGAGTTGGCTAGAGGGGTTTTTTCTAAGAATGTGTTCTTGTCACGGATTTGGAATTATCGCAAGGAATGGAATTAGAGGTGTGACCTGTTCTCCATGGACTTCTGATAACAGTCCCTTTGATGTGTGGTTTGCTTCTCCTTCGCCCAGAAATTTGCTGGTCCAGACCTAGAATTGGAATTCCCCACCCCCCCTCGTCCGGGTGTGGACATTTGAGACTGTAGATATCTTGATGGCCATTCAGTCGAGTAATGTACCCTATTTATTCTAGAAGAACGGCCTAATGGTTGCCAAACAGAGAGAGTTCGAGTGCATTTTTATCTGTTCTGTGTTTCTAGCGTACGGCGTCTCGTCCTGTCGTGTTTCCCTAGTGAACGTTCCATTCCACCCCCCGTGAATGTAATTTTCTTTGTTTCTGGACTTCTCAGTCTTTCCTTTCTCCTTACTATTTTCTCTGTTCATTCTCTGAAAACATGTTAAGTTTTTACCATAATTGCAAAGAGTGGGTCTTCCCCACTCGTTCTGTTTCGCAGCCCTTCTTCCTTAGAGTTTGTGACATTCTCGTAGAGTCCGACCTGAGGAGGACAAGCACTGAGCAAAGCTTATTTCTCATCAGTCCCGGGTGGGGGGAGCGGGGAACAACTCTCAGAGCCGGCGTCACATTTAAAGGGATCTTCTTAATCACGTACTTTGACTTTCTAATGTCCTTTGCCTTTTTTTGAATTGCGCGTGATATTTGGAAGCACATTTGTGACAGTAACACTTGTCATTTGGAAAATGTTTTGGTTTTTTTTCTTTTTTTTTTCTGTCACTCTTCTGTAACTTGGATGCAGATTCTGCAAACTCTTCAGATTCTCATAGCTTCATAATAACAATTAAGTCCAAGCGGAAGAAATCTGGGAGGTTTACAGGGAAGGTAGTATTTTTCCTGGGCCTTGAAAAATGAGAAAGATTTCAGAGAATGATGAAGAAGAACCTTTCTGGCCAAGAAACTCACCCCACTCAGAGCCTAATATACTTGGGGGATAGTAGGTACAGTTTCAGTTGTTACGTGTTTGAGGGAGACTAGAAGGATGACGGGGACACTGGGGGCGTGGTGTAAGGACTTATTGTACAGGTGTCAAATGTCTTGATTTCATCAGTTTTCTCATCTATAAGTCGATGCTCATAGCTGTCATTGCCCCACTGGTATGTTTGAAATTGGAATAAGATATCTATACAGTACCTGGCACATGTTAAGACTCAGTACACATTATCCATCGTCATCATCATTCTTGCCACCATCATTCTAGAGGGAGTAAGGACGGCCAGCCTAGAGTAGGAAGTTACTCCAGTAGCAGTTCGCTAGATGGATTAAGAAGGCATGAGGTGAAAATGTCAGTTAGGCAGACTAGGCGGTGTGGTGAGTTATAAGTAATGAGAGCTTGGATCGAGGCAGGAGTCATAGGGACTGAGAAGGGAACGAGAATGAGAGTGATTATGGAGGTCAAACTGTCAGAATTTGGTACCTGAAAGTTGAAGAGAGGTGAAAGATGACTGACGTTTATAAACAGGTGTCTGAAAGGATGGCAGTGTCATTAGCCAACAGAGAGGGCATAAGAGAGGAACACATGTGGGGTCACGTACAGTTGGAGGTCCCAGGAATACAGCCATTTGGAAGTAGCCAGGAGGTGCAGAAAATGTGGGAGAGGTCTCTGAGCTTGAGGTGTTGGTGGTGAGATTATCGGCACCGAGGAGTCAAACCCACGTAGCTGCCAGCGCAGACGCAGCTCTGGACTGGGTGTGACTTCCACGTGGGAGCCAGCAAGGACAGGGCCTAGGCTCGGCTCCCAGCATCTCGGGGCCAGGGGCCAGCTCTGCTCTGCTCGCCCTGATCTAGACCCTCACAGAAGCATTTTGCTCGTTAATGAAAGGGCAGAGGAAGAAGACCTGGTGAGTGAGAGAGGAAGAGAGACGAGAGAGCTGAGTGTCTTGGGAGCCGCTGTGGGGAATGAGCTGGGTCTTGAAGTCGGGTGCGTTTGACAGCAGATTAGAATCCACGGCCTCCTCGCAGGCAACTTCAGAGCTTCCTGATGAAGCACGAAGTCATGTCATTTCCCATGATGCGTGTTAGGTGCTGAGCAGTTCGGTGTTCCCTTCATTCAGACATGCGTGTGACACATCCAGTTTGGGACCTATCGATTCTTCCTCCTCGATCGTTGTAGCGATGTCCGTTAGACCGGAGTTCTAGAGACCCCGTGTTACAGGTGCTGACTGAATTTTACTGTCCATGTTTTGGTCTCTGCGAAGGCCTCGCTCCACTGGTTTGAGTCAGAATTAAATCGTTGAGACTTTAACCCTAACTAAATAACAGTAGTTAGAATCACTTCCTACAGTACATCTCTTAAGGCTCAGGCTATGTGTTTTCTTACTAATAGAGCTGCCGTATGATTTTTATATTAATAAGATATTTCCAGGTTTCCATAGTCATTTCTTTCCTTTTTTAAGAACCGGCGCTGTAGTTAACAAGGTCGCATTTACGAGCGTGTAGAGTCAAGCTGCGCTGGACAGAAACGGGTTGAACAGTGGGGCTCCAGCCTGGCGCTCAGAGCCCCTCGTAGAGCCTCTGTTTCTTCATCTGCAAAACGGGAATAACAACATCTCGCAGAATTCAGGATTAAAGAAATGGCAGGAATTTCATCCTAGGTCTAGACCAGCAAACTCCTTGGCCGTGCAGAGCTAACGACTCAAGAGAAAGCTTCTTGGACCGCAGAGCGCTAAACAAACAGCATCACGGCTCTGCAGGTTGAGGCTTGGTTTTGTTGCTACTTACCTTTCTGTCAGTGCCGCATCGCGTTAAACTCAGAGGATGTAGAAAACCATTACTCTCTGTGTCTAGGTACGATAGGAATCCATCCCACTTGGATTTCCAGAGGTGATCTATACACCTTCTTTCTGGAACTTTCTAGAGTTGGCTTGGACCTTGGAATTCTTGAGACCCACATCCAGGAGCACACATGACTCAGAATCTTGTACTTTTGAGTCAAGGCCGAGGTTTCCCACAGCTTTCTGCGGCCCTTATGCCCCGGGCCCCCTCTGTTGAGCGGACGCCTCCATGCTTGCTTGCTGCAGCGATGGAATGTTCTGTCCTGTCGGTGACCTGAGGCCAGGACCCAGCCTCTCCTTCAAAGCCTGTAGGTCTGACAATGAGCAAGGGCTTAAGATTAGGTATTGCCACACCTGTCTTGCTCACCAGGATGTCGTGGAGATTAAGATGCGAATGCTTATATAGAGTGCCCTGATTCAGGATCATGTCATTAGGGCCTTGTCTTACCCTCAAAAATGTGTGTCTGCGTTGAGATCAGGTGAGAATCAAGGTTCTCCCTCCGGTTCCTGCCTCAGTCTCTCCTCCAAGAAGCCTGAGCAAAATGCCCCTCCCCCACACTCCCAGGGGTGCCACACCCTTGTCCCACCAGCATGGTCTGTGGGGCTGGCTCTTCTCCACAGGCTTCTTGGGAGCAGAAGCCATGGACTAGAGCGGGAAGTGTGCATCGTAGCACCTGAATGAATTCCTTGACTCTTGTCACACATCATCCTACTTATTTCTCACAAAACCCTCTGCTCTACCTTCATCTTTATAGAAGAAGAAGCCGTGGCCCAGGAATTAAGTCTCTTGCCCGGAGTGTCCCAGCTAGGAGGCATGAGCCCAGGTCTTTTTCACTCTTGAGCCTGTATTTATGTCATGGGGCTGACTGGCTCCTCTCAGAAGGGCTTTTTGGTTAATGCTTCTGTCCCCAGAGTTTATCCCCTGAGTGAGCTCAGACCTCTGTGTTTGACACAAGTCACCCCTCTGAGATGGAGGTGCCTGCCTGCTCTGCAGCTGAGTGGTGTGGTTAATCCCATCAGACATTCTCAGAATGCTCTCATTTACTGACTAAAACCACTGATGTCACCAGGAAGTCCTCCCCACCTCCTGTCCACTTCCCTATCCACCGCTTATTCATTGTCTGGCCATCGGCGTGAAAACCTTTGTTCCAGGAGCAGGGAGAGGCCAGTCACAGTGCATGTTCAGTGGCTCGGAAAACTTTAAGTGAGGGTCATCCCAGCCGCCTACTTCGAGCTGTATTTCCATGTCACAGACGTTTCGGTGATGTCCTGAAAGCATCCATTTTCTTTTCACATTCTCCCTACTTCGAGCTGTATTTCCATGTCACAGACGTTTGTTTCGGTGATGTCTTGAAAGCATCCATTTTCTTTTCACATTCTTGACTATTTACTTTCGTACTTAAGGGATTCACTTAGAGGCATTAGGGTGTTCGGAACTAGTCTAAGACATTTCTCAAGCACCTCCAGTCCTGACTCTACCCCAAAGCCAGGTCACCAGGACAGGGCGTACCTGGCCCGATCAGATCACCGTGATTCCTTGCCACACGGTTGCCTTTTTGAAATCATGTTCGAACACAGGTATCTGACCATCAAGGGCATGTTTTAGTATTTTAAAAACAAATATTGTTAGCAAGCATATTATTCATTACAGTGATCGATGTCCCTCTAACAAAGTCGCCTTGACCCAGAGATCAAGGCTGAGAAAAAGTATCTTTTACATGTTGACCTGTTGGGCTTCCGGCTACTGGACACATTAGAGCTCCTGGGATCAACTTTCTTCACCTTCTGGTTTCTGTATTTTGTCTCGTATTTGTTATTTTTGGTCTTGTTTTGTATTTGTTATTTTTGATCTTAATATACCTGTGCTTTTTGGAGAATTGTCTCAGATCACTGGGCCAGAGCTCTCTGTGGGCAGAAGCTGTATTCATGTTTCACAGTTGGATGCCTAGAACCTAGCACAGAACCAATCACGTGGAAGGGCCAGACGAATGCGTGAGTGTGCGTGTATGTGTGGGAGGTGTGCAGACAGACAGATCATCAACTTTAAACTCTGTTGGAAGAGCAGTGATCGGGGAACAAATGACAGTCTTGGGAGATCATGAAGGGAGTGAAGAATATCGAGCAGTGTGTTGCCTGTCGCCCTGTGAAACAGGGATTCTCCCCCACTTTAAATCGGAGAGAACAGAGGCTCAGAAAGGTAAAGTTGCCTGGTAAAGTGAGACCTCATAACTAGCAAGTAGGTGGTAAAGACAGAATTCAGACCTAGGTCAGCTTGACTGCAAACATTGGCCGTTCTACTCAACCTAAGTCTGGTTCATGTTGAGAAGAAATCAGGTGACTTCATCCAACCCACTGCCTTCAGAGGAGACCACATCTAAACAGAGCCGTGGCTGCAAGTTCCCCCCAGGTGGATGATTCACACGCTGAAGTCTTCGGCCACAGCAGACGGCCCTGTCAGCCCACTCAGTCTCTCCCCTGGGAGGACTGGTGGGCACTTCAGAGGGAACCCAGGCCAGCTGGGACTCCCGACTCCTTCCCCAACCTGGTTTTCCAGTTGTTCCCCTTAGAGATCAACCACCCATCAGCTCAGGCCAAACTCTGAATAAACCTCTTCTCTCCACATGATCCATCAGCAAATCTTAGACGTTCTACTTCTGGTTCTGTCCCGAAGCAGATCTCCCTCATCCGAGCTGCCCTCTCTCTCCTGGACCGGTGCAGGATCCCACTGTCTCCTCTGCTTCCACTCTGCCCGGGTTCTCCATTAAGCAGCCAGAGCCATGTTTTTGAAATGTAAACCAAGTCACTTCCCTCCCCAATCCTAAACCCTCCAGTGTTTTCCCTTCGTATTTAAAGAAAACCCAAAGCCCCACTCACCCTCCCACCTCATCTCCGAGGATGTTCCCTCTTGTCCTGGGCGTTTCAGCCACCCTGACCTTGCGCTTACTCCAGGCCACCAAGCTGCTGCCTGACCAGGCCCACACACAGCCCTTGTTCTCGGTAAGACCTCCTCAGTGAGGCCTGTCCTGACCCCATCTACCAGAGCCTCAGCCCACCCTCCCCGTGCCTTGACCCTGCTTCCTTGTCTTCGTAGCAGGTGAACTGTAAGGTGAACTTACAGTTTGCATCTGGCTGGTGACTTGGAGATTATCTGTGTCCCCCATCGGAAAGGGAGGGCGGGGAAGGGGGCACTGCTCTGGCATGGCCTCTGCCCCTGGCACTGCACGGGGCCTGCCTCAGGTGGGCAGGCTGCGAATAAATGAACAAGCGTAAATCAGTCCTGATTTTTTAAAACATGTCTCTCTGTTGGTACAATGCCTCCGTTTAAATCCCTGCTGCGAGAGAAGCGCATGCAGCATGCATTCAAGTGAAGTGGCCTGACTTGACTTTCTCACCCTGCACAGTTGCCCTAAAATTGGCTGCAGCCACACGGATGTGAGAATGTCTGATCTCATCCAGGACGAAGCGCTTAGAAGGGCGATCGAAAGCCACAAGAAGAAACATCGTCCATCAGAGTAGACAAAGCCACCCGCCTGCGGGGAAGTGCTCAGCCTACCTCCTGCCCCAGCCACCGTGGAGAGCTGTACTTATCGAAGCACATAGACCTGCCGCATAGCTTACTTTGGGGTAAAACTTGAAGGTTTTAAGTGTAATCGAAAGCATTTTTTCTATGTTACAATAAAAATTCAAGGAAATTCTATTGTTTATTTTTAAGTATTCTGTAATTTTAAATAAAATTTTGACTATCTGCAGTATGTTTTGTCTGTCTACCTCCCAAGGTGTAAACACTTCCAGTGGTGCAGGCTGGGTGGTGCCGGGCCTTTCTGTTTTTAATACTTAAAACTGTTTTTTATAGTTTTAACTAAACAATGTCTTTCAAGGGATATTTAAAATGGAAATACGTAGAAACAGCCAAATTGCAAGCATTTTCTATCAGTAAGCAATAGCATGAGGTTATAAAGCAAAGCCAGTTTACTTACCTATATTTACTCTGTATGTTGGCAGTTCCAAATGTGTAAATGCTTTTCTTTGTCACTCCGACTGGCACAGAATGCTCCCGGAGCAGACTTATCGGTACCGTGATAATCGGTGCCATGATAGCTGCCGCCCACAGTGGAAACTTTGCTGCGGCCTGAAGTGGTGTCCGTGGGAAGCAGCCCCGTCCTGGCTGTTCCCCACCTTGTGTGGTGTCTCTCTACGAGTGGCTTACCCACCCTTGACCTTGAGTCTTCAGCCACGAAATGAAGATGTCGAGCCTGACGTTCTCAAATGGCCCTTTAGCCCCAAGAGTCTGTGGACCTACAACTAGCAGCGTCTTAAAATTGAATATCATTGATTATATTCTAATTGTGTAAAGAGTGCTAATCTATTAACAGTCTCCATAGCAAACTTTCATTAACTAGAATAATTAATGAAATCAGACAAAGCACGCCCTGACGACACTAGGAAACCAAGGATAGCTAATAATGGCCAATATTTATTGAGCACTAACTGTGTACCAGGTGCTATTCCAAAGTGCTTTACATATATATTATCTCTGATAATCATCACAGCCTGATGAGAGAGCTACGGTTATTATTCTCACTTTACAAATAAGTAAAACAAGGCACAGAGAGGTAAAGTAACCCATAGAAGTTCATAGAGCTATTAAGTGGCTGAGCTGGTGTAGTAGGTTGTCTCGTGTCAGGATCTGGATTCTTAATCCCACACTTGCCTCTTCTTCCCCATCTCCCCCTCTCCGCCCCCCCCCCTCCCCGCCTATTTCTTTAGAATCTAAGAATATATTCAAAGTCCACATTTAAAAACTAAACCTTTTGGTCTACGGCCATGCTACCCTGAACAAGCCCGATCCCATCTGATCTCGGAAGCTAAGCAGGGGCAGGCCTGATCAGTACTTGGATGGTAGACCACCTAGGAAGACCAGGTGCTGTAGGCATAAAAAATAAGGGATTGTAAGCTGACAAGGTCCTTGCAGTCTGTGAGGTCAACCAAGGGTTACCGCACCTAAAATAAATAAATAACGAACCTTTTGTAAATAAACAGGCATATCCGTGTGTGCAAAAATTGACGTCTAAGAGGCAGTGATGCCTATGGAAGAAGAACATTTGAGTTTAAAAGCATTGTCTTAAAACAGCAGAATTAATTTGAAAATATTTTCATGGAATTCAGAAAGTGGTATGCTACAAACTGAGTGATTTTGAATTTCTTAAGATGCTTTATCTACATCAGACTTCCTGAGGAAATGATTATGTTTAAGCCAGAACAAACATACTTTTCACGGGTTGTGATTCTTTTGTGAAATACTTTGTTTCCTAAACAGATAGAGATGAGCATGAAATGTTTGCCCAAGATTCAAGCTGCATTTTTCCCAACTCTTTCCAAAAAGAATCCTAAGATATTAGTGTAAATACCAATATCTGTTAGAAAAATGCAAATGACGCTATTCCACTGTGGAAAAGGGATAATATTCGTGTCCTGTGAAGCTTTTTGTTTCTCTTTAGTCTTCAGATACTATATTTTGTATATTTGGCCAATTAAAGAATTTGAAGTTTATATCAAATTTATGTGTATCTTTGAAGATTTACCATTTGGTTCTCGTGATCAATCTGGCATATGTGTTACATTTCTGTTAACGCGAGTTTTCCCAAAACAGTGAAAACTTTTCTCCAAATGAAATCATATTTTTCTGACCGAGAGACTCAGTAACATAAGAAAGACGAAAGGGGAGCAGCGCTAGTCGAGGCGGGGGCGGGAGGTGGTCCCCTCCTTCCCAGGCAGCCCCACGGCCCTGTCTGAGGTCACCCAGGGCCCCATGAGTAACATTTGAAACCGCACTACGCATGGTAGCTACATCATTTTTTTTTTTCCAGATACAACTGATTTAAGACTTGGACAATTGTGTGAACATGGCATTTTTCAAAAACGCTAGTTCCTTAAGAAGCTTCCAGTTGAGTGAGTGTAAAACGTGACGACAAACTCCAAAGGATGAAATGATTGCTTTCTCACCTCACGTAGAGCCTCAGGCACGGAGCATCCAGCCTGAAGTGGCTCCTGCAGTGAGGCTGCTCCCTGAACTCTCCCCAGCTGAAGTTTTACGTGAGGAGAGAAATTCCAGGCCTCAGACGAACCGAGGCCACCAAGAACTGGTGGCTGGCTACACACCAGGCTCAGGTCTAAGTGCCTTAAATGTGTCACCTAAGTGAATCCTCCCCACAACCCAAGAAGGCAGTGCTTCTTACTCCCATTTTACAGATGAGGAAACAGGCTCGGAGTCATCAAGTCATTTGCCTGAGGTCACTCGCGAGTGTGTGATACAGCCCGTAGCGGAATGACACAGTGAGTTCAGAAGGGAGCGTGCTGACCCACAAGGGTCTGGGACCATAGAAGACAAATGCGCCTCTACCCCATCTTCCTTATTTCTGTTGCGGAGACCACCGTTTCCCGGGCTTGCAGGCCCTGGTCCTCCATGCACTTAGCATAGCCTGGGGCTCCTCCTTTCCCTGCTTCCCTCCACAAACGCTCCCCGCCTTCCCCGCGCGTCCAGCCTCTCTTCCTGGCTTTGCACTTAGACTATGCACTAACCGTCCAGCTGCTCTCCGACCCCTAATCCGTCTTCCCTACATTAACCTACTAGAATACTGATGGGGTGACTCCACATCCTACTCGAAAACCTTCCTTTTCCCACGAAACGAAGGTAAGGCCTGGGATTCAGGATTCTACCACAGACCAGCCCCACAGCCAGCTCTTCCATGTGACCCTATGTCCCCAACACTTCAGTTCACCTCCTGTCCATACAGCAAGGTTTCCTCTGGGAGGAGCTACCCCTCAGTACTCCTGATGACACACACAGATGACCTTGGGCAAGTCATTTCACTGCCTCACGCCTCAGATTTTACAAATAAACTAAAAGATTTGGACTTCTCTCCAAGGTTTCTTTAAACTCTAAGATTCCATGTCATGTTTTCAGAATGGATCCTGCGGGAAGTATATGGCCATTGAAGGAAAACAGACGGACATGAAAATTAGTATATATTTGAACCAAATGCATATATTGCATCTTCAACTAGTAATTCAACAAATACTTTTTAAGGCCCACTTTATGCCATGTTTTATGCTAGTCTCTTCGGATACAAAAATCTTCCCTTTCCTCTGGAGGGCTTCTTGTCTAGTTGGGGCAGACAGGTACGTAAAAAAATAAATTCCAAACACAAAAGGTTATGTGAGTGCCGTGTATAGCACGAAGAAAAGAAATACTGGAAAATTATTGAATAAACAAAAGTTGTTTTAGTAAATTAGGCAAAAAGATTCCAAACAAGTTAATAAAACGTCTTTGAAACTTTCTGATTTAGAGATAGGGGTAAATCATGAGGGTTGATTACCCAGATGTACTGGAAATTAATGTTTTGGAAATCTGCCTTCTAGCTTGTGTCAAATTTCATGGAAAGGGGTAACTATTCTGAAAAGAAGGAAGTTAAAATGGAGGGGAATAGGAACTCTCATACATTGCTTGTGGAAATAAAAATTGGTGGAACCACTTAGAAAAGTTTCTCTTTTAAAAGAAAAAAAAGGTTAAATATAAATTTCCCACACGACCCAGCAATTCCACTCCTACATATGTACCCAAAAGAAGTGAGGACATACGTTTATACAAAGACTTGTGTACGAATGTTCGTAAGTAACATGATTTATAATATCGACAAAAGCGGGAATAATCTGAATGTCCAGCTGGCGAATGGAAAACGACCAAAGGGGTGGATCCAGACCGTGGGATACCGCTTGGCAATAAAGAGGAGTGAGGTACTTCTCAGTGCATGACATGCTACAACATGGCTGAACATGACGCACTTCTGTGAACTGTCCAGAAAAGACAAATCTGTAGTATGGAGAGTAGGTTAGCACGGCCTGGGGCTGGGGGTGAGAACGGCGAGTAACTTCGAACAAGGGATCGCTTGGAAGTGAAGGAAAGGTTCTAAAACAATTGTGGAGGTCGCACAACTGTAGATTTACTGAAAGTCACTGAACCCAGCACTTAACACAGGTGAATTGCATGGTCCATGAATGATACAAACAAATAGGCTGAGAGGGGATGGCCTTCCTCTCGGTCATTTGCAATGTGTGAGCAGCTATAAGAGCTCTTGGTGCCCAAAACTCAGCCGGTACCCGCGTCTCTAGCAATCTTCTAAGAGCAGTTTTTGAGTCTTAAGTGTAAAGATGAGAGTGAAATAATTTTATTCAAGCCTCAAGAAATCCGGGATTAAAAGAAGCAATGACTAAAAATGAAAACTTAAGCGTTAATAAGTGGATAAGATGGATAAAATCAAATAGCCATTGATAACAATAAGGAACTTAACTTTACCTAGTTCTATTTTTTGTCTCCCAATTATATACTTATCTTCTATGCCATAATCACTAACAGTTATCAATAGTTCTAATTAGCTACTTTGACTTTTTAAAAGTATAAAGGAGTGAAAACCATGGGCAGTTCAATTCTCTATTCACCCTGCCACTGGGAAGGATGAAATTCAGTCCCTAAAGGTGACCTGGTGAGCAGAATAACCCAAATGTATGACAAGATCATAAATATTTATGACCACAGAAAGAAACATTTAGTGGGGATTTTTTTTTTTTTAATGAGCAAATACAGAATTCATTTTCGAACAAAAACAAAAAGAAAAAGCAAGATACATTTATAAAAGGAAGCCCCTCACGGGCCATCCTCTGTCATAAACAGAATGTAACCCCAAAGTGCAGTGCTGTTAAGAAAGAGTCAGATGCAGTTGGAATGCATGGGAAAGGTTGTTATTTCGAATCGGGGAGACGGCCACCGGGCTCTGCGTGGGGCCCCGAGCTGAGCTGTCAGCCTGGTTATGGTCACCACAATTCACAAGGAACATGGAGACTGATTAGTACAGAGAACAGTAAAAACAAGGCCAAGATGATGAAACATGGACGCAGTCCTGAAAGGAAATGGGATGTTTTTGCCCGCAGACGAAAAAACTGAGGCTTCTGTTTTATACAAAACGTGGGACTCTGGGAGGAAGATGCTATAAGGCAATTAACAAGTACCACGGGAGGGCCAACTAAAGGTTCTTTGATGCTCAGAAGAAAAAATGACCGTTAGCATCTTGGCGCAAGGGCACTTACCCAGGAACCCATAGATCTGGGTAAAGGGGCTGTGGATAAAATTCGGAAGGCTTATGAATTTGTAGGGGGGAAAAATTACATCTTTACTTTTACTAACCTCTAATTGGAACTTAGGCTTTCCTACAATTACAAATGTCGACAATGAATTCCAGTAGAATTAGCAGTACCTGTGACTTCATCACCAAAAAAGAATGATAAATATTTTCACATTGCATTTCTGTTCCTATAAAGATCAATTTAGACTTACCTCGTCTTTTAAAGTATAGTACTTAGTCAGCTTCTGGCAACGATGGACTAAGAAAAGTTGAATCTACCCTCTCGCCTTTAACAACTAAACGTCTGGACGACATATATGAAACAGTAGTTTTCAGACACTGGACAATATGACAGGGACATGGCCCTTGTTTGCTGCCTGGAGAGTTCCAGGCCACCGGAGAGAGGTGGGAGACTCAGGTTTACCTGCGCGGAGAAGCTGAAGATTCAGGGAGTCCAAGGAGCTAGAATCTGCAAAGCATAGGGCCGAGGAGGACAGAGCTGCTCAAGCAGCAAGCTCTGGAGATGTGCAAAGGGTCCCCCTATAGTCTCCAGCTGAGTCATCATCAGCCATGCCTGAGGAAACTACCTGAGGCCCGGAAAGAACCTTCCAGAGGGTCAGAGGGAACCAAAACCGGAACTCACACAGGCTTCAGAATGTTCCTACTCCCATCAGCCAGCATGGAGCAAAGTTAGTCCCGGACAAAGGGATGTGCTCATCCTGCTTAGCAATGCTTGAAAGCGAGCCTCAAAAGCAACGGTAGGCAAACTTGTATGTGAAGGGCCAGACAGTAAATATTCTCAGCTTTACAGGACGTCTAGTCTCTGTCGCAATGACTCCGTTCTGCCATGGTAATGTGAAAGCAGCCCCGGACAATATGGAAATGATTGATAGTGGCTATGTGCCAATGAAACTTTTATTTACATACACTGAAATTTTAATTTAATATCATTTTCACGTGCCACAAAATATTCTTTGGATTTTTTTTTAATCATTTGAAAATATAAAAACCATCCTTAGCTCATGAGCAATACAAAAACAGATAGGGAGCTGGATTTGGCCCCTGGGCTGTAATTTGCTTACCTCTGATCAAAAAGATTGTACTGTCTCTAATTAACTGTGTCTCAGAATAATTTAACTGTGTCCCAGAATTAACTGTGTCCCAAAATATTTAAAAGAATCCCCCAAATAAATTATTTAATAAAAGAAATCTAGCCCCTAACAATGTCAAATTTACAATGTCTGGCATCCAATCAAAAAGTTCCGAGCATGCAAAAAAGTGGGAACATATGATCTATAATGAGGAGAGAAATTATTCAATGAAAATAGACTCAGACATGACACTGCTGATAAAATGAGTACAGCAGGACATTAAAACAGCTATTGAAAATATACTCCAGATGTCCAAAGAGATAGAGGAAACACGAGGTGCTGTGTTGGAGACATGGAAGATGTAAAAATGGCTCAAGTCAAATTTCTAGAGAGATAATGTAGATCAGCAATGAAAACTACACTGGATAGGGTTAACAGCAGATTAGACACCGCTGTAGAAATAATAGTGAGCTTGAAGATACAGCACTAGAAACTAAATGTACTGAAACACAGGAAGAAAAAGGGTACAAAAAAAATAACACGCACACATACACGCACACACAGGAAATAGTAGACAGCATCAGTGAGGCGTGGGACAGTGGTAAGCAGCCTAACATACATGTATTTGGGGTCCCCAAAGGAAATAAGACAGAAGAAGGAGAAAGAAAAATACTTGAAGAAATAAAATACAGTACATATTAAACCTGCTGTTAGATCTTATTTACTGTGTTAATAAAGAAGCATATCTACCAGATCATAAATTTTCAAAAAGTTTCAATAACTATTTCCAATATAATTGGTTTCCTTTATAATCTTAGCTTTTAAAAGCACTGATCTGAAAGGGAGTGTAACACTTCGTCAGACCGCCTAAGGGTCCAGGGTACCATGGAGGTCGAGATCCCAGGTGGTACTGGTACCCTCTCAGGTATGGGCCTCTGCCACGGTTCTAGACCATTCTCTGTCAGGGTCCACTATGATCCATACATCTCCAGCACTTAACGCAGAGCCTGGCACCTCAAAGTTGCCCACTGATTGTTTGATAAAGAAGGCATTTAAAAAAATGTTCTCTGTGTCCTTGGAAGATTAAACAAGAAATAGGAATAAATTAGGAATAAATAGGAATAAATGCTGACGAAGGTCCCCCCCGACCGATGGGGTTTGCCGTCTGTCAGTTCACCCACCTCGTTTAGCATACGCTTTCCCATCGGTCCTCTCTACAGCCCTGGTCCTGGTGAAGAAGCTGGGCCCCGAAGACCGAATCTTTACCCAAGTCTCTGAGTTTATGAGCAATGGGACCAGACGCCCCAAAGCAAGTCCCCGCTAGGCCAGGGCTGTGGCCAAACAGGAAAAGACTTCATGCCAACCAAATCCTGGGCCAGACCATGGAGCGATCACGTGAAGTCCTCGAAGGAACCCCAGCTTTAGCAGGATCTTAGGGGGGACCCAGGCTCTTCTATCCCTTGGGACTAATTCCCTTTCATTAAGGTGAACTCATACATGGGCACTGGGGTGTGGCAGTTAGGGAAGCAAAGATACCATGAAAGGATGTCCTAGCTCCTGACCCTGCCCTAGCCACTCACAGCCTGTCACCCCTAGCTTTCTTCAAAGCCTCCCTCAGGGCCTCTTTCTTAATTCTGTTGATAAGCAGTAGAGGGCGGGGCTTGGGAGGCTCCATTTGCTTTAGGCAGCACCTCACAGTCACCCTTCAAAAGATCCCAAGTTCTTGCTACCTGCATCTGATTTCTGATACCCAAGACAAGTCCCCCACTTCACCATAATGAAAGACGAGATCCTACATCATTGAAATGATTCTTCTGCT
>NW_006439568.1:3316144-3316483 GCF_000325575.1 Pteropus alecto | reverse complement strand
AGTTGTACATCGTGTTCTTTTTTTTTCTTTAAAAAAAGAAAAAAAAAAAAGCTCTTCTGATGAGGTGAAAGCCTGATGACCCACTTCATCCTGAGTCCATTCATCACTCCTCCCTCCCAGCCTTTCGGATGTCAAAGCACAGGTGGTTTCTAATGGTCCCACTTGGTAGCATCTGTTCATCTCTGTCTCCCAGGGTCCCATAATGGTAAAGTATTGATTAAAACAAAACAAGTGACGAAATCTCCCTCACTCTGCTTTTCTTTATCAATTTACGCTTCATACATGTCGGAGGCTCGGAAGTGGACTAACACGACTCCAGAGAGACAGAGCGAGGGAGAG
>NW_006439568.1:3288595-3316120 GCF_000325575.1 Pteropus alecto | reverse complement strand
CAGCCTCAGTCAATATTTTTGGCATGAATACTGGGTTCTTTAAGAAAATAGTGTTTCCCAAACTCCAACTGTTCAAACTCCTCTGTCAGAGTTTTGCCATATCCCACTTGTGGACTGTATTATTATTTGCTTATTTTTTTTACCTGAATCGAGTCACTTTAAAAACTGTTTCTCCTTCTCCTAAAGAATAATATATATGAAATTACTGGCTTGATGTGCTAAGTATATTTTAAAACATATTAAAGTAAATACATAATTCTTAAAATAAAAAGGAATAGGTATCTTGAAGCACCTACAATCATCCTGGGTGGCTCTCTGGGAAACTCTGGCATAGAGCAGAGCTAGGGGCCCAGGCCAGTGCCCAAAGCCTTCCCACAAGAACCTCCCTCCGTACGCTGCCAGCGTTGAAATAAAGAAGTCCCTTGAGAGTAGGTTGACACCAGCATGAAGCTTTGGCTATTAATCATCAAGGCATAACGCCCACCCACTGTGGTTGGGAATTCAGCATGGACTGGCAGAAAGGACAGGCGGCGAGGGGGAAGGCGGGGAGTAAGTTGCTGACCAATGGGTCTGAGTTTCACATGAGAAGTGCAAGCTGGGGAACGTGGCTTTCTGAGCCTCTGGGCTGCCCGTGCTGGCTCACACCCACACGGCTCAGCCAGGCATTCCCATTTCTCCCCGAGCAGTAATCGTGAGCTTACCAGCATATCCCATCTGCTTCCTTGAGGCAGGTGACATCCCTGCCAATCATGGGAGCCGCACAGGGAGAAGCCAGCTCCTGGCACTCCGGAGCACTTGCATTCAGCAAATCAATGTTTCCTGTGGGCCTGCGTTGGCCTTCGAGACAGGGCTCTGCATCTAACCACATGTCAGAGGTGGCATTTAATGCCGGCAAAGGAATACCAGCTTCATACCGCACAGAGCCGAGGGTGAGGCAGCAGCTGGCTGGTTGTTGACGGTTCGGCCAAGTGGACACTGTACCGCGGGCGGGAAAGGGGCTGCCATGGAGGGTGCATATCAAGTCACAGATGAGAGCCCAGCTTTGGCTGCTCGGCGAGCCGTGAGAGGTTGCAACATGTTTTTAGCTGACCTCAGCTCCGCAGAGCCAGGCTCTCAGGGAGCAAGGTTGAGGGGACTCAGGCGCCCTTGAGCATTTTTCCCAGAATGGCTGGGTATGTCAGAAGACCCAAGTTCCAATTTCACTCTCTTTCTTACTAGCTCTGTGACCTGAGATGACTCCATTAACCCATCTGCCTCTCAGTGACTTCATCGATGCAAAGCTGCTGTCACCCCCACCTCCACATGCCTCTTGGGGCCGTTCAGATCCCGTGGGATGTGACAGGTAGAATGAATTGAGCACTAATGGGGAGAAGCCTGGCTGGACGTGTGGGGAGCCCAGGACACCTCAGGCCCTGTTGCTGCTTCCGAGGCGGCTTCAGTATATGTGAATGAATGTGAATGCGTGAAAATCAAACAATGCGAAGTGCCAGACAGACTCGTGATAGGTTACCCTGGGTGTGGGCAGGGGTGAGGAAGGACCAGATTTGAAGGTGGAGTAGTTAATTTTTCTAAAATACATATTCATGTCTTTACAATAAACTTAATCTTTTTCAAAGATAATTATAGAGAGTCGAATTGTGCAATCAGATCCATGTGGCAGACATAGTCCCTCGGGAGGCAGAAGTGAGAAAGTCCTACAGGCTGTGAGGAGTCAGAAAAGACTATCTGCACCAGGGAGACCTGACTTGGGTGATGAAGGAGGGACCGACCTGGGCAGGTGAGAGGGAGCAAAGCCATCCTCTCAGGGGACCAGCGCGAGCAAGTGCCGGAAGCCTGGACCTCGGAGTGGCGGGAGCAAAGGGGAAAGGAGGCCGGGCAGACGAGCACCCAGGCTCACACTGGGCACTCAAGCACACGCACGGACCCATCACCTGCCAGGTCACTATGTACTGACTATCTGAGCATGCAAGGTCCGTAGCGAATACTAGAAATGTCAGCACTTGGTTCGTTTCAGAGATAACGAAGAAAGAAAACGCCCAGGTTTAATGGGGTTGGGGGGCGGGGAGCCAAAACCATAAGCAAAAAGACCCGGGGAGAGTTAAACCACAGAAAATGTAGAAAGAAGCTGTGCTGAGGGATTTAATAAAATTTCCACATCTTAAAAGTGCCCTGGGTGGGGTCTGGGAAGTGAAAGATAGAGTCATTTGTATCATCCTTTTCTCCCCCAAGGAAACCAGCCGACAGCCACTCAAAACCTAGGCTCTGGCTGCTGGAGGAAGCGGTGGGGCAGCCACACCTACAGCTCATGATAAAATCTGAGACCAGACTATGAGCTGTGCAGGGGACGCACTTGGAGCTCAAGACAGATGCCAGCCTGACCCACGGCTTCCCACCTCTCCACATACCGGTCTCTCCCAAACGTCCAGGGCACAAACAAGGGCCTCGGGGCTGGCATCCTGGGCTGGCGTCCCCCCCAGAGCCCAGAGACTGGCCATGGCATTTGGACCGAGTCCTTGGCCTCGCTCAGCCTCAGGTCCTCCCTCTGTGAGATGAAAGCGCAAGGACCCCTGGCCAGGAGGGTGACATGAGACGGGGCCTCGGTCAGGGGACGGCTCCTCGTCGTGTCCATGTCGTTTATTCACATCACGCACAAGAAACCCGGACACTGCCATGGCTGTGAGGGTGGCTTCCCAGGGAGAAAGACGCTTTCTCTGTCACTTCCCCTGCTGGCAGCCTCCTGTTTCTGGACTCGTGGCACTGAGGTGGGGTGCGGGAGTCAGGGAGGGAGGCAGGAGTTACTGGGCTTCCTGGGCTGGCCACCCCACACTGGCTGTGGAAAAGGGCACCCCCGTTTCCGGGAGCTCTACCCAATAGTTCGCCCAACAGACGCATGACCCACATCGGCGAGTTTGAGGTTGGTCAATGACTTAGCTGACGCCATCACTTTGCGTTTGCAAATCTGTCCTCTGAACTTGAACATGCCGCTGTTGGGATTTGTTGTTTGAAGTATGTGCGCATGGTGGAGGGAGGTGGGGAGGTAAAAACACGTCCCCTTCCCGGCTGTCATCTTCGCTTGCTAACCTAAGTCAGCTTTCCGGAGACGGCTCTGCAGTGGCAGCTGCAGATGGCGAACCTAAGGGTCTGAACGCCAGCTCTGCCACCGGCTAGTGCGGGGGTGTATTTGGAGCAAGTTTCTTTACGTCCCTCGGCCTCAGTTTGCTCATCTGTAAAATGGGGGTCATTGGGAAGATAAATCCGAGGGCGTATGTGAAGTGTGAAGGCAGGGCCTGGCACACCGTGTGTGCTCAGTGTAAGGAGCTATGTGGGCAGCTTCTTTCCATAAACCTTTATTGAGTATCTACTATGTGCCTGGCATCTGGGCTCAAGGGAAACGATAGTGAACGAAGCAGAAAAGGTGTGAGGGGGGAGGGACAATAAACAGGCAGAGAGCAAAATGCCTGGGGTGTGCACGGTGACGAGGACCAGGGAGGAAAATGGAGCTGGGTAGGAGGAGGGTGAAGTTGTAAATAGGATAATTAGCAGAGGACTTGAGAATGCGCTGTTCAAACAAATACCAGAAAGGTTAGCCACAAGGACGAGGACGTGGGGGTGGGGATGGGGGTCTGTCCTGATCTCCTACCAGCTGTTCCTTTCTCAGGCCCTGCTCATTGGGCCAACTCTCCCTTTCCCCATCACTCTGCCTTGGGGCCAGACAGAATGCTCCGCCTTCCCCAAAGCTCTGAGGCCCCCGCCTGCCTGTGGCCTGTGGCAGGTGCTGCTCTCGGTCTGGACTCTTCCTTGAGTGCTCAACAACTCTCCTCGCCTGGCCAGCTCCGCGTCCTTCAGGACTCAGCTTAGCCGCCCTGCCCTCTACTAAGCCTCGCGGACCCTCCAACCCCCGCCCTGCAGTCACCTTAGGTGCTTGGTCTCTGGGTTCCCGCCGCAGTCTGTAGCACCCCCATCGCCACACAAAACACAGGGGTTCCTCCGAGCAGGGACTAGGGCCGCGCTGCCACCTGAGACCTGCGCCGCGGGTCCGTGTCAGAGGAGCACATGAAAGCGGGAAAATGTCTCCTGCCTCTCCTGGGATCTGTCATGACTTCCCGGCTCCAGGTCCCAGGTACAACAGAGCCCTTCAAGCTTCACCCTCTGGGGTCCCTTCCCCTTCCTCCAGAAACTTGCTGATAGTATGGGCGAGGGAAGAACCCCCTTCCTTGAGGAGGCACGGGGGAGGGGGTCCTTCCCGGGGACGTCCCCGAGTCCCCCGAAGGGTTCCCACCACCTCTCAATCGAATGTCACGAGAGCGACGTGAAGAAGCTCGCAAAGTTCTAGGTGACCTTGTCTTTCGTTACTGTCAGGAGGATCCCTGAGAGGAGTGAAGAGGAAGCAAGAGTTCGGGAAAAGATCCAGTGAGAAAAACCAACCGAACGAGGAAAGGAAGCTAAGCGCCTGGGAGCCCAGCGCTGACGTCTTTCTTCACCCTTTCATCCGACATGTGCTGGGGACCTGCCTCGCGCCACCCTCGGCCAAGGCACCGGGCATGGAGAGCGGGAAAGGTCCTCGTCCCGGCAGAGGGCTGAGGCGTGGATGCAGACGGATGCTGGCTGCCACGGGGTCTCGTGAAGGGCCCGGGAGGAGAGCTTCTAGATGGTGATTTTTTTGCAGTGATATACCTTTTTTCTGTGTCATGCCTGGCGGAGCCAATAGCGGACTTGTGGCCTCGGCCGGGGCTTCTGGAAATGCAGGGTTCTAAGTTGGAAGGTCAGAGGCCTTATTCCAGGGAACAGTGAAGGGCCATCTAAGTCTGCATCATGGGGCGCCGCCCGCAGGCCCTTCCCAGCACCCAGCTGCCAGGAACTTTGGCTGCTGGAGCTCACGACTGGGTCCCTCTGCCTTCCCCAGGGGCAGCTCACAGGTAAGGACTGGGTGACAGGGAAGCAGAAAGCGATCTACTCTCTGGGGCCACCTCAGCTCCAGAGCTGGCATGGGCTCCGGCCTCGGTTACCAACCCGCTTCCTTCACCCTGCCCCCCAAGAGATGCTCCTAATTGCACCCCCGACGCACCTACGTGCAAATCTCCAACTCGGAAATGGATTCCAGGGAACCCGACACAAAAACGAAACCTGTTTCAGACGTTGTCCGTCAGCTTCATAACGGGTCCTGGACTAGCCTGGGCACCCTGATGACGGGCATCGTGAATGCCTTCGGAACCCCGATGACGGGCATCTGTGAATGCCACACATTGACCTCTAACGGCCTCTGAGGACTGAGAGAATCAAGACTGTCACTGTTCCTTGGGGACTTCAGAATTTCCAGGCTGGAAACGTTCTCATTCTTTTTGGCATTTCTATCCAACGTCTGGCAGCCTTCACCATCTGGAAGTTCTTCCTTGCTTCAAACCGGAATCCCCCCTTCTGTGATGTCTCCCCATTTCCTCTCTCTTTTCCTCCATGGAGCCGTGTTCTTGCCAAGAAAGAAAGTTAAAAGGGAACAAAGACATATGGTTTTCTTATTAAGACCAAAGCCCGCATTTTAGGAGAGTCACAGGAAAGCGTTCAGATGAGGGCAGCGGAAGTGCCTTGGCCTCCCACCAACATTCGAAATGGATTTTTTTTTTTTAAAGTTACCAAAACAATAAGTCCTCCTTTTTGTCCAGTTCATTAAACTTTGGAGTAGTAGGAATATGCTGGAGGCCCCTACTCAGAGGCGGCATGGCGCAGAGAGCCCCGAGTTTGGAGTCTGACGCGTGACATTCCAAAGCCTGCTCCTGCCACTCGCTAGCAGCGTGACCCTGCAGAAGGCTCTTCGCCTCGGAGCCTGAGTTTTCCTTATTGCTCAATGGGGGACACCAGCTACCTGCCTGTGGCGCAGGGTTATTGAGAGAGGTAGGCTGAGGACATGAAAAAGCTCAGTAAACCATGAAACCCTGTCGCAGTGTATGTATCCAAGACTGAAATCCGGGACAATGTTCTGAGCAGCTACTAGGTACTGAATCCCACATTTTTTTTTTTAAAGTTACCAAAACAATAAGTCCTCCTTTTTGTCCAGTTCATTAAACTTTGGAGTAGTAGGAATATGCTGGAGGCCCCTACTCAGAGGCGGCATGGCGCAGAGAGCCCCGAGTTTGGAGTCTGACGCATGACATTCCAAAGCCTGCTCCTGCCACTCGCTAGCGGTGTGACCCTGCAGAAGGCCTGAGTTTTCCTTATTGCACAACGGGGGACACCAGCTACCTGCCTGTGGAGCAGGGTTATTGAGAGAGGTAGGCTGAGGACATGAAAAAGCTCAGTAAACCATGAAACCCTGTCGCAGTGTACGTATCCAAGACCGAAATCCAGGACAATGTTCTGAGCAGCTGCTAGGTACTGAATCCCACCGTTTTTTGTTTTTGTTTTTGTTTTTTTTTGGTTTTTTTTTTTTTGAGAAATTGACAAACTGATACTAAAATTCACATGGAGATACAAAGGACCTAGAACAGCCAAACAATTTTGAAAAAGAAGGAAGTCGGAGGACTAATACCACCCGATTTCAAATCCTATTATAACCTTAAAACCGGCAGGACGGTGTGGTATCATGGGTGTAATGATAGACAAATTGACCAACGCAACAGAAAAGAGAGTCCAAAAAACAGACCTACATATATGGATAACAGATTTTTTTTTTTTTTACAAGGGTGCAAAGGCAGTTCTGCCATTTCAACAAATAGTGCTGGGACAGTTGGAGATCCAAATGCTAAGAAATGAACTTGGAACAGACACAAAAATGAACTTATACCGTATCCCAAAGTTACCTCAAGATGGATCATAGGTCTCAATGCAAAACCTAAAAACTATAACATTTCTAGAAAAAAAATATATGAGAGAAAACCTTTGTGACCTTGGGTTAGATGTGATTTCAAAAGTATAACCCATCAAACAAATGGATAAATTGAATTTCCTCAAAATTTAAAAAAACTTCTGCTTTTTAGAAAATAACTATTAAGAGAATGGTAAGCTAAGCTGCAGACTTGGAGAAAATAGTTGCACACCATATATCTGATAAACAACTTGTATCTAGAATATATAAAGAACTCTCGAAATGCAATAATAAGAAAGCTAACAATACAAGTATAAAAAAAAATGGGTAAAAGACTTGAACAGACACTTCACCAAAGAGAAAAACAGGTTTCAAATGAGCACAATGAAGGATGCACAGTGTCATTAGTTATTAGAGAAATGTAAATTAAAACCATAGTGAGATACCATGATATGTATATATACTAGAATAGCTGTTATGGACTGAATATTTGTGTCCCTTCAAATTCATATGTCGAAGACCTAAATCCCCAGTGTGATGGTATTTGGAGGTGAGGCCTTTGGGAGGTGATTAAGGTGAGATGAGATCATGAAAGTCAAGCCCCCGTGATGGAATTAGTGCCCTCGTCAGGGGAGGAAGAGACCAGAGCGTCCCAGGGTAGAGGCCCAGAATCCTCCGTCCGGTGATGTTACAGGTAGGCTGACTCTTTGACTTGAGCTGGCCCGATCCTTCACACCTGGCCCCACAGACCTTCCCAGGCCCTGGAGCAGAGGTGGCAGCAAGTGGGGGTTAGAAGCCTGGGTCCAAGCATTGAATTGGCCACTACTTGCCCTCTGACCTTGAGCTGATCCCTGAATCTTTCTGGCGCAACAGACATATGATTCCATATTTCCGTGGAGTGGAGTGGGTGTGTAGGGCTGGTGGCTAGCTGGTGGCCTCGAGTTCACCCTGCTGGTTCATGTGTGGGGTGTGCCACCTGCGAGCCTGGTTGGGTTTCTTGTAGGTTCCCACGGAGATCACCCTTTTGTGGGAGGTATCCGATGCTGACCAGGCGACGATTCCACTCATCTTTCTGGAAGCCTCGGCTTTTAGCCCGAAGAATTACTCAGGGGAAGTCAGAGCTCATAATTATTTGACTAATCCTCATGTGGCAACACACTGGAGATTGTTTTTTTAGCACGAGTCAGGGCCTGATTGAGAGATTTTCTCCCTGCAGCCTTGCCCCGTCTGGGTCTGCAGGCTGGGAGAGGGCGCCTCTTTCCCGGGAGCCCGCGGACAGGGAAATCTGGGTGAGAAGGTGCACAGCTGGGTCTCGGGACCCCTGAGAACCTACATAATGCCATGTCTTAGTCTTCCAGGGCTGCCGTAGCAGATGATTACAAATTTGGTGGCTTAAAACAGCACAAATTTATTCTCTCTGTTCAGGAGATCAAAAGTCTGAAATCGAGGTGTCAGCAGGGCTGTAGGGAAGAATCCCGCCTTGGCTTTTGCAGCTTCTGGCATTTCTTGGCACTTCTCTCCTTGCTAGATGCTTCTCTTATTTGTCCTTTCTTCTCCAACCCATAGCTACTGCCTATCCAGGCTCTCTCTCCTCTTGCTGGGACTGGTGCAGTAGTCTTCCAGCCTGCCTCAGTCTCCTGCCTTTATTTTCATCTCCCCCTCTCATTCTCTTTGCTGCTCCAGAGGGATTTTTTCTAACCCTCAAATTACCCTGTATCTTCCCTGCTTCAGATATATGTCAAAAGGACAAGTCCAGTCTCCTTGGCGTGGTGGGGGTTTTGTTTGTTTATGTTTTTCTTCCTGATATATGTCAAAAGGACAAGTCCAGTCTCCTTGGTGTGGTGGAGGTTTTTGTTTGTTTATGTTTTTCTCCCTCCCTTCCTTCCTTCCTTCCTTCCTTCCTTCCTTCCTTCCTTCCTTCTTTCCTTCCTTCCTTCTTTCCTTCTTTCTTCCCTTTCTTTTTTGTCTTCCCTTGCTGGGGTGGGAGGCCCTGACCAGCTGCTCAGCTTCTTGTCCGGGTCTCTGCTCACATCTTTCACTCTGATAAGACCTTCGAACAGACTTTCCTCTGACCTTGAAATGCCTTTTCTTCTGCTCATCATTCAGTGCCCAGTTCACCAGCCAGAATCCCTGGGAGGTCTCCAGCCCTGTCATGTGTCCTGAGCACCTACCATGGCCATCGTACTTGTCACCATCAGCATTATCCACTGACATGCCCAGGGCCTTCTTCAAAAGAGTTAGTGCTCTTTGGGGGCCAAGATGGCACATCCTCAACCTTTATGGCCACCGTCATGCCCAGCACAAAGCTTAGCACGTAGTAGGTGCTGCATAAAGTTCGTGGAGTGAACGGCCTACTTACTAATGGTAAGTCGTTCAGAGGCAGTGATTCTGTTTAATCATTGGCTTAATTCTTTTCTTTTCTTTTTTTTTTTTGGCATGTCTTAAAGTTGTGGGAATTTTGCTCCTACATGCACAGTGGAGGAGCCTGACAGAGCCTAACCACAGGCAAAGCCTTCCTCAGGCACTTATTCTCTGTACACTCGGGCAGGTCACCAGGTTTTTGGGGGGAGTCTCTGCTTCCTCACCTGCATACTGGGACTGTGTTCGCCTCCCTCAAAATAGTGGCAATGTGACCCTAAAGCTACCATCTGAGCCTGCAGTTCTACTCCGGGGTGTACGCCCAAGAGAAATATGTCCTCCCAAAAACTCGCACGTGAATGTTCATAGCAGCATTATTCATAATAGGCAAAAGGAGGAAACGACCCAAATGCCCATCAGCGCACGAATGCATAAACAAAATGCGGTATATCCACACGACGGACTAATACTCAGCAATGAAAAGGTATACAGTACTGACGTTCGCTACGGCATGGCCGAACCTTGAAAACATTATGCTAAGTAAAAGAAACCGGGCACAAAAGATGTATTATATGATTCTAGTCGTACGAAATGTCCAGGATAGGCAAACTTGTAGAGACAGAAAGTAGATTAGGGGTTGCCAGGCTTGGGGGAAGATGGAGGGGAGTATCGGAGGGGCAGCCGCTGAAAGGTATCGGGTTTCTTTATGAGGTGATGAAAATGTTCTAGGATTGACTGCAATGATAGTTGTATTGCCAGACGAACTGCGTGGCAGGTGAACTACATCTCAACAAGGTTGTTAGAGAAACCAAACCAAAATGAGCCGTAGCAACGTGGCAGAGTGGTCCAGCGCCTATGTTCTGGCATCTAATAGACCTGGGTTTAAAGCCTGGCTCTACCACTAACCAGCCGTGGCAGCGTGGGAAAATGAATGGATTTCCCAGAGCTCCAGTGTTTCATCTGCACGATGAAGATAATCCGAATACCAACCTCCCAGGGCTGTTTTAGGGTACATGAGAAGAGACTCGTAAAGCCCTTGGCACCGGAAGAGATATTATCTCCCCACTGTGGGTCCTCAGGGGTTCGACAGCATGGACGAAGGGACGCTCGGTTTACGTTGGACGCAGTGAAATGGGCTCCGCTCACGGTTCTGGGTGCTGGTCTGCAGCTTCGCAGGAAGCGGGGGGCTGGGCTAATCCAGGTTCCCAGCCAGCCCTCTTCTCCAGCCCCGATCCCAACCCCCGTCCTGTAGTGATGCAAACCACCGAGCGAGGAGGCGACAGAGATTGTTGTCCACTTCTTCTCCATGTCTCTTTAGTTTGAGTGGGTGTCACCCAGGGACGGCTGCCAGGGCGTTTGGAGACACTTAAGGTGCAGTGAGCTGGCTGCCTTCCCACCGGCTGACCCAGCGCCTCCGAAAAGGGCCAGGAGCTCTGGGCGTGGAGGCTCTAAAACGCCCCGAGCCAAGTCCTGCTCCTCTGCAGCTTCTGTCTCCCAAGGTCTTAACCAGCCTGCAGAAGGGGCTGGGGGGTGGGCTATGGCCGCTGCTGTAATGGGCGGGCTCTGTGGCCTTGGGCAGGTCACCTCTTTTTCCTGCTGTCCACTTCCTCGTTTGTAAACTGGGAGGGATCTTGTCTGCCCCACCTCTTGGGGAGATGGTGACAGAGTGAAAGGTCTTAGAGCCTGTAATTACCATCTTTGATATGACCCCACTTCCCAGGGAAGCACCCCGAAGACATCCAAGTGAGACTGTGACGGCTCCGAGTCCCTGTCTGTCTGTTCCTTCATCTCCGTGCCCAGGCCGTAGGCTCCACGTGGGCGAGCACCTGCCTTTCTTGTTCATTAAAGAAAACTTCGTGCCCAGCACAGTGTCTGACACACAGGAAGTGCTCCCGAAACATTTGCGAATAAAAGAAAGAAAAAATAAATGAATATGAGAAAGGGGATCGAAAGAAAAATGCAAATAGTTTAATATGTCCCATGAGTGTCTCAGTTGCGTCCCCCTGAACCCCCTGCTGCATGGGGCCCGTGTCCCAGCAGCTCGTCTCCCCTCCCCCTCGTCAGAGCCCACCCACCCTCCACCCACCTCTGAGGCATCTCTTCTCTCCCTGCCCCCCTGTGAATATCAGGGTTCTCGCCTTCTCGCTTCAGTTCCCAGCTCTTCGCTGAGTGCCTTCCCCGTGTTGAGTGCTGGGCTTGACAAAGGGTTTTTCGAAGTGGTCGTCCCTGTTTCTCTTCCCTCCGGCAACGAACGACAGTCCCCATTGTCCCATGTCTTCATCAGCACTTGATGGTGTTAACTCATCATTTCCCTTTACTTAAAAAATGCTGTAAAGGCAGCTTTAAAAAGGCATGATGTTTTCTATTTTTCTAACGCCCATGAAAACAGATGCACGGATATTGAAATGGAAATGATTTATTCAAGGACCACCTCAAGTCAGGTGGAGCAGGCCTGGCTGGACACGCGTGTCCCCGCTGGAGACCTGCCCCTCTCCAGGCGGTCCCTTCTCCCCTCGCTCCACAGAGTCTCTCAGGGTCTCCCTGAGCTTTCAGCCACTCCCGGGCTGCAGCGCGGACCTACTATGCTCCAGGCACCCTGCGGGAACAGCTGTCACTGCTCTTCGAGGAGCCACCTTCCATCACAGTCTTTAAAGTGTGCTTGCCCTCCCAGCAGGGAGCCCGTCTGCCAGCCCAGCCAGCTGGGCGCCGTCCTCCCCGGGGACCCTGTGACCCTTCTCTCACCTGCCCAGCTCCATTGCTCTGGCACCTTATGAACTTTTTAGGTGGACCTTCCGCTCCCCATTGAACCCCTTGCCATCGCCACTGCCTTTGTGGGACCTCCCTCCTCCTCCCTCCCCTGCTATCTGGCTGGCTTCTCACAGAAGCTCCTAAGGGACCTTCCTGCCTCCCAGAGTCCTGTCCCCTTCCTGTCCATTCTCACGAAGCAGCCAGAGTTAGTCCTAGAATCACAGAGCTGGCCTCCACTCCTTCCGGCCTGTCCCGCAGGGCCCCTGGGACAAGGTCTCTACACCTTATTCTGACACTTAAACCTCTCCAAGTGTGACCCCAACGACCTCTCCATTTCCTCCTATGTCCCTCCCCACACCAAACTACTCAGCATTCCGAGTCCAAGGTGCCTCGTCCGAGCTTCTGGTCAGTCTGAGCCCTTTGCCTGGAACACCTTTCCAGTCTCTGTTCAGCACCTGTAATGCAGCCCAGCTCTTACCTCCTCCAGGAAGCCTTCCCTGATCTCGCCCCATCTAAGCCCATCTCAGTTCAGTTTTTTAGGTGGCCCTGGTCTGTTCCTGCATGGTCCCCTGCTCCTCTCCATGCTCTGCTGAGCTCATCTGCCAATGACTGCAGGGGGCCTGACCGTGTCCAGTTGGTCTTTATACCCCAGAGTCTGGCTTGTCAGCTGCGCTTAGCAACTGTTTGAGCTGAGCTGAACCCTTCTCCTCCCCTGGGGATCCGAATTTTTGTAAGGTCCCAAGGCGGCTGTGGCAGGAAACAGGTCCTCACCACTGAAGTACACTGGGGCCAGCTGGGAGAAATATGGTCTCCAGGGTGGGGTGGGGGTGGGGGACCTTCTCACATTCTTTGAATTGAGTGGAAATGGCTTCAGGCCCCTGTGGGAAATATGATTGGCATGCAGGATCCAGGCTGTTCCCTCACCCCCACCTTCTGTCTCAGCTTACACAAGCCCAGCTCTGGAGGGTGGGGGAGGGCAGGCAGGGCTGGACCCCATAGTCCCCAATAGGCGCTCTGAGGGACAAGAATTCTGATTGTCCATGTTGTCACAGAAGAATGCTCACGATGCTTAGAATATCGGTTCTACCTTTGAACCCCATATTTCATCCACAGAGGCCACATGTACATGGTCAGGAGCGGGGCAGGGGGAAGGAGTTTTGAGACTATCCCACTGTGGGGTCAGCTCAATCCCCACAATGCTTGATAAGGGGCCTCGGCAAATTAAATGTTAGCAAGGTGGGACCCTACCATTAGTGCCTCCTGGCCCAGAGTCTGCCTGTGAGTGATGGGCTAAGAACTCATCATATCTTACCTCCCATAATCCCCATCAAGGAACCCTGGGATGGGGGCGGGAGTGGGGTGATCCCAGGCTCATTTTGGGTTCAGGAAACTGAGTCATAGAGATGTTAAATCAGCTACTTTGCTGGAAACTGGCAGACAAGACAGGGTTGTTTGGCTTTGAAGCTGTGTTCTTTCTCTAATGCTCTCCAGAGGAACAGAGATAACATAAGGTTGTTAAAAACAACAGACCAGTGTACATATATAACAAGAAATAGGAAGTAGGCTCTGATTTCCAAGAGCTGCATAAGTTATTCCCCCAGAAATCTGAAAGAACCGCACAGCCCTTCCCCATCCCAAATTCGCATGGCCTGGGGCACTGTAGGGGACATTCTCTCACATGCCACTCAGGAAAGGCCTCTCCGCTGAGGCCCGCCCACTTGCAGGTGCCACAGCAAGCTCTGATATTAAGGCTGCGGGCCGTCCTGGTGCCGCCAGGGACGTGTCACTTGGGATTCATGTGTCAGGGACCCGGCCCAGCAGGCTCTATCAGGGAACCTGGGTCCCTGGTGAACCTACTGCCCAATGTGTGAGTCATTTCACATCTCAGAGCCTGGGTTTCTGCGTCTGTGAAAGGTGGGCAGACCGATCTGCAGCACCCACCTCGGGGGGCAGGTGCGGGCTCCAAGGCAGGGAGGCATGGAAGAGCCCTCTGTAGTCTGTCCAGTGGCCTATGAAAGGGGAGGGTCACTGATGCAGCTGTCACCGTCAGAAGCCCTGAATGCGCCTCCCGGTTTCGTCTGGCTTCCGCGAGTTTCCTGGGAGTCATGCAAACGCTTGTCACTGAACTCAAGGTAGGACATGTCCTGATGTCCTTATAGGGTATTCGAAACACAGTTAATTGACGAAACATGTCACTCATTCGAAGGACGCCTACCCCACCCTCTGTCACCCTGAATAACTCCTAAGTGGCTGACCAATTGCTGGGACTGCGAGCCACTGGGGCCTGGGGTCGGGGGGATGCCCTGGCCCACTCAGCCACGAAGAGCAAGACCGACCTCTCCATTCTGCCCACTCCGCTACTTCCAGGGGCCCCCAGAAAGGGTCCAGTTTTCATTTCTTTTAAAATCAGACAATAAAAATGAATAAAATGGTACATTACTATGTAGTAATGAATCCAACCCCTATTAAACCGATGTAGTCATAGAACACTGTTTTATTTATTTGTTTGTTTTATGGAGGAAGGGGCCCCCGAAAGTCACAGCGAGGCCCTGCCGGACCCAGGGAGCAAGGCGTATCCTTTCTTTGGTTGGGACCTCTCGGTTGGTACGAGCACATTGCAAACATGCCACAATCCTTTGCAGCACTTCTCATGAAAGAGGCGGAGTCTGTTCACCCGGCCCTTGAATCTCATTTGCTTTGGACGATCAATGTGACACTGGGTGAGTCCCAAGCCTCGGCCTCCGGAAGTCTCGTGGCTCCCATCCTGTGGCTTTCAGAACCTTGGGACTGCCGTGTGGAGAATCCCGGGCTATCCTAATGGATGATGAGGGATGCTGGCCCCGTTTCTCTGTCACCCTGACAACAGCCAGCCAATCCTATGAATCAGAGCTTCCCAGCTGGCCGTGGACACTGCATCTGACCAGTGGAGATTGGCAGAAGAACAGCCCAGCTGAGCCTAGCTCAGATTGCTGACTCACAGAACGGTCAGCTAAATAAATATTTCTTCTTGTAAGTCACTCTGTTTTGGGGTGGTTTGTTACGAAGCGAACGCCTAACGGACAGGGCAGCTGCCTTGTTCTCTGAGGAAGGGCTTGTGATTGAGGAAGACGAAGCCGCCTGTCATCTCGAGAATCTTCTAAGCTAAGCCTGAGTAATCGAACCTGGCCGCTGCTGTCCAAAGGAAGTGCGATGCAAGCCTCAGATCCCGGAACGTGTGTAATTTTAAATGGTCTAGGAGCCATATTGCTAAAAAGTACACAGAAACGGGAGTTTGATTTTATTATTTATTTTTATTATTTTTATATTTAAACTACGTGGGTCTAGATTTATTCAAGTGGAAAATTGTCTGCAAAATAGTGGGAGAGGCAGGTTATAAAACAGAAGGGAGGTTAATTTTAATACCTTCTATTCAACCCAAAATATCAACATTTCAACACCTAATCAATATGAAAACGACTGATGAGATGTTTTAGCTTCTTTCATTCACACTCAGTCTTCGAAATCCCCTGTGTATTTTACAGTGTGGTACAACTCGATTTGGACCAGGCGCATTTCGAGTGCGCTAAAGCATTTTGGTAAATGCGGGGAAGTGGCATTTGGCCGCCCCGCTGAGCCATCTCCTACCGCCCTCGGACATTCCTCTGAGCCGATGGGATGGCCGTTGGGGTCCAGCCAGGCGAGCTGCCCTTGGTGTCTGTGTCTGCAGTGCCCACAGAGGGTGCACTGGCTTGCTCACGGTCCCTCACTCCCAGCACTACCTGCACTTGGGACCCAGGCCACCTCGTTTAATCCCCTGGCTACTCGCACCTGCGACCTGCCTTGTGGGCACAGGCTGGCAGAGCGTGGAGAATATCTGTAGATCTTGAGCCATTCATTCCCTCCCCAGACGCAGTCCCTTCGTCTGCCCCTCCGGCAACTCCTTTGCCCCACAGATCGTGGTCTCCAAGGTACCTGCATCTCGACCCTGCCCGGCAACCCCCCTGGTTTCCCAAGTCCCCTCTGTTCTGCTCACGGAGCCATTTCTAACTTCTCCCAGGGAACCTCGGGCTTCGGACTCACCTCCGTCTGGGTTCCCGCTCTTGCCCTGTCTCCCTCGTGTCTGGCACACAGCAGGACATTCCTGAGTGCTGATCAGGGGCCCAGCTCCAGAAAGGGACATCTCCTGTTCCTTTTTTTTTCCAGGAACTGCCCCTCTCACAACCTTTCTGTTCCGTAGTTACTCACACTTATTCATGTACAGGGAAAGAAACAAGGGACCACAATTGACCTAGTGTTTCCTGAGAGCGATGGCAAAGGGCCGGGTCTGAGTCATCCTCAGGGCAATTCCAGAGAAGGCCCAACCCCCAGTCCCCCCCCTCCCCAGGAAGTGTGTTCAGACCCCACATCCTGGCTCCAGGCGATAGGGTCTTGGCCCCATCAGGGTTAAAAGCCAGTCGGAGGGATAATGATACCACAGCACAGGTCCCAACCCTGTCACTCACCAGCTGTGCAACCTTAGCTGGTTAGCTGAACCACCCTGAGACTGCTCAGGAGGGAGAGAGAGCAGGGAGCCCACCTCGCAGGGCGCTGTGAGGTCTGAGGGCCCTCAGGCCCACCCACGATGGGCCTGCCGTGACACGAAGCCTATGGATGACTGCAAAGATGATGACCAGGACCAGGGGCAGATGTGGGAGGATACCAGGTAGCCTGGGGGCCTCTGGGAATGTTCTCAATCCCTCCCCGCAAATCTGGCTAGTGCCCAAGTTCATGGGACAGAGAGGGAACAATGGTTGCTCTGGGTGAGTGACTTAGGTCTCCCGGGCACTGTCAGAGATGGAACTCACACAGGGGCTGTGAAATGGCCAGGCAAATGGACTCCACAGGCTGGTCAGAAGGCAGAGGAAAAGAGGCCCTTCCTGGGGGAAATGGTTGCTCTTGCCCCAAAGGTAAGGTGTGGGAGCACCCCTTACTATCTACCCAGGCTGTCCTGGATCTCCCCCAAATCTCGCTGAAGCACCCACGGACCACTGGTCCTGCTGGTGTCCCTTATCGTCCTGGGGACACCTCGCCTGGGGCAACGACAGTTGGACCCACCTCGGAGGGCGTAGTTTTGGTGAGAATGGGGTTTGAATGAGGTTTGGTGAGAATGGGGTGAGAATGAGGGCTCTCTGCTTCTAACGTAGGCTCAAGACACTGAGAAGGGAAGAGGAGTTGGCAAAAGGTGGACAAGGTGCCTTTCTGAGCAGTTCAATTTAAAATGCATATTGCCGACCGATAATCATTTCTTATTTCCTCATTTGGACAATTCTGCCGCAAGCCCATTGTACAGAAGAGGAAACTGAGGCTGAGCATTAAGGCTCTGCTCCTGTGGTAGTATGTGGGCTGATCTCTCTTCCTACTCTAAGGTGGATGGCAAAATTGAGCTCTAGCTTAAATCTCAATGACAGGACGGAAAGAAAACAAATGCTCCTGTTTATTAGAGCTGTCCCTTGAATCCTGGTAAATTTTAAGCTATCCTGCCTCAGCTTTATCCACGCTGTCCTCTCTACCTGGAATTCGCTCCCAGGTAGGAAGGTCCTACCTGACCTTCCAGATTGTCCTTCGGTGTCCTTACCTCCCAAAAGAAGCCTCTGGAAGAAGCAGCAAACTGAATCAAGAAACTCTCTCTTCCCTACATATAGTTGGGAAGATGGCAGAAGGTCTCGGAGTCCTTGGGCTCAACAGCTGTCCCCCCTCAACCCCCGTGCTGAGTGTTTTTAAAGGCCGAGTCGTCGGGCATCTTCGTCCTTTCAGCCCACGTCGTCAATAGATGCCGCCAAAATAACACCCCTTCTTGTTTAGTTTTGAATTTCTTTTTATGTGAGAAAAATATGCCCCTTTTTATTATGATACTAGCATTTCAGTTACTTGCAGACTAAAGGACTAACTAATACATGGCAAGTTGCCAGGCTGCTGAGGCAGCTGGGGAAGGGTCGGGGCTGGCCAGGAAATAAGACAAGAAACGATGTTCGACGGGAGAAACTTAAGACTCGGGTCCCACAGTGATCCGTTTCTTCTTCTGAAACTTGACATGGCATCAGCACAAACACCTGGGGGACATCTTTTTCCGGTGGAGGGAGATTGGAAAGACGCGAACGAGGAATGCCCTGGGGTCCGGCCTCACGCTGAAGACTCGCAGCGCCCCGTCTCTCTGCGGAGAAGTGACTCACGGCAGTTGTGACACTCTGAGGCCCGTGCGTATTTACGTTTTTGCGCTTTCACTGCTCTGGCCGGAAAGATTTCCAGCTTGAGGTGGTTCTCCCAAGGGAATCGTGGCTGGGAGTGAGGAATGGCTGGAAGGAAGTCGTGTTCGACTCACAGGGAACAGTCCACAGAACGCACAGGTGAAGGCCAGGTAGTCGTTTCAGGCCAGTTTGGGTCCCCTTCTGCTTTTCCTCTTTTCTAGAAGGTTCCAGTTCGATCTGTAAAAATCCTTCTGCACTTTCTCCCAAACACACACACACACACACACACACACACACACACACACACACACACACGCCCAGGAATCTCTATTTGCCTCCATTTTGCAGATAAGGACAGCTAATATTTATTGACTGCTTACCATGATCCGGGCTTGTGCTGAGAGCCTGACTTTCATTAGCTAAAAATATCCTCACGCCAAGCCTGTAGGTGGGTTTTTAACTACTCGTTTGACAGACAAGGAAACTGAGCACAGAGAGGTTAAGCGACTTGTGCAAAGTCACACAGGCTGGAAGAAATAGTGCAGTCAGGATTAAAACCCAGGCAGTCAGACTCTAGAGCTCAGACTGGTGACAACCCTATCTCTCTGCCGAGGAAAGTAAGGCTCAGAGAGGTTAAGTGACTTGCCCGAGGTTGCAGAGCACTTGGACGATTTGCACTCGGATCAGTCTAGCTAATGATTCCTCATTCTCGCGTTCTCCCCGACACCTCTGCTTGCCTCTGACCCCTCCGACAGCATCGCCCATTGGCCCCGGCGTAGGCCTCCTGTGGGAAAATGAGCACAAGACTGAAAGTCTGATTTCAGCCTCCTTTCTGCTGTTTACTCATTCGGTGACCTTGCACAAATCACTCTTCTCGTCTGTCAATCGAGATGTGGCTTTGCCCCTTCCACCTGCGAGGCCTCTGTGGATCGAATGTGAGTGGGGCTGTGGCAGAGTGGGATCCGCTGCGGGGCTGTTGCTGGGGTTCCTGCCGTTTTCTTAACGCCCCAGCCTGGGGGCGACTGTTCCCGGGGCGAACATTCGACCTGCAGGCCTTGTTCTGGAGGCCGGGTAAGTTTGGGGTTTCCTGCTGCTGTTCAAAATCACCACCCTCCATAAAATGCTCAGGGATGCAAGGGTTTTGCAATCAGTTATTGCATCAGGAAAGCTCTCTGAATAGCCCCATTCTACCCTCTTCCCCGCCCAGGTGCTGGCTCAGCCAACGGGAGGCTGGGCAGTGAGGGGGACTGATACAGACAGTGCATGTGGCAGGAGCAGGGGACCAGGACCTATCCCCAACCCCCAGGAGAGTGCCAGTCCTCTGGGGGCGTATGAAGAGAAGCAGGAAGCCAAAGCCGGACTGGGGAGTGGGGTAGGGGCACGAATGAGTTGGGTGGCAGCCCCCCGCCCCAAGGAGCTCAGGGCCCCGCCCTGCCAGGAATCAGCTGTAACACAGTCTCTGAGCCTTTCATTCCTCATCTGCAGAAGGGGAGCCGTAGCTCTTACTCAGGGAGGGGTCAATGTGCACACGTCCCCTCACTTTTAAAATCAGACCCCCAGTGAGCCTGATCATTGGTGTCATTATGCTGTGACTCCGTCTGGCCTCTCGACCCCAGAAGCACCATGGAAATATCCGCAGTTTCGGTCACCCCGGGCCTGCCGCCATGACCTTGAGACAGTTCCTCTGACCTCCGTGAACCTCATCTTTGGGTCGGGACTATGCCCACCAAGTCCGTGGGGCGGTGGTGTGAATTCAGTGAGAAAATGGGTCTGGAGGCCCCAGCCCAGTGCCTGGCACAGAGGAAGTGCTCTTCAATGGTGGCCTTTATCATGACTCTTGCTTGGATGGGACCCTGAAGGGAGCGGAGCTCAGGGAACAAAGGAAGCGATTGTCTGGAGGCGGACGGGGGGAGGGAGCCTCCCGGGCACGGGCAGTGAGAGTCCTCGCCCCTCTGGGTCCGCGGAGCCCTGCTGTGTCCGCTTTGTTCATTGGGGTGGCATGTGTCCTCGCTGCCTGGGAACAGCGAGGGAGGCAGCCCTTCCAGAACACAGCACCCTCGGGACTTTCCTCTGCCCTCCGTTTACCCACAGGTTCCTCCCCAGGGCCTCCTAAGGCACTTCTAACCCTCTCCTGCCCCACGAACCATTTTCCCACAAACATCATTTGGGAGACGGACTCTCGGAGGGTACGAGGACTGCCCATGGTCACCCTTGAAGGCGACGGGAGGTGCCAGCTAAGCGGCGGTGCGCCAGGGCCGCCCCGTGTGCATCTCTTCCCAGCATTGTGCTCGGTGACCTCACGTGGGCACTTAGAATGGGCCGCAGTGGGAGTATTTACACCACGAAAACCAGCAAATACTTCAACCTTGAATGGACTGTTAGACATTCACTGTCTCCCCCTCCCCAAGAATTTGGAAATGAGGCTGTTGCTAGAGTTAAAGTAAGATTGGCCTGGGGGGCAGGGCCGGGGGTGGGGGGGAGAGGGAGGGAGGGCTACCATACAGGTGTGAGAGAAACGCTGGGCGAGCTCCCCAAACTCCTAGCTGGAGTAACTTCTGGAGAGAGAACCGGGCGGTGATGGTAATTTGCGGAGCGAAAATCTGATGGAACAGCGGTCCTCATGTCTGTCTGGAGAAAGGTAGCGGGGGAGTTAGTGTAAGCAGAGATGGAGCTAGTCAGAGGAGAAGCATCAGCAGCACCATGGGTTGACCGGCGGCCATGCCATCTATCACTGTCACCGCCGCCTGACTGCCCAGCAGCCATCCTATGGATGTCCCTCATCAAGAACCTGGACTCCCTCTCCCGTGCAGCTGTGCGCAGCACCGCCTGCACCCCTGAGTGGGCCCGATTGACCCGACCCAATTGCCGGCGTGTCAGTTAGCTCGGGCTCCCATAGCAAACACCACAGAATTAGCAACTTATTTTCCCACAGCCTGATGGACAATGTGCATCTCCTCCCAATTCCGTTCTCAATGACCTCATATGGGTACTTTAGATCAAGTCCAAGATCAAGGTGTTGGCAAGTTTGCTTTCTTCTGAGGCCTCTTTCCTTGGCCTGCAGATGGCCACCATGTCTTCTCATGGTCATTCCTCGGAATGTGTGTTATCTGTGTTCTAATCTCTTCTTAGAAAGACACCATTCACATTGGATTAGGGCCCGCCCACATGACCTCATTTTAACTAAATTAAAGGCCCTATCTCCAAACAGCCTAGGCAAAGCAAATGTTTTCATTGATCTGCTCCTGCATTCATCCTGGTCTGCCAATGACCACCGTCATCATCATAACTCTCACTATATATCACATCCGGCAGCCAGTTCAAGTGAATCGGACATGTAACCACCCTCCACATGGACAACTTCAGATTCCCAAGCCTGGTCCAGAGCTGATCTCTTCTTCCTGTGTGTCCCTCATCTGATTATCTATCTCATTCTGCTCATGCTACCGTGCTCTGTGCCACGGCCTTCCTTCCAATTCTGCCGGGAGCTCGCTGAGGACAGCGCTGCTCTTTGCTTTGGGTGTTAACATAATGCTCGGCACATGATAGGAACTCAATAAATACGGGCTGAATGACAAATGACTCTAGCCAAGGACAAAGATCCCTTTCAGAACCCCAGTCCAGGTTCATCCCAATATACAAAATGGAAATATTCCCCAGGGGTCTTTCTTAAAACAAGGTTTGATAAGTCGAATCGTGTTTTACATGAGGTAGGCAAGCCTTCCCTCAAACCCACAAGCGAGGCCATACGTAGTCTCACCCCACAGGTTAAGCAAAAACACTTAGTCTATAGTTTCTTAAAGAGAAGGAGTGAAGAGAGAAAGAAGGAGAGAGTGAGCGGGAACAAGCCTGGGAAGGAGGGAGAGAGAAGGATGAGGGAAGTGACTTGAGATGAGTCAACTTGTCTTTAAATCCTGGCTCCCAATCTTTCTAGCTGTGTGACTTTGGGCAAGTTACTTAGCTTCTCTGGGCTTCTCTTTCCTTAGCTGGCAAATGGAGATGATGATACTCATTTGCAGGGCTGCTGTGAGGATAAAGGAGATAATGTATACAAAGCACAGTGAGTGACACAGAGTGACACTCAGCAGAGGTGATTCCCCTTCCCCAGCAAAGGTAAATCATCTTTGACCAGACATTCTCCCAGGGAAGGAGGTCGCCTGAACCCACAGGCTATGTGGTCAGCTACCCTCTGCAATCTTCCATAGAGAGCCAGATTTTTGTCTATCAGGTTTGTGTAAAGTGAGTTCTAAAGCTTGCAAACCCCTTGACAGCGGGGTCCTTGCTGAGTTTGCAGCTGTCAGTTACTCAGACCAGGGGAGAAAAGACCTCCACTCTGAGAGCAGAGAGGCCAGAGCCATCCGGGAGAGCTGCCGGCCTCTCCACCGTGTGGCTGAGATGGCCTTGCCACCTGCTTTGCAATGCCTACGAAGGGGCGCACGCGTGGAGACGTGCCACAAGCAATGGGTGACCTGATGTGATCTGCCTCCAGCCCACTTCACCCTTCAGCTCACCGTCAACAGCCTTCTTGAGGAATATTGCAGAACACAGGCCTAGAGTTGTTGTTGCTGCTGTTGTTATTTTAATGGAAATCCCAGAAACCAAATGGGACCAGGCTTCCTTTGAGAATGAAGGGAGATGGGCTTGGCTGGCTGCCACCATAGCCTAGTTCAAGTTGAGTGAGGTAAAATGGTATGTCTGAATGTTTGAAGAGGCAAGATGAACTAATTCAAAATAGCCTGAAGACCTCAGATCAGATCTCTCTCTTTTTAATAAGAAAAGAGAAAAAGCAGCCCTCAGGATATGTGTGCACACGTGTGTATTTTAAATGAATGCTTTATGTGTCGAGATGACTCACTGCTAAGGCAGAGCTAGTAAGGGCTGAGCACAGGGGCCTCCCCAGATCCTGAGAGATTCTCAGGAGGATTGCAGAGTGTTTAGAAAATGCTTTCATTTTGTCACCTCAGCTCAATGATCCTGGCAGGACGGGAGAAGGCATCTCTGGTCAGTGGGACCCCTTTGCACATGGTTGTAAAATCCAGCCTGCCCTCGACTGGCTGAGCCCTCTGCCCCTGTGTGGCATGGTGCTCATCCAGAGGACAGGGCACCCATTTCTAGTTAGCATCTAAAGGTATCTTCTATAGGCTGGCGAGGTCCTGCCTGTCAGACCTCCTAATTTATCCAGAATAGTTCCAGAATGTTGTTCCAGTCATCTATTGATGTGTAACAACCCACCCCCAAACGCAGGGGGTAAACAATTCCGTAGGTCAGGAATTCAGAAAGGGCACAGTGGAGGTGGCTCTAGTCTGTGCCATGATGTCAGAGGTCTCAGCTGGGAAGATGCGGATGGCTGAGGCTGGAGGATTCGCACTCCAGATGGCTTCCTCACACACCTGCCTGGGGTCTGGGCCAGGCTCAGTTGGGTCTATCATCGGAAGGGTCTACCTGTGTCTCCTCCAGCCTGGTGTTCTCACCTGGCTGCACAGGGCTGCGAGTGTTCTCATGAGGCCAGGTGACCCAGCTGTGAGGCCTTTTATGACCCAGAGCAGCATTTTCATTGAACCTGATTGGTCAAAGTAGTCACGATCCTGTGTAGATTCAAGAGACTGCCTCCCAAAGGGAAAAGTGGCAAAGAAGTTGCAACTATTTTTTTAAAACTGCCATGATGGATTTCTGGACTGGGCAGACTGAAAAAAACAGGAGCAGCCTTTATACCTAGACCTCCTGCTCTCTCTTGGTTGGGGGCTTCTGTTTCCAGGCTCTGGACCCTTCTCTTTTCTGCCATCCGGATGTTCTCATGGGAAGAGAGGCTCTCAGGGGAGTACTTCCAAGGAGGCCAATTCGAAGATCCCCAGGAGCCAGGTTGCTAATGCCAATGTGAGGTGGCAGGTGTTAGACAATATGGAGCAGTGGGGTCTGTGGTGAACTCCACAGAGCATGTCTCACTCCCAGAGGAGCCAGCATCACTGCAATGACCTAACAAAACATGGCTGCAGATAGGATTAGGCTTGGTGTGTGACACCTGTTTTGTAACTCCTGATATTAAATAAAAGAGTCATATCAGAGATGGATCATCAAAGCCAGTGGTTTTTAAACTTTTTTTCCCTCTAGAGCAGCAGAGCCTTCTCTCAAATAAGACCTTAGAAGGGAAGCATCTGATGAACATCTGATGAAAACCGGAATGGGTAGCCTAGCATCCCACATCGACTTCCTGCTTTCTTCCTAAGGCGCCACCACGAAGCCTCAGTGTGCCAAGGAACCCAGTTTGAAAACCACCAATTTAACATCTTCGCGCAGAAAAGTAAAAAAGCGAGGCCCAAAGAGGAGAAGCGACCGACCCAAATTCCCACCGTGAGCTCATGGCAGAAGCAGGCATGGAACCCAGGTCTTTTCTGACAGGAAAACCAGGGCCCTTGACACTGGTTTTAGAAGGAAAACCTCACCTGTGCACAAAGGGTCAGACATATGACAAAATGTTTTTACATATATGGCCTTTTTTTTTTTTAAAGGTAAGAGGCAGCAACGGACATATGAAGAAGTGAGAGAGAGTGGGCTGAAGCTTCCAGGAATCCTTCACGGGGTCCAGTACCTCCCTTGGACTTGGGCAATCTGGCCCGGCCCTGGTCCTCTGGCCGCATCCCTTCCCACCTAGCGAGGGGCCTGCACCTGTCCATATAGACCAAATTCCAGGTACCCAGGTACCTAACGCTCAGAACCTGCTTCTAGTGCCCAGGAGTCTCTTTCTGGGTCCTTTTCTCAAGGTGACTTGCTGGCCCTGCTGTGTGCACCTCTAGGCCTGCGGGTGGTCCAGGGAGGACCAAGAGCAGCACCTGTACGCAGATGGAGTTTAGATCTGACGGCTGGATGTCCGGGACGTGCCTGCGGGCCCTACGAGACGAGGGCTGAACCTGGGGCAGGAAGAGAAGTGGAACCAAGTCACAGACTCTCGTTTGGACTCTCGTCCAGGCCCCCACAGAGGTTAGGGGGAGGCGTGCGTGGCTCTAAGGCTTCCTGTGCATGCGCTTCAAATAAAGAAAGAGAAATGTCGAGATAGAATTTCTCTCCATTGGGAGATTGGGTGGTATATGAAGTATAAAGAGCAGCGTTTGGGGTCAGCCCAACCAGGGCTCCAATTCTAACTTTGCCCTCTTCCAGCTGTGTGATCTTAGACAAGCCAATCAACTTCTCTGAGCCTTTCGATGAATCTGTCAATGGGTGGTAACAACTATTTTGTGAGATTATTTTGAACATGAAATAGGAAAACAGGCAAGGGGCTAGCATATGAAAGGAATTTAGTAAATTTTCATTTCTTCCTCAGGTTTTAGAATCTTGTCTTATCACTAATATCATCTTTCTTAAATATGTCCCAACTTTCGTTGTTGCTCATCTGTTTAGAATTTAGGAGCGGAGAGTATAAGGCATGCGGTGTGTGTCTGCGAAGCCTCGTGCACCGTGAAGCGGGGAGACGGAGGCTGGGAGCGCTGGGGGCTCCCCAGTTGAGAATTTCCCAGTGATTTGGAATGGAGCGCACACTCGGAACCGTCCTAAAGGTGTCGCCTGGCACCTGCCTGGGTATAAAAGAAAACGAATCAAGCCTCGGCTCGTCAGTAGCCCAACCTCATCCCGAAAAATCAATACGGGTTTCCCCAGATTACGCAATATGTAATTTCCTGAAAAGTTGGAGATAAATCAATATTTTCCCCAGTTCAACATGTATCGAGCATCCAGTGTCAGCGGTGACGAAGGACACACACACAGAAACACACACACACTCTCACACACACGTGCACACGCACAATCAGTCGTGATTCTTGCTTTCAAGGCTCCTACATTTTTACCAAGCCACATCATAAATGCACCAAAGGATCTTACTAGCGTCAAAGAGTCACTTATAAAAGCAAAGAGTCTTTGCTTTGATAAAGCACAGAGTCCTTTTAACATGGGAAGAATTACTTCTCGATTAACATCCTATTTACTTACATATTTGTATTTGTCAATTTAGCTTTTCATAGTAGAGGACTTTTTTCAACTCTGACATATGGCAAGCCTGTCACAAATATTTGCTGACTAAAAGAACATAGTTCAAAATCGAGGCATACCCATATCTGATAATCACATTTGTGTATGGGTAGATAATTGAGAAGTACTTTTTCCATATTTGTACCTGTTTGCTTCCATAAGCTCCTTGTGGGGAGGAAAAGCTGGCCTTTACTATTCCCATTTCATAGGAGGCCCATAAAGAGCAACTTGGTTCTTCAAATCAGTATCTAAAAAGTCTGATGGAAGTTCAGTCCAGACTTTGCCAGCAGGGAAAGGCCCAGCAATGAAATCAAGACAATTTTAGCTTACTTGTCCCCTTGGCTGACCTGATCTCAGGCCCTGCCGAGAATACACGTCCATTCTCTCAGGAACCCAGGTTGAAGGCCCCCAAAGCTTAAGTCTCTCGCTTCTCCAACAATCCACATTCTAAGACCTTCCAGGGCTGGACATTCGACTCTGAAATCCTCTCCCTGTTCTCCGGCCCGTGTCTCTGCCCAAATGCCTGTACTCGCTCCCCAGCCCTCATCTCAGGCCCTCCCTGGGAGTGACCCTCTACTCTTGAGTATGCTTATTTGCTTGACACTTACTAAGCCCCTCCTTCGTAACGGACACTGGGCTGGGGACTAGAGATACCGAGCTGAATAAGACATGGCCCCTGTCCTCTGCACGTGGCTGAGTGGAAAGCGCCATGACAGAAAGAGGACTCCGTTGCACCTGGATGACACTTAAATCTTCCTGCGGTGCTGGGCAAATCTGGGTGGTGCTTTGAAGGATGGATCGGAACTCATCAGGTTGGCAGGGGGAGGGGAAGAATGCCAACGGGAAGGAACAGCGCGCGGGTGAAAGTATAGAGGTGTGAACTGGCATGATGTAGTTAGGGCCCTACCGGGAGCTGGCCTGGGCAGGGCAGAGGTGAGGAGATGAGAAAGGTGAGGCCGGGAGGGGAGGTGAAGCCAGGAAGGGGGGCCCACTTTTCCATACCGCAGTGGTTGGAGTTTATCTGAAGGTCCTCACAAGGTTTTAGGTCAGGGCCTGATGTGATAAAGTTCAAATTTTAGAAAAAGTACTCTGAGAGCTGTGTGGGGAATGGATTGGGGTAATACAGGACACGTTTTGTTTTGTGCACCGTTTGTTTTGTGCATCTCCAGCACCTCGTAGGTGCACCGGCAGACGAGATGCTCCGTGTATGCTCAAGGGGGATGAGCGACCCAATTAGGAGCTTCCTGCAGACATCCAGAAGGTCCTAAACTAAGATCGCAAGAGTGGAGTGGAGAGGCGTGGATGGACGTGGGAAAGTCACGAGGTTTGTATCAGTCAGGAAAACAGAACCCGGGCTGGGGAGTTCGATGAAAAGAATTTAAAGTGGGGAACTAGTCACAAAGGTAT
>NW_006439568.1:3285866-3288546 GCF_000325575.1 Pteropus alecto | reverse complement strand
GGATGGGGGTGGGGGGGTGCACCAGAGATTAACGACGTTGAGCCGCTGCCATCCCAAAGCTGGAGAGGCGAAAGTGGTGTCACTTGACCCCAGGAGCCAGAGTGTCTAGAGTGAGCCAGGACCATGAAGAGGGAAAGGATATTAGGGTGCAGGAAAGGGAAGGGAAGGAACAGGATTGAACGGGGAGAAAAGCTGGGCTAGTGGCGATCTCGAGGTAGGCCTGGAATGGGCGGTCTGGCGCTGGGATGCCCCTCAGAGTCGGCCCAAGTTGGGGCGAGGCCAGACATTTATACTCCCACAATCACCAGTCATCGGATCTGGACCTCCTGGGAAGGGAGCGTGACCATGGACAAGGTAGCTCTTCTCGGTCAGGGCGGTTTCCAAAAAGGGCTCCCAAAGGCACCCCAGCAGTGGGAGGGACTGACTCCCTCTGTTCCGGAGGGGGATCTGGCAGCACATGTCAAGAGCCTTACAAAGGGGCTGTCTAGGGTGTCTGGAGTCACAAAGGAGGTGCAGCCAGTGCCTGAAGCAGACTGAGAAAGGAAGAAGTAGCTGTTACCCTCCACCTCCTCCCACCTTCCCATCTCCCTCCAGTGCCTCCCTCTGGGCAAACTGGGTTGGAAGCCAGTGAGCAAGGGAACATGAGACACAGAGTGTACAAGAGGCAGCCCTAGGGAGCTAAGCAGGAAGGGCAGGGGATGGCTCTGAGAGCAAACAGGTCTGGGAAGGGCCCAGTGATCCATTGGCTGTGGGGGACAGGAAAAAGGCAGATTCAAGAAGCAATGACTGTCAGGGGTTCTGGCCCCAGGGGTTGCTGCTGGTGGCGGTGGTGATGGGGCATCAGAAGAGGCAGTGAAGGAGGTGCACACCTTGGAGGAAGATTCAGATGGACCACGCTGAGTTTGCCTTCTAAGTGTGGGTGTGAAGCTGGCAGCTCAGTGGATCTTGAATACTGGCCCCAAATAAACTTGAAAGACTGGAAACCTCAGGTTGGTTCTCTCCTGGCCACAGGACCAAGTGTAACCTTCTCATCATGGCATTGGAGCCTTTTATGTTTTCCCAAAAGACCTGAGCAGGCTTGGCTCCCTGCCACCCTTGCAGCCACCCTAGCCTCTTTGAGCCAACCCTGCCTTTCCCCATGTCCTTGGTCTGGCCTGGCCACCTACCGTTTATACCTTCCCCTTGAGCAACAATCTCACCATCCCACACATCCCCCACGTCGAATGTCTTCTAGACAGAGTCCTCCCTAACTCCTCTCTTCTCTCCACAAATTGTAATCTCTCCTTTAAGTCCCTACGAGTGCTTAAAAGCTTGACTAAGCCACCATTTACTAGTGAACTGACCACGGCAAGTGGCTTAGTCTTTGCAGGCTTCTCCCACGCAGGGGCTGTAAAACTGAAGTGCAGTAATTAATGGGTAAAGTGCTAAGAACAGTGCCTGACACATTATGGACCTCAATTAATGTTAGCTATTGGTGTTATTTTAATTTTCATCTCCTAATCCCCAGCAGCTAGCCCTTAGTAGATGCTTAAGTAGTGTTTGTTGAATGAATGGAAAAGAATTTATCCTTGGGACCTGACCTGGTTTTAGAAAATTAAGTATTCAGCGGAAGCGCAGGGACTCTGATTAGAGTTGGGTGTCCAGGGACTCCAAATCGACTTGCTTCTCTCATGAAAGAAAACGACAGATTCTAATTCTTTTTTTTTTCATGGAGTTTTGTGCTGGGTTTCGCATGCATTTCGCGCTAACCCAAATCACACTGCACAAATGCAAGCACACGACCTGGCAGGGCTGCCCCTGTGTAGGTAGCATCATTGTCGGTGACCAGAAAGACTTCCACTCTCCTACCCACCACAGAACCGGGGTTGGCACCAGGGCTGGCACCAGGGCCGCCCCTGGCCCCAGACCAGACTGCGGAGGCCGGGGAGGGGGCAGGAATCCGGCGGCGGCCACGTGGGCCCCTTCCGCTTGCTCCCCACATCCTTTGTTTCCCACCGGCCCCGGCTCAGGAAGCTCTTTCTGCGAGTCACCGCGAAGGGGCGGCCAGGGAGCCCGGAGAAGCTATTTCCGTGCAATCCGGGCAGGCGGCAGGCGCGGGAGGGGCGTGGAGGTGGAGGCAGCGCAGAAGGCCCAGTGTTTGCTTTTATTTCACCCAACAGAAGGTTCTATTTGTGGAAGCGAACAGACGCTGGGGATTAGAGCTGGGAGGGGGCAGGAAAAGGAAAAAAAAAAAAAAGCCACATCCACTACCACGCACAGGTCTTCCCCGGAACTATCGCGTGGGGGTGAATGACTGATTCGGGGACTCATCACCCTCCCTATCCTCCCTTCCTCCGGGTGCAGCCGGGCCCGGGTGGTGCTCACGGCTCCATCCGGAGGTCCCTAGACCCGGGGCTGTTGGGGGGGGATCCCCGGAGCCAAAGGTATAACGGCGGGGAGCAGCCAGAGGCGGGTGCAGAGAAGCGTGGTGCGCGCGCCCGCAGCCCATTGTGCTCGGTGTGAATGGGGAGCGCGCACCAATCAGCGGTTGGTTCTCCCCCCGGGGCCCCGCCCCTCCTGCCCACTTCCCCGGGACCCTGACGTCACGGGAACTTTTCCTCCGCCCCCTCCTCAGGCTTCTCTAGCTGAGCCCCGCGGCTGCGGGAGGGCGCGCGCCGCCTCCTGCCCAGCCCAGCCCAGT
>NW_006439568.1:3281923-3285775 GCF_000325575.1 Pteropus alecto | reverse complement strand
CCCCCTTCGCTCCGGTGACTGTTCGCCAGGCGGCAGGGCCCGAGTCGTCGCAGCCACCTCATTGCACAACCCGGCTTCCCAACTGTTTACACAGCCCGGCCTGTGAGTGTGTGTGTATACAGCGTGAGTCACCGGGAGGCGGAGGAGGTGGAGGAAAAGGAGAAGGAGGAGTGCGCTGGCCGGGATCGGTGCGGCGCACACACTCACTCACACTCAGTCACTCTCTCCGAGCGCGTCTCGTCCGCGCTCACACACGCCGGGAGCCCCGGAGCGCGCAGGATCCCCAGCGCCGCGGAAAAGTTGCTTGGGCGTTTGCTCCGAGACTTGTTTTGGGAAGTGCATTTGCTCCGTGGCTCCTCCGAGCCTGCGGAATCCTGTCCTCGCGGCTCCGGACCTCGGGAACGCCGGCCGCCGCCGCCTCTGCCTCAGGAACTGTCGGCAGCCTCGACAACAATAGCGGCGGCCGCCCCCAGCCAGGCGCCCAGGGCCGGTGCACGCCGGGGTCCGGGGAACCGAACCGGCCTCCGCCCCCGGGACCAGCGTGGTCCCCGCGTGCACCGCGAGCGCTCGGGAGAGGCTCCTGCTTTACCCGCCGTGGGGGCCGAGCCCAGCTCCGTCTGCAAACTCCATCGCGCGGGCTGGAATAAGTCGCGGCTGCGGCGCCGAGCCCGCAGCGCCTTCCCGCGCGGATCTCCGGACGTACAAACCCGGGGGCCGTCCCGGCCCGGGACGGGATGCGGGTCGGTCCCGTGCGCTCTGCCATGAGCAGCGCTTCGCAGCCCCGCGGCCCGGCCTTGTTGCTCCCGGTTGCCCGGGGCGCCCCGGCCAAACGCCTGCTGGACGCGGACGACGCGGCGGCGGTGGCGGCCAAGTGCCCGCGCCTTTCCGAGTGCTCCAGCCCCCCGGACTACCTCAGCCCCCCTGGCTCTCCCTGCAGTCCGCAGCCTCCGCCCGCGGCGCCGGGTTCTGGCGGCGGCTCCGGGAACGCGCCGGGGCCCAGCCGCATCGCCGACTACCTGCTGCTGCCCCTGGCGGAGCGCGAACATGTGTCCCGGGCACTGTGCATCCACACCGGCCGCGAGCTGCACTGCAAGGTAGGAGCCCCGGGGCCGCGACCCCGCGGGGGTTGGGGGGTCGGAGGTGACGAGATGGCAGGCAAAGGTGCTTGGGGTGTCGCCCGGGGGCCGAAGGTGTCACCAACGCTTGAGTTTGGGGTAGGACAGATAAATGTTTTGAGCCGGGGAAGGCAGCATTTGACCAGGTTGACCCTTTGGGACGTTGAGGGGTTTTCGATGGGCTGACCTAATGGGGGCTCGGCGATCTAGAGGAAGTGCAGTGTTCAATTGCTTTATCTGTGTCTTATTCTCTTAGCGCCCAGGGCAGCGCGCGGCGTTCCATATAAGTTCTGGAATTGAAATGGATTCCAGGGCCATGCCATTCCCCTTCTCTCATTCTCCTCGCTCCCTCCGCCCCTTGTCCTGGAAGGACGCCCTGCAGGGGGTGCCTCCTTGGAGCCCGGAGCAGCCCGCCGCTCCCTTGCCGGGTTTTTAAGGCACCCAAGCTTAGCTATCCGTGTCGAGCTGGGGTCTTGGGAATTCCGGCGTGAACCTGCTCTGGGATGGGAACCCCAGAGACCAGTCTGAGGGTGTCTTCCAGCCAAGGGAGGGGGAATTTGCCCAGAGTAGAAATGTTGGAAAGCCCACACTGGCGAGGAACCCTCGCTTCCATTCATGTCTTTATTTTCCGGCCAGCGATTTTTTTTTTTTTTTTTAACATAAGGGATTTCATCCAGGAGAGACCACTCCTAGAAACAGATCCTCCCGCGCTCATAGACTCAGATCATTCCCAAAGCCCACTCTTTGGGAACCTGACACCCCCGTCCCAGACATCCCCGAGAACCCTCTGAGCTGCTGCTCCTTTTCACCCGAAGGGTAGGGTCACCCCTTAGTTAAAGTCACTCTCGGGTTTTCCGCGACTTACCTGACGCCTCCCCCCACCACCCCACCTCCCTGGGCTTGCTGCTGCCACCTACTGTCCGACCTGAATGAAATTTCAAATGCACGATCAAGCCCAGTTTAAAGGGTTTTGAAAAATCTTTTCTTTCGGTGGCTGGTGGGCTAAGAGATGCTTTGGGAAGAGTGTGTGTGTGCGGTGGGGTGGGGTGGGGTGGGAGGAGGGGGCAGCAGAGAAATTTTTCTAGCTGGTGCCAGAGCAACTAGGCCTCAGAGGTGGGGTGGGTCTGGCCATTGTGCAACCCCTTCCAGTTCCTCTGAGCAGATAATAGCTGAATCCAGATGGTGACAGGCCGTGTGTCACCGTTTCCAGTTGAGTCTAGGATATGAGTAACCGGACTAAACAAAAGGCTCTTAAAGAGACCAGCCAGCTTCTTAGAGGAGATCCTACCCATTTCCTGGGTGAAGGTGGGGGTGGGAGTGAGGGGCGGAGATAAACAAATGAAAGAGCCATGGAGAAGATCCCATATCCTGCACATTTCCACTCAAGGCTGCTTATCCGTGAGCCAGACTGTAGGCAGGTTGCTTAAGGCTGTGGTGTCACAGCCTCTCCGAGTCATCTGTTCCTTCTGACTAATGATGGATCTGCCTGTTCTCCAGTCTCTGCTCCCACTTGAAGGCTGTAGTCACCATGTTCTGTGCTCTCTCTGTGCCCAGTACTTTGGGTCTGCAGGAGGCCAGGCATTTCCAGGGCCTGCTTTTCAGCTCCTGGAGATGCCAGGGGCGACCTTCTATCAACCAGTTCCAGCAGCATTGCCTGCGAACAACGAAGGCCTGCAGAGGGTTGGGGACTTTGGGCTTAGCTCTCTGGAGCTGGTGGCCTCGTGGAAGGTGGGAGCATATATAGAAGACAGTTCTTCCAAACCTTCTATATGGGAACCTGTTGTATATTTGCTAACCCAGACCCCTAGAGGTTGCTGGTTCGGGGTGTTAAGAACAGCTGAGGCTGCATATGGAGGGGCAGCAGACATAAGAGGGTGAATGAATGGAGCCTACTGTCGACCAAGCCCAAACACTGAGAACTGCAGCCTAGCCTGGGATTTTGGAGGTGGCCTCTGCTTTTCTTGCCTCTTAAGTGGGTCACCTTCTCTCTGCAGGTGTTTCCCATTAAACACTACCAGGACAAAATCAGGCCTTACATCCAGCTGCCATCACACAGAAACATCACCGGCATCGTGGAGGTGATCCTTGGGGAAACCAAGGCCTATGTCTTCTTTGAGAAGGACTTTGGGGACATGCACTCCTACGTGCGAAGCCGGAAGAGGCTGCAGGAAGAAGAGGCCTCCCGGCTCTTCAAGCAGATTGTCTCTGCCGTTGCCCACTGTCACCAGTCGGCCATTGTGCTGGGGGACCTGAAGCTTAGGAAATTCGTCTTCTCCACGGAGGAGAGGTGAGCAGCCCCCACAGCCCCACCTGTGGCCTTTTGGAACCAAAACGAAGGTGCAGGTTGAGCCCTTAGGTGCGGTACGTTGGTTCAAAGCCACACCGGGGGCTCAGTTGTCCCAGAGTGAGTTTTTAGAAATCCTCTGCTGATGAGCCACAGCCAAAGTTGGCTTATTCTGCACTATTGTGGATGTGGCTTGGGGACACCTTGGTTCTTCTGCGAGATGTCGCGTGATGACAGGAAGCCCTCCCCACTTCCACCCCAGAATCGGGTTTATTTATTCTCCATTGTTGTCAGAAAGGTCAGTTCTTTTGCGTGCAAATGTCAACCTGCCCTTCACAACCTGGACTCCTGGAGGAAAGTTTCAAATCCTTGCTTTCACTGAGTGGGGTTTTTTTTTTTTTTTTTTTTTTTTTTTTTGTTACCTATAAGATATAACGGGGGGGGTTCTACATA
>NW_006439568.1:3280622-3281657 GCF_000325575.1 Pteropus alecto | reverse complement strand
TTTTTTTTTTTTGGTACCTAGAAAGTATCACAGAGGTAGTTAGACTGTCGTATTTGCAGAATTCTGCCCTCCTCCACATCATACTCCTGTTCCGTCTCAGGCTTGGCCCCCAATATTCTCTTCACATGATCCAGTGACTTTTTAGACCCCTTGTTTGGCCACGTCTTCAGAAAATAGCCACACTGAATGATAAATGGAAGTTGGCTGGAGTTGGTTGCTAAATATAGATTATGGCTTACCTCATAAAGGACAAGATGCGCTTGATAAGAGAATAATGAGACCTTAAGGTTCAGGGTTGAGGTTTCAGACAAGAGAATTCAGGAAGCTGCAGGAAAGAAACCTTACCTGATTTCAAGAGATGGGCCACATTTCTTGTGGAAAGATTAAAAAAGCAGTACTGTCTTAGAACTGTAGAGGTGAGCGTGCGTTATTTGGTTGTAGCTATTCACACAGGGCTGACTTCACCTGTGCATTTTTTTTTTTTTTTTTTTACCTTTAACACCAAATCCAATGAAAAAAGTATTGGGTTGAGTTGCCAGAAAGCACGGCTTTGTATCTGACCTTGCAATAATTATTGGAACATACCGATTAGCAAAGAAAAGCAAAGTGTTTGCAATGGAGAAGTTTCTAGTTCCTGGCACATGCTCTTTTGATATGGTGATGTATTTTCTGAAACATGCCTTTCACACCTCCTTACTGGCTTTTGAAATCCACATTGCACAGGCGAATGTCATGTGCATGGAGTTTGGCAACCCGAGGGTTAAGCAATGGCCGGCTGACGCTAGTGTGTAACCAGCACAGGTGCAGGGTTTTAGTGCTACAGCAGCCAATCAGGGGCAGACAGTGTGGGTTGAGTCATATTTTCCGTTTACAGAACCAATGGGTATTTTACATAACGACAGGGAGGTCAGGCTGAGGACATACCGAAGTTAGCACATGCATACTACACTCCAGGGAACAGGAAGGCAGGAAGATTAAAAAAAAAAAAAAAAAAAAACCAACACTTTTGAAGGAAAAGGAATTGACATTAGCCCG
>NW_006439568.1:3251294-3280572 GCF_000325575.1 Pteropus alecto | reverse complement strand
AAAAAAAGCAACCAGACCTTTGAGAGGAAAAGGAATTGACCCATTAGCCAGTACCAAATGTTTGCATTTAACTTCACAACAAGCGACTTATTGAAACAGAGCTATTTCAGAGAAACAGGGAGGAGCTCGAGCTACCACCAGAAATTAGAAGTTCCCCACATTCCTCGAGACTTGGGAGGCTAGATCTGAATGAGACCCCTGCAGCCTTTGACTCAAGATTTTTCAGACTTTTAGTTGTTCCCTAAACAGAGAAACCCCCACGTAGGGTATATAGTCTCAGAATATATGCCATCCGAGGGTGTGCGTGTGCGCGCGCATGCGTGCACGTAGGTAGGCGTTTTAGGGCCCCTGCATCCTTCAAATCCATCAGCCCCTTCTGTTTGCTCATATACCCTCTCTGTCCAGGCTAATCACTCTTTGCAGTTAAGCACCCCAATAAATGTAATGGACGTTCCTTGCATCCTTCCCATCACAGTTAATAATGTGTGCATAGGGACAGCGACTCTGGGCTCTGTGTTCTGTAATGCAAAGCATGGGTCCAAATCTCCCAGGCCTTCAGTGGCATGATGAGGACAGAGGCTTGTAGGATGCTCGAGCCCTCCCTGAAGAATAGAATATACTGCTCTGCCCTGGTAGCTTTTGTAGAAAAATGTCAGCATTCCCCAGAGACCAGTTCCCGCTTCTACGATGTGCACTTTGTAAGTTGTGTAACCTGTGTTAGGAGCGTTCTTCTGAGCTCTAGCATCATGGATAGTATTTGGGGCTTTGCATCATATGCTCCACCCCAGGCGCTCTCTTGATATTTTGCAAACGTTTATTGCAGTTTGTGAAATCCTGAGACCTGGGTGGTTGCATGGCACTGCTTACTGGACGAAGGGGTAAATGGAATTCTTTGGGCCTCGGCTATGCGCACCTGTGGGCGCTGTTGTTGGGAAAGCCTTGTTTTTCATGGCTGCCGATCTGGAAGTAATGGCTTGTCTTCCCTCTCCTGCAGAACCCAGCTCAGACTGGAAAGTCTGGAAGATACACACATAATTAAGGGAGAAGACGATGCTCTGTCTGACAAACACGGCTGCCCGGCCTACGTGAGCCCCGAGATTCTGAACACCACCGGGACCTACTCTGGAAAGGCGGCGGACGTTTGGAGCCTGGGGGTGATGCTCTACACCCTTTTGGTGGGGCGATACCCCTTCCATGACTCAGACCCCAGCGCCCTCTTCTCCAAAATCCGCCGTGGACAGTTCTGCATTCCCGACCACGTGTCCCCGAAAGCCAGGTGCCTCATTCGCAGCCTCCTGAGACGGGAGCCGTCCGAGAGGCTCGCCGCCCCTGAGATCCTACTCCACCCCTGGTTCCAGTCCGTCCTGGAACCTGGGCACGACGACTCAGAAATGGGAACTGCAGACCAGATTGTCCCAGAGTGCCAGGAGGACAGTGACGTTAGTTCCTTCTTCTGCTGATCCCAAAAAAACCTCAGAAACCTCATAATTCTCACACATGGCATTTCCATTTCTCAAGACGGACAGGCCTTTCGACGTGGTGCCAACCAGATATGTGATGGCGTAAAGACTGTAGCTGCTGAACTCAACGTGGCGCCCCTCTGACTCGTTGCGATGAGTGACTCCGTTGATCCGAACAGTGCACGCTGTGACTGGCTGCCCGCAAAGCCATCTCCCTTCCGAGCGAACCCTTCCCAACGGTCCCTTTGTCAGGTTCGGAGGATTCTGCATTTTTTATAGGTGGCAAGAAGTATGGATATCCTGCAGCATGTGATCAAGTGACGTGAACTCGAACATCCTAAAAGGAGAGGGAGTGAATCGCGCAATGGCATTTTGGGCAATAACCTATTTTAACGGGGTGACAAGTAATTTGGGCCAATCAACCTGCCATCTTCAAACTTGTCTTTGGTAGCTAGACTTTCGCTACCCCAGCTCCTCTGATCGGAAAGTTCCTTTTTTTTTTTTTCTCTTAAGTTTGGTTTAACACTCACCCTTTCTTCACGCACATTTACCAATGACTCTGCTCTGTGTTGGGAGTAGACCGTTTCGGGAGCATCGGAGCCTGCCTGAACCCTGCACCCAGACTCTCCCCTCCATTTCCTGCCAAGACCCCACTTGCACTAATGCCTTCTTTCTGACCTTGAAACAGTCTCCTTTCCCCCTTCGCTCTAAAAGCACTTAGCAGCTGACCTTGGAAAAGTATCACAAAAGATTTGAACTCCTGGATATTTCAGAACTCTGAGCTCAGACAGAGAGACTGCGCGTTTTCAAAAATAATTTGAGCACTTGAAACTCTTAGCTTTTTTGGTTCCCCTCAAATATGTTAGCATTTATCCTTCACTCCGCCCCCCTCCCCCCAAGTCCATCTCAGGGTGGAGCATTTTGTTTAGGAGGAGAAAGATAAGGACACTGTACACGTCCCTCTCCCAAGAGCAAATGTTAAACTTCGGAGAAAGTGAATTTTGGATAGTTCTCAGACCAACTTCCAGAATTATACTCTACCCTCCTCCGCCCATGGACATGGTCTGTCCTTGGCATTGTGTGTGTGTCTGCAGTTTTGCATGATGGGTTGTTAATATTTCAAATGTGGTGTGGTTTATGAATACATCTGTATAATCAGCATCTGGAGTGAAACAGCGAGCCCCGATTTAAAGTCAGAAGGGACTTTAAACGTCTAGTCCAACTTCTTTCCTCTTCCTGCAGAAATCCCCCCTTCAGCTTCTTTTACAGCTGGAAATCCAGCCTCTGTTCGAATGCTTCCAGAGACGGGAACTCACTCCCTACAAATGATAGAGCTTAAGAGAGAAATGGCAACTTGCATTAAAAAAACCAGTACAGATGCAATACCAAGAAACGTCTTGGACAGGACTGAAATTGGGTGGTTAAACGGGTAAACCCAACATACTGTAATTTGAGAAATGGCACAAAAACAGGCAGTCATCTTCAAGGGCTATGCCTAGGCAAACTACTAACCTGCATCGTTAAGAACGCCGTGTATACCTCATGTACTGTGTACTTTGTACATATATTTTACCTTTTATACATATGTCTGATATTTTTTGTTGTTTTGGCTCTGAGGCTTGTTTTGTTATGTCTGTCTGAATAACCTGCGTGTCTAAAACCACGTGAAATGTGAATGATTTTTGGCAATATTACCTTGACAGAATCATGGGACTCGGAGAAGAGAGAGGACAGAGAGGCCTCTGTCGCACTAACTCTCGTGGTTGATCGGTTGTTGTATCTGTGATACGTTACCCAGCTGGGGACTCCGGGCTGGCTGGGGCTTCTGCCAGAAAAGCTAGAAACACTAGATCCTTCCTGTACATGTGTATATATGTGAACAGTGAGATGGCCGTTTTTGACTTGTAGAAAAATTTTAATAAATCTGATTTCGTAAATAGGCATAGTGAATTTCTTTTGGCTGGTGCGATATCATGCTGGGGGATGCAAAGGACTCTTGCCTTGGATTGGACTCTCATGGGGGAGACAGAAGTAAAGAGATGATGATTATTATATATGACTATTATATACGACTGTTGCCATTGAAGCGGGGAAATTGGTTTTGATGGGTGAAGCCAATTTGGTAAAATCAGGTTGGGAGGGCTATGGGTTGAATTTAGAGTGGAGAAATGTTAAAAGAGGAGCATACATAATTAAGCCTTGACTTGTGAGATTTTCTCAGGCTTTCGGTCTTTTTTTTTAGGTCAGGGACCCTTGAGAATTTGATGAAAGCTATGGACACTAATCAGAAAAATATACACATGTGTATCCAACAGAATTTTGCTGTAATTTAAGATGTCCACATAGATCCCTGAAGCTATCCCAGGCTTCCTGTTGAGAACTACCCTCCCCTACTCCATTAGATTTAATTAAGATGGCTAATCGAGGCATTTCCTTTTTCCCCCTGTAAGCATAAAAATGGAAATAAAGGAAAAACTAAAGACATTTTGAACCAGAAAGGTAGAAAAGGAAAGGATTTCGATTTCACGAGGTTTATAGCTTCACTATTACATCAGAATCTATTTTAAATGAAGTTAATTAGCAACCAGAGTGATAAACAAACAAACAAAAACACCCTATGTGGTAAAGTGTACCAAATACACAGAAAAAAAAAAAGCACATATAAGTATATAGCTCTGAATTTTCACCAACTTAGCACAGTGATGTAACCAACAGCCAGATCAAGAAAACTAAACAGTGCCGGGACCCTAGAAGCCCCCTTCTGCCCTGTTTAGTCCCTGCCCGACACCCCCGCCAAGGATTAGCACTGTGGGACAGAATTTTAACTCTTAACTGTAAGAATTAGAATAAGGACTAAGCCACCAATTCTGGGCCTCAACGAAGAGGCATGCAGAAGTTACCGGTGACACAACTGCCCTTTCTTCGAACTCAGGCTGAGATCATTCAGGAAAGCAGACCTATGACACCGAAGCCAGTGCAACTCAGGCCTCATGACTCAGGAACTTAAGAAAAGAAATGGAAAAGGCACATCAGAAGCAACATGGGAAATGGCCAAATGCTCGGGTAGCTTAGAAACTAGGAAGCTGGGGGTTGGTCTCTGGCCGTCCGGTGCATAGCACCCTTCAACTCCAAAGTGCCTGGGACACGCCTCAGCCTGGAACCTACATTATAGTGTCTCCCTGCTCCAAGGAACCTAGATGAGGCTCAGCATAACTCCTTGAGCATATAGACGGCTAATACTTTGGACTTCACCAAGCTTTTTAATCTAAGGATTTCGAAACGCTTTGCGAGCAATTAAGGTTACAACACCTCTTTGTACTGTCGTTACATGCACCAAATGTAGAGAAATATGAGTCAGGATTGGCTGAGATGACACGTGACGCCACAAATCCATAAATTTAATCTCTTCTGAGGTTGGGACAAATCTGGGGCAGTCACAACCACTTCCATTATAGAAAGTTGGAATGAAAGTGTGTTGAGCACTGATCATTTTAGAGTGAATCGGACAAGTAACATCTCAACCTTTTATTCATATTTCACTTTCTAGAAGTTTCCCTCTTTTCCTCTCCTCTCTCCTCCAGCCTTTACGACAGTCTAGTGAAACAGGCAAGTCAGATAGTATTTGCTCCATTTTATGGATGAGAAAACAGAGGTTTAAGTGTCTTTCGGTAGCCATTCAGGAATAAACAGCTCAGAGCTGGGACTTGAACTTCAGTTTTTAGACTCCTTGCCCAATGTTGTTGCTATGTCTGTACACCACCACACAAAGCCTAATGGCAAGAATGATGATCGAAGAAGGTGGTTCAAGACAAATACAAATACTGAGTTTTAGCCCCGTTAACATCTTCAAAACAACCCAGTACATCTCTCATAAAGGTGGGAGCATTAGAGAAGATGAGAGATGTTATTCAAGAAACAATTACTGTGTGCATACCATGTACCAGGCACTGTGGTAGACCCTTTGAAAACTACTTAATGGAATGCTAAGCTCCATGAGGTCAGGGTCTGTGACAGTCCCGTTCACCGGTGGCTCCCCAGCACTCGGCACAGTGCTTACCACAGGAAGATGTCCAATGCCAACGTGGATAAATGGGTGGGTGCATGGATGGGTAGGTGGATGGATGAGTGGATGGATGGGTGGATAGATGGGCAGATGGATGGATGAGTGGATGAACAGATGTGTAGATGAATGGATGTGTGGATGGATGGGCAAGTGGATGTCCTCTAGCAGCTCAGAGCCTAATGAGCCTCCAAACAGAGAGCCAAGAGCAAAGAAGTGGAAATATTGTGACTGGGGACTCATTCTAGCTCTGATGTCCTTCTGCTATATGTCCTTCTGCTGTATCTCCTTCTGACCTTGAACGAGCATATCTGCCACTCAGGTTCTCATTTGTTCATCTTGAAGCAGGAGTGATACTCTGGTTTCTTTGATTCCTTCAGCTGCTACGGGATTCAGTGATTCTGTGGTTCTGCGAAAACAGGCCCCATAATGTTCTTCATCAGAGCGACCACGAGAACAGCTTTGCGCTTCCGTTTTACACTAGTCACAGGCAGCATGATTGTTCCTCGTCTAATTTTATTCTGGATGAGAAAAGGCATTTTAGTAATGAAAATTATGGAATCGGCTTTTTAACGTGACTTTGGCTAGGAAAAGGAGGGCAAGTGTTTAGTTAATCATTCCCCTGTGTCCTTTCAGAAAAAGGGTAAAAGAGGATGGGGAAGCAAGACCTCTTTACCAACCCCTGGGAACTGCCCGTACCCCTTTCACTGGAGTCTTAAAGATCCCAGTCATAGTCCATACTTAGTGGATCCCAGAAGAGATAAGAGAAGAGAAAGAGGCAGCCAAGTGTCATCCCTCAATCCTGCAGGGTATTTTACAGTGCAGGTCTCTTTCCATCTTCTCAGCAACCTTGCGAGGTGGGTGATTTGTTCCCATTTAACAGATGTGGATGCCGAAACCCAGGGGGTAAACTCAAGCTCACCCAGCTAGTGAGTGGGTGTCTGGGACTCCAACCCAAGCCTGCGAGACCCTAGATCTTTGCCCCTTCCAGTTCTGTGCTTTCCGTTTTGGGTCTGACGTGCTAGACCAGCAACACGGCGTCTCCTTTTTGGAGCAACCATTTTGCTGGGAGAGTCAGTGCCAGGACATGTACAGTATGCTGGGTTAGTCATGTTAGTCTGATTTCTACCAGCTGAGATTGATCGAAGGAATGCTGGTGCTAGACTAAGTGTTTCACACGAATTAGCGAACGATGACCTCGCAGCACCCCTGTAAAGCCGTACTGGTGTCATCCTCTTTTGTCCATGAAGAGACAGGTTTAGAGAGGGTGATGGATTTGCCCAAAGTCACACAGCACATTCGCATTCATTTGCTAATTGACACACCCAGATCCCTTAACCATGAAGGCTTACTGCCTCTTTGTTTTTAGAACTGAGAAGAGACTTCATAGATGATTTAGTCCCGAATGCACTCTGCTATCCTGGGACAGGAAAAAGGACATTAGTGGGAAAACGAGTAACATGCAAATAGTCTGGAGTTTAATGAATAATAATGTGCCATTGTTGGTTTCTTAGTTGTGACGAATGTACCATGGAGATGTACAAGGGTAGCCGTGGAGGAAACTGAGTAAAAGCTATATGGGAACGCTCTGGACTATTTTTTGCAACTTTTATGTACATCTAAAATTATTCCAAAATAAAACATTTCTTAAAAAAATAGATTTAGTTCACACTTGCCCCAGTGTCAGCCAGGGGAAACCAAGGCTGAGATTGAGAAAAATCACAGCCAAGTAGTGGCCGGGCCACTCCTACCCCAGCACCCCCAAGCCTGCCCACCGAGCTCCAGCGTCGTGGGTGCTGGCAGGCGTGTCGTGGGCGACCTTCTGGACTGCGTCTAGAGCTGCATGAGGTGAATGTGAGGCGCGTCTGTGAAATGTGTCGGAACCTTTTCTTGACAGGACATGGCATTTTGAAAGCTGAGTTTCTAGGTCTGACCTTTAGATCAGTGACTACGCGAGTGTCCCCATCAGTTTCTTCATGCTGTCATCGCGCTCAGTCACCCACGGCCCGGTGAGCCAGCCTGAGGGCTGTGCCACTCAGGCATGAATTTGAATTCCATGCCTCATTAGCTAGAAGGCAGCGGGAACAAGTTGAGGAAAAATGGCCATGTGAAGAGGAAGGCACGTGGGGGTCAGGGCTCAAGTACCTCCACACAGATTTCTCCTCCAAGCTCAAGAGGCTCCCTTGTCTCTGGGAGTTTAAGAGCCTTGCACCTGCAGGGGTCTCCTCACCTGTGTCCGTGGTGGGGCTGTAGCCTCCGCGGCCAGGAAGCAGGTAAGTCCGCGCTCCCGCCATGTTACAGATGGGGAAGCCACGCCCGAGAGCGGTAAGAGCCGCCAATTTGCAATGAATGCTCGTTTTGTATTTACAATTTTTCTTTCTCAATAGCTGGCGTTAGTTGCTTTCCTGAATTTTTGCTGATCGGCATCTTTCTCACTTCTTCACGGAGGATGTGCATGTGTGGATGACATTTTATAGTCGGAGTTTCACCCTGGACACACAATACGTGTCAGACACATTGCAGGACAGCCTGAGCCAAGAAAAGGAATAATTAAGACAACGATGTTGGTGGGAGCCCACAGGTATGGAGTATTTAGTATTTGCCCAATACTGCGTTAGCACCTGGCAAGCATGGTCTCATTTAATTCTTACAACGGCTCTGTGAGGAAGATATTCTTATTTGTCCTATTTTACAAGTGAGCACATGAAAGCCCAGAGAGAATAAGTAACTTGCTCAAGGTCACACAGCTAGTGAATGAGATCTGAACATGGGACGTTCTCTAAAGAACATGCTCATAATGTGTAAGTGACCCGTGTCCCCATTTTGGCATGTGTTCACTTTTTACATTTTATTACCACCTCTAAAGTCCTGTCGGATCAGTATGCCTTGACCTCTTTTTGGGGAAAACACTTTATTTACACTGGATTCCCCATGGGGCTGGCAGTCAAGAGGAAAGAGCTGGAACTTCAAGGTTAGAGAGACTGGGTCCCAAATCTCAGCTCTGCAGCTAAATAGCCGTATGATCCAGGCAAGTCATGTGACCATCCCTTGCCTCCGTCGCAGTAATAACTGAAATGGTGGTAAGAACATCTACCCTGAAGGCTGCGGCTGTGAGAGTTACATGAAGTAACGTGTGCCCAGGGCCTGGCCCAAGGTACCATGCAGACAGCTCAAAATTCAGGCACATCCATCCTTTCGAGAGGAAAGAACCCAGCTGGGAAGTCAAGACAGACCTGAATTTGGATCCCAATGTAGCTCCTTATTTGGTCTGTGACCCCTAATGTCCTCATCCATGCAATGGGTACCTAATGAGTGTTTTTCAGGGCTGCAGAGCAGCAGGGGTGCAGCCAGCACTGGTGAGAAAACACACAAAGGGCCTGGTTTGGGATTGCAGTCGGGATCAGTGTTCCCGTTGTCATCGTGAATTTTCTCCTCCCTCATTTATCTGCCTTGTTTATTCCCTTCTTGCTTGCAACCTTGCTGAGGTCAGAGTGTCGATTGTTCTGGGGACAGCTTGGAGGGGAAGGCCAGTGGCAGGGAGCAGGGCAGTGCCCAGGGGGTCAGCCTTCCTACCACCTGCTGCCCTGAATCTGCTGATTTTGACCTTAAGTCAATTCAGGTGGGCAGCAAGCAGTCTGGTTTCTTTGACTTTGGTCCAGCTGGCTACTTCCTCCAGTGTCTCAGATGCCTTCGGGGGTGGGAGACTTGAAATCTCCATGTCACAAATACCACCTTGATTGCCAAAGCAGAGTCCTCCCTGGGATCCCACAAGGAGATCAGAGATTACAAAAACGAACACATGGCTGGCTTCTGCTAAGGCTAGGGTAGCTGAGCTCCAGCCAGCAGCGGGGTGGCCAAGCAAGGAGCCTGGAGTCACAAAGTCTGCAGTGTGGCTCTACTACTTACCGCTGAGGGAACCAACCTGCCCCGCCTCCGTTGCCTATGTGTGAATGGGGTTAGTTAGCATTTTCACCTCCCGAGATTGTTCGGTTTAAATAAGATCAGACCTTTGAAGCAGTTCCCACATGCCTGCCACGTGTGAACACTCAACAGACATCGGCTACCAATATCCAGGAACAAAGATGATCAAAAGCAATGAGTTAATCCATTAAAAAGAATGCCCACTGATGCTTCTCATGAGTGGGGGGTGGAGATCTCGTTAAGATGCAGATTCTACTCATCAGGGTGGGGGTGGAGCCTGAGAATCTGCATTTCCAACCCATTCCTGGTGAAGTCCATGCTGCTGGCCCGACAACCACAATTAGAGCAGCGAAGGATTGCAATCCATTTCCAAACAGAGATCTGTTGGGTCTCAGTTAAGATGACCTACTTCCTGAACGTGGGTATATTTGGTGTAAGTCAAGGACATGGAAATGGAGACGAACCAATATCATCGAGCAGCGTTGGCGTAGGGTGTGTTGAGTGAATTGTCTCTTGGAATCCTTGGAGCATCTCCAAGGGACATTAGCAACTCCATCGTATGGATGGGGAACCACACTCAGATGTTAAGTGCTCAAGGTCATGAATCTTAGTGAAGGGCGGGACTGGGCTATGGATGTGGGTCCATCTGCCTCCAAACCCAGCACCTTCCTCTGTACCTCAGAGGTACTGGCAGGAACCTGAACACAGCCACCTCCTCTCTCTGGACCTCAACTTCCCTGTTGGTAAAATGTGTGGCCTGAGTGTGAATGACCAGTGAGCTCGCTCCCCACCCTCCTGTTGGAAGAGTTTATCAGTCGTGTGCTCTCTCCTCTTACTCAGCACTCACTTGGCTGTGTCCCCACTCTGCTTCCTAATTTGGTGCCGATGTTCTGGTTGCAGACATATCAATGTCACCCTGTCAAGTAAGGAACACCAGCAGAACTGCTGGACACAGTCATCTTCCCAAAAGCAGACAGAGTGGTGTAGTGGTGACCAGAATAAACTCGGCACCTGGGCCAGAGAGAACATTCTTCCCTTGCCCAGAGATGGGCCTTTCGGCCTCCCTGCAGGTAGAGAGGGCCACTTGCGTCAACCTGAAGTTATGTGGGATCCAGTTTCACCCGAAGCCCAGTCTTGGAGTCTTAACCCCGCAGGGTCTGAGTGCTAGGATTGATTCGAACCCGCGTGTGGGGAGGCGGGCAGGTGGGCCTGCCTTAGTGAGGTGGGCTCCCACGCACGTCCTGACCTCGCAGACCAGAGGTGCTGAGAGCTGGGCAGGATTTCAGAAGAGCATGTGGGCCAGAGCTGATCCAGTTTCGTAGTGTACGAAATCCCAGTTTCATAGTGTACGAATTACTTGGGCAAGTTATTTAATCTCCCTGGACCTCCGTTTTATCCTCTGTACAATGGGGCTGATAGCAGTAGTTGTCTGGTGGGGTTGTGATGAGAATTAACTGAGATAATACATGGGGACCCCTGAGAACAGTGCCGGGTGCAGGGTAAGCATGCAGAATGTAAGCCGTCCCTGTAAATGTGAAATCCCTCAGAGCAGGGACTTCTCTGTTTTGTTGAATGTTGGGTGCCCAGGACCTAGAATAGTGTCTGGCGCATGGTAAATGCTCACAAATATGTGTGCGACGGTTGAATCGGGGAAGCCTCTGCAGTGATGGTTTTCGGACTGTGTCATAAAAGACCCGAGGGTGCGGGGGCGCCACGTGGTGGGCTGGAGGGGCCGTGAGGAAGAGCACTTGAGCAGGAGTCGGCCTCAGTCCGCGCCCTTCCCCTGCCCGGAGCCCCTTCGATTTATATGCTATATATGTGTACATTTTCTGGATTAAGTTTTGTTGGGAGGAAGATTTTTGCAGCATGAAAATAGTTGGAAAATCCTCAGCGCCCCACATTTGGTCCCTACACCACTCATGTCTGATCGCCCTGGGTGAGGGCTAAGAAAGCGGATTCCTTGACCCCATGTAAGGTTTACTGAAGCAGATTGTCTGGGGAAGGGGCACGCATTTTCAATCAATGTCTTAGGGGGTTTCTATGCATGCTGACATTTGAAGAACACATGTCGAATCATGTTATAAGTGAGAAAATTGAGGCCTTGCTTGGTGAGGTGCCTGACTTCAGGGTCTCTTAGCGGGGATGTTGGAAAGGCTGGTGTAAAGGTGCCTTAAGTCCCAGGCCAATGCTCCTTCTATGCTGTGGCTTCTGTGACTCTTAAATGGATGAGCCGCTGACAGAGACCCCTACCAGGTTATCAGAGCGGGTGCTGGGACGGAGACGGGTCTGATCAGCACCAGCTCAGCCTTGTGGCAAATTCCTGGCTCTTGGAGCTTTGGCTTTTCCCACACCTGTCCCAGGGTAGGCTCTCAGTGGGTGTTGGCTGAAAGGAAGAAGGAGTGAATGACCGAGTGCCTTTCTTACGGAGAAATATAAACAAACAGTATACGATAATATAATGGCAGGTAGTACTACGTAAGCTCTGTGAGGAAAATGGCTAGAGGGACAGAGATCTGACATGTATTTTCTTCTAGAAGTCTTATGGATTTAGGTTTTACACATAGGTCGATGATCCATTCTGAGATTTTGAGTTAACTTTTATGTGTGATGTAAAGTAAGGATCTAGGTTTTTTCGTTTTTTGTTTTTGTATTTTTTAATGTTGATCGTCAGATTGTTCTAGCACCATCTGGTGAAAGGTCTGCTTTGCAGATAGCAAGGCCTAACGATGTTAGTCCTTGCCCATCATTCTGTGTAGAGTAGAATTTCCAGTCCAGGGTGAGTGATGGCAGAGAAGGGGTGAAGCTACATACTGGAGAAAGCCTTGTGTGGGATGGGGCTCCACGTGACCCACCTAGTGGCTCTCATGGCAAAGAACATCAAAGACCACCATGATGAAACCAGCAGCCTGCAAGCAGGATGCCGGCGGGCCGCGCGCGGGAGGTGCCTGGTGGGCTGTTTCTCTTGGTGTTCGCAGAGGTCTGTGCTGGTCTTGCGTAAACTGCAGATTAGGAAAGCGTTAGGTAACGAGAGGGTGGCCGGAGCGCATTACACAGCAGCCTGGCGTGGGGCCCGGGATGCAGCCTGCGGGGATGGCCTTGCCGAGCAAGTCAAATATCACTGGACCCGGGACAGGAGCTTCCTCTTTGTGCCTCCTGCAGCCAGAAGGGAGCTCCTGCTCCACCCGGCTGTGGAGTCTCAGGGCCTGTGGAGGTGCAGGTGGGAGGGGAGCCGGGGGCCCCCTGGGAGCCGCATAATTTAACACATTTTGGGGAGGAGGCCTGTTGCAGGGGCTCTGTGCGGAGGAGCATCAGCAACAAAGAAAAGTTCATTCCAGTCCTCCCGCCTCCTCCAGCCCCGACATTGCCAGCTGCCTCCCAGGACCACTTAGATGTTTGACCCTCACTGTCCCAACCCAGGAACCAAGGATGGACCTCACAGGGAGCTGCTTCTTTCAAGAGTAGTACCGTAGTGGCTCAAACATTTGGTGAGCATCTACGACAAGTTCGTGGATTCTCTCGTGCATAGGCCCTTAGACGTGATCCCTGCCCGTCCAGTGCTGGCTCTCCAGCTGTGGAAGATGTGAGTTCACATGTATTAAAAGTAAAAAGGAAACGAACCTTCACGGAGAGCCTCCTCTGTGCCAGACCCTGTGTCGGGATTCTCCAGACATGATCAGATCCGTTCCCATGGCAACTCCGTGAGAGTGGGATGGTCATCTTCATCCTTAACGTGGAAATCAGAGCTCAGGGAGGTTAAGTAACGTACCCAAGGTTGCACAGCTAGTAAGCATCAGAGCCAGGGTGTGAACTCAAGACCGTCAGACTCTAGAGCCTATGAATCTTCTCTAACCATGCTGCCATACTGTGCACCCAGAGTTCTGTTGGGGCTGTGGGGGTCACAGGGGAGAATGAGCCACAGCGCCTAATAGCAAGCCCTTGCTGTCCGATGAGGGGCAAGCAGAAGTAACTATGATACTGAAGTAATGTGGACAGTGATGGGTCTGCAGCGGACCTGGGTAGCATTTGTGGAGCAGGTGGCATGTGGGTGTGATCTTAAAGGACAGAGGCCCATATTCTGCCGACATGGGGGCTGGGAAAGGAGGTCCTGGATGGAATAATAATAGCCAACCCAGCATTACTACGTGCCAAGCCCTGATGTGCTTTGTGAATATTAACTCATTTAATTCTTGAGGTGGATACTATTATTATCTTTATTTCACTGAGGCCCAGAAAGGTTAAATAACCTGCTTATGGTGACATGGCTGGTAGACAGGAGAGCCAGGTGTTAAACTTAGACTCTAGAGGGGGAGGTGAGGTCAGCCAGGAGGGATATGTTTGTGGGGTAGCAGAGTGGACGGTCATATTGAAAAGAAAGGTTGGGGGTAGCTCAGAGGGGGTCTGCATGCCAGACCGGAGGGTCAGGCCCTTGTCTTGTGGCCTTGGTGGGTTTTGGGAGGCTTCGTGGTAGGGGAGTGATGCCAGCAGACCTGTGTTTAGGCAGAGGACCCGATGGGGAACTGTGGGCGAGGAAGGCAGCACGGGCAGGTGGGTACAGAGACGGAGCCATGAACAGTGAGGAGTGTGTGGTATTGGAGGACCAGCGCTGGACCGATTCGCAGCCCCGGCTCTTCTCCGTGCCTGTGTGCCCTTGGGCAAGTCTTAGCCCTGTGTGTGTGTGTGTGTGTGTGTGTGTGTGCGCGCGCGCGTGTGTGGCAAAATAGACATAACATAAAATTTACCATCTTAAGCATTTTTAAGTGTACGCTTCAGTGGCGTTAAGTACATACACATTGTGCAACCGTCACCACCATCCTTCTCCAGAAATTTTTCATCTTCCCAAACTGAAACCAAACCCGTTAAACACTAACTTCTCATTCCCCCTCCAGCCTGCCCCTGGCAACCACTGTTTGTATTTCTATGAATCTGACTACTCCAGGGGAATCACACTGTATTCGTCTTGCAGTGACTGGCTTATTTCACTTAGCATAATGACTTCAAGGTTCATTCGTGTTGTAGTATGTATCGGAATTTCCTTCCTTTTTAAGGCTGAATAAATATTTTGTTGTGTGTGTAGACCACATTTTGTTTATCCATTCATCCATCAATGGACACCTGGTTTGCCTCTATCTTTTGGCCACTGTGAATAATGCCACTATGAATGTGTAAATATCAGTTCAAGTCTCTGCTTTTATCTCTTTTGGATACATACCCTGAAATGGACTTGCTGGATCATATGGCAGTTCTATGTTTAATTTTTTGAGGAACCGTCATACTGTTTTCCACAGTGGCCGCACCGTTTATATTCCCAGCAGCAATACACAAGGGGTTCTACTGTCTTGATGGCCTTGCCCTCCCACTGGGGCGGCTCTGCAAACTGTCTGCATCATAGGGTTCATGGGCATGTTTTGAAGACCAAATGAAACAATGCTTGTAAAGCACTTGGTGAATTATTATTCTTGTGCCCACATCCAAAAGGGGCTTGGTCCCCTGGGGAGCAGGTGGCACCTGTGGGAGTTTCCTCACCTGCCAGCAGACACCTGCCTTCTGGTGACTTCTGGTCACTGCTTTGCCCTCTGACAGCAGGCTCACTCCTCTCTCTACAGAGGAGGGTTTCCCACCTTGGAGCAGCATAAACCTCGAAGCTCCAGGCCAAGTTAAAGAAGCCACAGTCTTGCTTAATTCACCAGACTTCAAGGGCACAACGCCAGGCATGGGGGTGTGACTGTGACTAGTGCCCAGTCCCTGCCTTCCAGAGGCTCTCAGTTTAGGGGCAGATAGAACCCAGTTGCGATAGAAGGTTTCTGTCCTCCTTTTAGGGGGATTGTATGTCGTTGCCATGTTCAATACCCTTGTGGTCATTTAATTTGCTTTGAACAATGAAATGCGAGAAGAATGAATGTGTGTTCCTTCTGGTGGGAGTAACACACATTCATTTAGCATGTTTTTCTTTTCACTCTCTTATGACAGCCAACGATGTTCCTGAAACAGGTTGCACTGTTCGCCTGGGTTCCAGAGTGAAGGTGATGTTGGACAGAGGGGCGGCCAATCTGTGCTAATATGTAGGATGTGAGAAATAAACCTTTGCTGTTGTAAGACCCTGAGAATTGGGGGCTGTTTGTTACACAGCATAAACTGGCCCATACTGACTGATGCACCAGTAAACAGTTGACCACAGCGGTGAGGAAAGTGCTGGTAAAGAAATGAATAGTGTTCCATGGGGATGCAGAAGAAGGAAGGAGGAAACAGAGGTTAATCCTGTGGAGAGAGGTCTCTGATAGTTTCTACTTTAAATCTTGTATTCATTTACTCCTTTCAATAGCTTTGTAAGGTAGGAATTATTATCCTCATTTTTCAGGTAAGGAACTTTCAGCTCAGAGATGTTAAATTTCCCGGTGTCATTCAGCTTGTCATGAATAGAGTTGACATTCAAATTTAGGTATCCCTGATACCTACACCCTGGGTTTTTAAAATTAATAATAACTAACACTTATGCAGCACTTTTTATGTGCAAGTTCCGGATGATGTTCTAAAAGCGAAGCATGAATGAATTCAGTTAACCCTTATATCGACCTTATGGTATTTTTCAATGCTTGACATGCAATAAAATTGCAGCAGTTTTTTTTTTTTTTTTTGATGTGACTAAATTGTCAAGTTCGGACACCTAGGATAAGCAAACAGTATGTAGCTAAAACTATGAGTCATTTTTATTTTGAAGTAATGAAATGGAGAGCAGCCTGGAAATGGATCATCCCCCTATCCCACCCCCAACTAGTTTTAAAGTTAAATGGCAGGTTAAGGTGCTTTGGGGGACAAAAGCACAAGAATGGTTCACTCTCTGATGTGTAAAAGTCTTAGTGGCCAGGTACATTTGGGGGCGGGGGTGATGGGACAGGTTGCTGACATTTCGGAGAATGTTCTGCAGTAATTTTTTAAAGAACTATTATTTAGAATAGTTTTAGATTTACAGAAAAGTGCAAAGGTAAGTTTAATACTCTGTATTACCAACGTACTCTATACCCAGTTTTTCCTATTATTAATATCTTAATTTAGTATATTACTTTTTTATAATTATTGAACCAATATTGATATATTATTAATAACTAATGTCCATAGTTTATTTAGATATCCTTAGGTTTTATCTAATGTCCGTTTCCTGTTCCAAGATCCCATCCAGGAAGTGTGGTGTCTTCTTAGGCTCTTCTTGGCTGTGACAGCTTTTTAGACTTTGTTTTTGGCGACCTTAACAGATTTGAGGAGTACTGGTCAGGTATTTTGTAGAATAGTCCTTAATTGAGATTCATCGGATGCTTTTCTCATGGTTAGTCTGGAGTTTTGGGTTTTGGGGAATATGATTATGGAGGTGAGATTTGTACTTATTTATTTATTTTGTATTTATTTACTTTTATTATGGTGACATTGGCTAATGAAATCCGGTAAGTTTTAGGTGTACGATTCAAAAGTAAGGCATATGTATATATTGCATTATGTGTTCACCACCCTTTACTTCTTTTTAAGATAGAAATTCAGTTAGTTTCGATGAAAATGTGTTGTGGATTACATAATATTCATGCGAAATTGCCATGCTGATAAGGGATAAGGGCACCTGAACCCAAAAGAGAAACACGAAAAAAATCGCACAACCATGTTTTCTGTACCTAACTTCATTCTCTCTCCTCCTCCGCCCCCGAACCAATAATACTGCGATTTCTGGATCTTGGTAACTTTTTCTAAATGGAAGTAACTGGCTCAGAAGGAGCCAGGGAGCTATTGCATTTCTCACCCCAGGTCAACCTCTTTCTGCTTCGGTGTTCTCTTCCTGAACAAATCTTCTTAGGATCAGAAGATAGAGAAATGATTCTATTCTCAAGGGTCCGCCCAACCAAGGAGCCTCACTCTGTCCTCCCTCCCTCCCTCACACATTTATTAAATTCCAGGAGCTACGGTTGGGCTGAAAAGATGACTGAGACAGGGCTGCCGCTGCAAGGAGCTGGGGTTTGGAAGGAGAGACACACAATGAATGAAAGCTGTCACTTGTCATAGGTCTTGCAAGGTGAGTGTGTACCTGGGATTGTATGGCCCAATGGAGGGGAGAAAAGGTCATTCTTTTGGGTTCATGTGAAGCTTGCCAATCAAACAGAACGGGGCAATATAAGATGTTAATAAAATGAGCTTCTTAATGAGTGGGGCCCCATCTGTCAGTGGCCAATGAAAGCAGGATTTAGCGAAGAAGATCTTTTCCCAGATACCATCAGGCTTCCGGTGAGTGACAGGTGCCTCTTCCCTTCCAAGTTCTGCCTGTGTGATAGCAAACTGTTTGCTTTGCACATTAACTGGCACATGGGAGGTAACCCAGCTTATCCAGAGGCTGTGACATGTTGTACCAATCCCCAATCTTTAAGTCTTTGGCTGTTTTCCGCAAAGCTTATGACAAAGCAACCCCTAGGAGAGGGCAAGATGGTGCTTTGCAAAGCACTAGGAATCTTGAGCCATAAGGTTTGGGTTCAATTTAACATTAATAAAAACTGCCTCTATGTGGGGGACAGATAGAAAAAGCCTGCTTTTATGCTAAATGCCTATGTGCACTATCTCATCTAATCCTCCAAAAAGTATGAGATAATAATCATCCAAATGAGAGTTACTAATTATTGAGCATTTCTTATGTGCCAAGGCTGTTTAAAGAGCTTGGCGTGGATTACTTCATTTAATTTTCACAATAACTCTCTAAGTGCACACAGCTTAAGCATGGAGCTTGCTGGGTTTTCACCCATGTAAACATCCACCATGTAGATTGAGATTTGGATCATTTCTCCGCAGGCTTCCTCGTGCCCCGTCCTGGTCATCGCGCCCCTCCCCGCGACCCCCAAGTAACCACTCTTCTGGCCGTAGATAAGTTTGGCCCATTTAAAAAAATTATTTTTATTAAGGTGAAATTCACATAAAAAAATTAACCATTTTAACGTGAACAATCCAGTGGCATTTAGTACCTTCACAATATTTTAGTGAGATTCCTTTGATTGTCAAGCCTGAGCTGTCAATCACTAGGCCATTTCCCCGTGACTAGCTGTATGACTTGGAGTCTTTCCTGAGCCTCAATTTCCCAATCTCAGTAATCTTCCTTCTGGGCCATGGGAGGCTTGATTGACAGCCCTTGTAACACTTGGGGTGCCATACAAACACAGTCATTAGAATTTAGCTGGTTCTATGATATTGTGGCTGTTTGTGAACTTGAAGTGGGCTGGATGGGCCCTTGGAAGGAGCTGTCACTGCTTGGGAGTCAGGGTGGGGACACGGGTCAGTGGGAACTCAGCTCCTCTTCTTCTCTCTGAATGCTCCTGTGCTTAGCTGCATCCAGAGGCCACCATGTCAAACACCTAAAATCCCAGGTCTCTGTATTCAAGGAAATTCACCTTCTGAAATATTTCTCCCAGCCTGGTGGTGGCCTAGAATATGCATCTTCTGGACAGGCTCTGCTGGAGTCCCCCAGACTGGCTTTGTTATCATTTATGAAACTAGTTATCTGTTCCGGAAGTCAGATTAGGAGAAAAAAGAAAGTCAAGTGATCAGACATGGGACAGGTATGCTCTCTGAGGGGGATGGTGCTTTATTGAAATGAGTCCTTGTTATTTATCCAGTGCCAGAAAGCTAGCCTATTATCATCTTTTATAAAGTTGACTTTCGAGTTTCTATCCTATGAACAAATGCATAATAATGTCATATCATGGAATGTCATCCTCCTAAATAACAGTCATCACCTCTGTCAGGCACTGAGGTTGCCATGAAAGTCTCAGTCCTGCAGCTGGTTTGTGTGTCCACTGGGAAAATGAACTTGGGGTGTGGCACCCTCATAGTTCTGCTCTGTTTGCCCCTCAGACATGAAGTCTTCCATTCTAGGCTTGTTTAAATCTAGCTTCCCTTTCCAAATGGTTTCTAAGGGGAAAAATATAAAGAATGTTCCAGAGTGCTCTGCTGGTCCAGGGATGATCTGCCAGAGCAGTTCCTGGATTACGGCCTCTTCCCCCATCAGCAAATCATGTGAAACAGATTCCTGTCAGCTGTAAACCCTGAATGTGGGAAAAAGAGCTGACACACAGGGCTCGTTTTCATAAAGTTGACATTTCTCATGAATAGCAAATTCCTGAGTGTGGGCAGTTGACCAAGACCAGGAATTCTCATTAGCTGGTGAAAATCAGGCATGACTCTGACTGCGGAAGGCAGCTGGGAGGAGAGGTCATCCGTGTGGGCAGTGATGACCCACAGCTCATAATCGAGTGCGATCTTGCCAGAGTGGTCGCTGAAATACTAAAACGCTCTGTATGGGCTAGTCATTCCTATCACCTTCCCGACATCTCCAGTCCTCCCCCGGGGACCTCTGTCTCCCCATAATCCAGCAGCCAAAGGGTTAATGCTGACCTGGCATAGCCTTCCAGCCAAGGTCCGGCTGGGGTCTGACCCTCCTTAGATGCATGTGTGGCAAACTGGCGGGTAAATAAATGACATGCCTCTCCTGGCTATGGGGCAACAGTTCCTTCTTCAGGCTCTGCAGAGACCTGGGCTCAGGCCCCCACCTTCTTCCTGCTTCCTGAGAATGCGACCTCTGATCCCATCTCTGTAGATTTGAAGGACATCTAGGAAATGAGTTAAACTGATCATTTCCCATCCAGCAGCCCCATCCCACCGCTCTCACATCCACGCTCCCCAAACAGTCAGCGTTAGCTGTTTTTGTTCCTGCCTTCACCTCTGTAGCGTTTCCTGATCTTCCCAAACAGAATTAGTCACTTCCTTCTCTGTGTTCCCATAATACTCAGAAGCCATCATGTCTCTGTGATCCAATATTATTTTATGAACACAGAAAATTTTCTCTTATGGACGTGTGTAAGCTTGTAAATATTTCTTTTTCTCTTTTTGTTTTGGCTCTGAGAAGCTCAGAGCCCGATCTGTAGCTTTCCTCGATCAAATGTTTGATATGCACTTGGTGAATTAACTTTCTCCCTGGCTTTATCTTACATTCAGCCTTTTCCTCCTCCATTTCTTTCTTTATATATATTTGTATTATATTCATCTATGTGACCCACTTCAAATTAAAACTATTTGTTTGCATTATTAACTTTAATGAAATCAACATAAACAAAAAGTACCGTTTTAAGTCTACAGCTCATGAGTCTGACAGGTGTATACGCCCATGTAGCCACCACTGCAATGGTGACACGTATTACATGTCTATCAACCCAAAGGTCCCTTGTCCCCTTTCCCACTCCATTCACTACCCACTCTGGTCTCAGGTACCACTGACATGCTTTCAGCCACTAAATATTAGATTTGCCTCTTTCTCGAGTTACCTATCAATGGAACGATACAGTATATGGTCTTTTGTGTCTAGCTTTGTTCACGTGGCATAATGCTTTTGCGGTGCATCCATGTTTCTGTGTATGCCAGCAATGGTTCCTTTTTACTGCTTGGTAATATTTCATTGTATGGATATATCACAATTCATTTCTTTAGGTTCCTGTTGATGGACACATGAGTTGTTTCCATTTCTGGGCTACTATGAAAAAAGATGCTGTCACCATTTATGTATAAATTTGAGTGTAGAAAAAGAAGATAGGTAATGTATTAGTTGGGGTTCTCCAGAAAAACAAGATCAGTAAGATTTGTTTGTTTATTCATTTATTTATTACAAGGAATTGGCTCACATGATTGCGGAGGCTGAGCAGTCCCAGGCTCTGCAGTCAGCAAACTGGAGACCGGAAGAACTGATGGGGTAGTTCCCATCCAAAGGCCAGTAGGCTTGACACCCAGGACAAACTAACGTTTCAGTTTGAGTCTGAAAAACGTTGATGTCCTAGACTGATGACAGTCAGGCGGGAGTAAATCCCTCTTACTGGGGGGAGGGTCAGGTTTTTTTTGTTCTATTCAGGCCTTCAGCTGATTGAACGAGGCCCACCATGTTAAGGAGGACAATCTGCTTTACTCAGTCTACTGATTTAAATGTTAATCTTATGTTGAACACACAACGCAATATACATATGATGTACTACTGAACCGTATACTTGAGACCTATATAATTTTATTAACCAATGTCACCCCAATAAATTTAATTAAAAAATTAGTGAGAATGGCAGAGAGAATGCAGTTAGCATTAATATGATGGCTAAGCGGAGGGCCAGGGGAGGGAGGGAGCAATCGGGGAGATTGTTTTATGAACAATGTAGATGTCTCAACAATGTACTGTATACTTGCAACTGATTTAAATAAGTAAATTTATTTAAAAAAGTTAGTGCTAATCTTATCCAAAAACAGCCTCAGAAACAACCAGAGTAATGTTTGACCGCATAACTGTGGCCCAATCAAGTTGACACGTAAGATTAACATCTGGTATCAGCAAATGCACAAATAAATATATAATCTAATTTGTTTACTGATTTTAGCTTCAGGGCTTGCCTTCCTGACGAGTACGCCTATTTATCAATGAGGAATGCACTCATCTGTAGGTAGTAGAAATTCCAGCACCAGCGGCTGCAGCAAATAGCTGTTTTCACTCCTCGCATGGCGAGAAGTCTGGAGGTGGGTGGGTGTGACACTGGTTCAGCTGCTCAGTGGTGCCACCAGAAACCTGAGCTCTTTTTCTTTTTCATCTTCCACATCTGGTGCTGTGTCCTCATGATTGCAGGAGGCAAGGTCGCCATCCGTAGGTCTCAGCTCACAATCGAGGCAGGGGAGAGGGGCATAGGGACGCAGAAAGACCGGGGGAAGACAGTTAAGTCTGTCTCTTTTTATTAGGAAAGCAGAATCTTTCCAGAAACCTCACCTGGCAGCTTCCTCCTCATATTTCTTTGGCCAGAACTGGGTCATGTCACCACTTCTGTGTTGCAAGGAAATTGGGGAGCAGGGTTGTCACATCTGGTTTAGTCCAGTCAAGGCCACATTGTTACCCCAAGTAAAATCAGAGTTCTGTAGCAACAAAGAACTAACACATTTGTCATTCACGACATTTACCATTCAGACCTTGGCATAGCGCCTCGCACACAAGGGTGCTTAAGAATGTGTGTTTGGTTGGGTTGATTTCAGAAGCTCCCTGCGTGAGGAGACGGAGTTGGACCAGAAATCACTGAAATAGGGGTCTCGGTCCCAGCTCTGCCACTCCCAGCTGTATGACCTTGAATAAGCCATTGAACTTTCCCAAACCTCAGTTTCCCAATTCTGCAAAACGAGACTAAAGCTTCCTAAATTAAGTTAAGGTCTTTGCAAAGGGCGAGATACATACTAGTCAAAACCACTACTACCATGGAACCTGAAAAGATGTTTTTTTTCCCCTTCAAACCCCAACTTCTCTGCTCTCCTGCCTGCTGTGCTATCCCTCATGGCCTGTGAGGTTCTACAGATTTGAGGTGTCCACCTCCTGACTGAACTTCATCCTCACTTCCTTCTTAGCATCCAGTAGCCAAATGCAGTGATTTGATTCTCCAGATTTTCCCCCTGCCCCTGCTCTTAGTTCGCTTGTAGAGACTGGAGCTCCAGGCAGAATTCCTGCGTCTATACCGATACTTCCTGGGTCGACACTGTGTCACAGGGTTACCAGGGCTATTTACTTCCCTGACCTTGTTCTCTGTCACTCATGAGTCAAAGCTGTGCAAGTTCATTGGAAGGCCCCTCGGGAAGGGTTTTACCGATTGCTCCGTTGGCTTCCGTGTGCTGACCCAACAAAACTGACTCCAGACATTTTTTTTTTTTCACTCTCTGGCCTCATCTTCTCCTTTCCTTTCCTGAGAATTTTAATGTCCCGTCTTCCTTGTCTTGACATTGTCACGTGACCCCACTGGCATTAGCTTTTTAATCGTCGTTCCTTTTCTCTCCCTTTATTCTCAGCTCGTTCATGGTTTACCCACCCCCGTGGTTCCAGCACCTTCTTCCCCCATCACTTCCCTGAAATAAATGACCTCTCCCAAAACCAAGTGTCCTGGGCATGTGTTAGGTTTTTTTCTTCCTGGTGCTCTTTGTGGCAGCCACATTCTCCCCGACACTCCCTTTAGACATTCTTTTTTGTCTTTTTCAATTGTCACCCATCATCCAGCCGACCTTTGAATGCTGGCGTATCTGTTGTTCTGACCTTAGCCTAATTTTTTTCTTCAAACACACTCCACCTAAACAGTGGCTTCTTCTTCTACTTGTCGATATTTCCCAGATGGATATTTCTGGGTCAGGTCTCTCCTTCAGACCATCCTTTACCAATACGGAAGCTGAAATGCACAGATGTTAAGTGATACGCCCATGTCCCTCCGCTGTTCATCTCACTGTCACGCTCTCACACCATCTGGAGGGGCGCAAAGAGGAAAAGTACAGCAAGGAGACGGACATTGGTTGCGAGCTCACCATGTGCTAGGAGCTCGGTGTGCTGGGCCCTTTTGTGTCATCTCATGTACCTTTTTGTTATTTCATTATTCCCTGTTTGATAGATGAGGAAACTGAGGACCTGGACACTGAGAAAGCCATCTATCATTAGCTGTGTGACCAAAGACAGTTTATTCCACTGTCATCTATCATTAGCTGTGTGACCAAAGACAGTTTATTCCATCTCCCTGGAATAAAGACAGTTTATTCCAGGGAGGTGGAATAAACTGTCTTTGGTCACACAGCTAATCGGTGGTTTGGTGGGGCTTTAAGCTCAAGCCTTCCGACACCAAAGTTAGGGCACTCTTTCGTTCCACTTTAAAAATCCAGATTGAGACAGATGGCCTTTTAAAAGCAGTCGGTCCAGGCCATGTGAGCTTGTATGCCATTTTTGGGGGGACAGGGCACTGATGGGAGTGGCTGCCGCATGGGCCCATAACGCAGCAGCAGGCACGGACGCCGTCTCGAATTAGACTGGGTCAGCAGTAGCAGGTTTGGGTGTCAGCAGCCAATGTAATGTCATGCAATGTCAACCCTGAAATACCTTGGGATGGCTCCAGTGAGATTCAGAGCCAGCTGGACACTGAGAAAGCCGTGGAAAATCTACTATTTACTGTTGTCCCTTCCTGGTAAGCCGGGACTCAGATCGCTCCGGAATGACCTGGCTGGTTATAGCTGCAGGAGAAGGAAGGAGTTAATTCTCCTGGCTGGGCCTTTTGCAAGAAGCCTCGTGCTTTGGTTATTAAAAGTCTGCCTGACGTGGGAGGGAATAAATGGGCCCTTCTGGGAGCCTAGTTAAGCAGCAGAAATAGTTTTCCTTTGGTCAAGCACAGGTGAGGGTTGGAGGCCTGCCCGCAGGTCTGAGACAGCCCGTGCCAGGCCGGAGGATCTCGTCTGCCACATTCTCCTTATCATTCAGCAAGACTCCCTGGTCTGTCATCTCCTGAATCAGGTTTCTGCCAAGAGAGTCCTGTGTTCACAAAACTTCTGAACTGCTTTTTCAAATTGCCCTGATTTTTCCTTTCTCATTTGGTGTCCGTTGTCATAAACAAAGATTTCAAGAAGTCACAACACACCAAATGAAAACCTAAGTCCCTTCCAATGCCCGGCAAAAGTAATTTTGATGTATAAATTTAACTTTCTAGAATCACTCAGTTTCTTCTTGCCAAGAAAGTTCTCTGCATGAGGCGTAAACACAATTTGAAGTTGTTAAAAAACAAATGACAGCGCACAAAACACAAACCACACACACACAAAAAAGATAAATTTTGCTTCATCAAAATGAAAACTTATGCTTTTGGAAAGACTCTATTAAGGAAATGAGATGACAAGCCACAGACAAGGAGAAAAGATTTGCAAGACAAACAATCCAATTAAGAAATGCTCAAAAGATTTTTTTCAATAAACACTTTACCAAAGAACGTATTCAATTGGCCAAAGGGTTTGTGAAAAGATGCTCCGAAAGATGCGTTACCAAGAAAATGTAAATTAAAACCACAATGAAATACCAATACATACCCACTGAAATTACCAAAAGTTAAAAAATCAACAATGCCAATTACTGATGAGGATTAGGAGCAACTGGAACTCTCATACTTTGCTGGTGGGAAGACAATATAAGATGACTGCTTTTATTTATTTTTTTAAATGGTAAAAAAAAGTTTACTATATTTAGAACTAGCCAACTGGACTCAGTTTAGATGATCTCAATTTCTTGACTAGACTCCAAAGCATTGTAGTCAGGGATTGAATGCATGCCTTCTTCCGGCCATGAGATACAGTCAGCGTGTTGGCTTTGGCTAGTCAACTTGCAGAACTTTTTCACATCCTGCTTGATCTGGTGCTGGTTGGCCTTGATGTCCATGATGAACACCAGTGTGACCTTGATCTTCATGGCCAACTTCAAAGTTGGGGGAACTTGATGATGGCATATGGTCAGGCTTGTTTCTCTTGGAGATGCTCTTCTGAGGTGACTCGTGCTACCTTTGGCACCACAATGTCTTGGGCTGCTGGAAGTAGGTGACAAAGAAGTTGCTGGACCTTCATTGTTTTTGTGGCTTTGGGCACCTTTCAGCACTGTCTTCCGAGTCTTCGGAGCCTTTGCTTTGCATTTAGAGCCAGGACTTCTTTTTTCACGTGTTTGGTGCCATCTTCATAAAAACCTGGGAGACCACTTAGGAAAACAGTTTCTTGTGAAGTTAAAGATACACTTTATGTATGACCCATCAAGCTTTAGAGAAACGAACATATACGTCCACACATATACCTGTATATGAATGTTTACAGCAGCTTTACTTGTAAAAGCTCCAACCTGGAAATAATCCAGATATTCATCAGCTGATGAATGGATAAGCAAATAGTGGTACCTCCATATATTGGAATACCACTCAGTAAAGGAATAAACTACTGATCTAAGCAACGACACGGGTGAATCTTAAAATCACATGCTTAGTGAAAGAAGTCAGGCATGAAATGCTGCCTATTATATGATCCCAAAAGTCTAATGACAGAAATCAGGTTAATGGTTGGCAGGGGCTGGGGAAACAGAAAGAGAAGGGGGTCAATTGCCAACATGCACATGATGGGAATGTTCTATATCTTTATTGTGCTGATGAGTACATGACTGAATTTGTCAAAACTCATGTCACTGTGCTCCTAAAAAGAGTCAATTTATTGCGTGTAAATAATACCTCAATAAACTTGACTGAAAATAAGTCATAAGAGGCATTTTGAGCCCAGGCTTTGGAATCAGTGGGTCTGGGTTTAAATCTCTGAGTTCTCATGTATTTTCTTTGTAACCTGGAACAGATGTCTTGACTTCTCTATAAGTCCATTCCTATATTTATAAAATGGAGTGTATTGGTTAGGGGAGGCTAACCGCTGTAAAAAACAGACCCCCAAAGGTATCATGGTTCAAGGGTTTTTGTTTATACTACAGTCTAAGGTGGTTCCAAGCTGTTGGTGTTTATGCCCATGCAGTCATCTGGGGATGCTGGCTTCCAGTGGGTTTGTCATCTGAAACATTTAGCTTCCCAAGTCTCCCTGGGGATCATTTCAGCCATCCAGTCAACCAGGAGTTAAGGATTGCCTGGAGGTCTTTACGGGCCAGGCCTGCGTATTATTACCTCTATTCACATTACACTGTAGAGTACTCAGTCACAAGGCCACACCCAGCTGCAGAGGAGGCTGGGAAATGTAGTCTAGAAGTATGCCCGGGATGAAGAGAAGCACATAGGTTTTGGTGATCAGCAAGCAAATAGGGATAAAAAGATATGGCATATAATAGAGTATGATGAGTGGCAAGGTGATTGATTGGTATGAATCGTAGTCATAACATCTCGATAATATTCTCCCAGCTCCAATCATAATAATTATTGTTATAATTGATATTATGGAACAGGGGTCCCAGACTCAAATGCCTAGAATGGTCAAGAATATGACGTAACTATGTGAATTTGGCCTGCATTATAAAAATAGGGAATAGTGAGGTCTGTAGTTGAACTGGAGATGACATGTCCTGCCTAACGGCCTAGCAATTCCCCCAAATTGTAAGCCCCTGAGGTGGGTGATCAAAATGCATCTGTGGAACACCTGTGTTGTCTTACAGCAAAATCTCATTTCCTGTATGTGCTTGCTCCTCAGCTAGTGAGATGGATTCTGTTTCTGAGCTGGCTACCGAAATCCATTCTTCTATTTTTCCTATTATTATAATTGTATCCGAGCGTGTGGATGGAGAGGTAAGATTTTGTTTCCCAGCAGTCTTGGTGGTTAGGTGTGGCCATGTTCCTGAGTTCTTGCCAGTGGAAGTTATGTGTGCCACTTGTGTGTCTGAGATTTGAGTTATGGGGCAAAACTCTTTCTTGATCTGGCAACTGGAACCCAGCTGTGATGGTGACTCAACTTGGGCTACTCGGACAGCAATAATATTCTAGTCTAGAGGATATTGGAGCAATAAGAAGTGGGAACCTGGGTCTCTGAGTGACCATGAGGAGCAGAGCCTCATTACTGACCGGAGCAGCTCATTTTGAGGCTGTTTCACGAAAGAGAAACCTAAAAATTTGAATTTCTTTGTTAGAGCAGCTCAATCTTCACCTGACTAATGTGGTCAGATGTTCTCACTAGCCACAAACGACTTGCCCCTCTCATCAGCTTTCTTGCTTCTGCAATTTCTATCCAGCCCTCAGATAAATTCAAAATCACTGCATGTTGGAGGCAGTCAAGACTGCTCATGAGTAGTCAAAACTTCTGATTGTGGAAACTAACAACGGTCCAGTCAATCATTTGGTCAATCAAAGAACATGTTTATAAATTGTTTATTTTCAGCTTAGGAATAAAGAGAATGCATCTCAGGAAAAGGAGATGGGAAAGAAGCTCCTTTACTGAGCAGGTCTGGTGTGCTAGATGCCGAAGTAGGCATTTATAGATACAATCTCACGTTCATTTTCTTAAGAGTCTGTCCACGGAACTGCTGTTATTTTATACTGCGGATGAAGAAATTGTAGTTCAGAGAGATAAAGTTGCTGAGCCAGTACATAGCATGGAATCGTGGGTCCAGACTGTGGTGCTGTAAAGGCAATGGGCCTTCCATTGGCTGAGAGGTGCTCATAGCCTTTTGCAGACTCCTTATGGAGATAGGACCTTGAGGAGGCCTGGACCTTTATGAGGGCAGTTGAGCTGAGCTTCTAAAATTACAAATCTGATCATGTCTTTTTCTTGTTAACAACCTGTCAGCGGGCCCTCATTGTCTATCAGATAAAACTCCCAATTCTTAATAACTTGGCAGTCAAGTCTTTAGTCACCTGACCTCTAGCTTCACCTGTCATCACATCCTTTTTGTATTATTCATGCTCTCTCTGTTCCCTTGGCTCTTGCCCTTGCTGTCCCCTCTTCTGACACCCCTCTCCTTTGCTGACTCCTCCTTCAGGTTGCAAGATACAAACATCACCTCCTCCAGGAAGCTTTCCTTCCTGATCAACCCTCTGCTCCTGCTGGATTACACGCTCCTCCTCAGTGCTTCCCTCTCTTGGAGCAGTTAATGAGCTGTGTGACCATGTGTACTTTGGCTAACCCATTTGAGCCTCGGTTTCCGCAGCTTTAAAATGGCTACAATAGTCATTGTACTTAAAATATAGAGATATAGTAAAGTGAAAAGTCATCATCTCCCTGGAGCTCTTTGCATCATGCCTTACTGAGAGTAAGCCCTCAATGCCTCCTGCAGGAGAGTGGGAACTACTAGCAGGCCCCTCCAGCATCTAGCCCAGGGCGGGGCACTGCCATAATCAATAGATGTTTGTGTAGGGACCAATGCTATTTTCTTTGAAGAAGGCTCAAGTAGACTAATTATGCGAATGACTAATTGATATAATGTTTTACCAGCAACTGTGGTTTGCAGATAAGTAGTGACCTGCCCAAGGCCACACGGAAGGTATTTGGCAGAAGAAAACTTTTGTCC
>NW_006439568.1:3242335-3251246 GCF_000325575.1 Pteropus alecto | reverse complement strand
TTGTTTTGGTGAGGGAGGAAGAGAGGATAAAGAAGGTACTAAGACTCCCTCTTTCTTTACTTTGTTCTCTGTCACGCCTGTCTGTGAACCCTCAGAGAGCAAGTTCATGTGCTAACAAAAACAATAGTAGCTCTCACTAGCCTCCAGCCCCTGTGCTCTGATGAACTCTTCATGGCATTATTTTGCTTCTCTGCACAGCAATCCTTGTGGGTGGGAACTGTTTAAACTCCATTTTACAGATGAGGAAACCGAGGTTCAGTTTCCTAATTTGCCAGAGTCTCCCTTTGTAAGAAGCAGGGCTGGAATTCCAGCGCAGCCCGTGGGACTGCAAAGCGCACCCACGGACCTCCGTGCAGTGCTGTCTCAGGCTTTCCAGTTCAAGTCACATCACCGACTTAGCACATCTTTCCTGAGAACTTCCTGGGAAAGGCACGATACTAATGCAGAGACACAATGATTCCCGGAGGAGGGAAGAAAGGAAACCTACACACAATGATTCATCATCTTACTATGTGTCGAGTGCTGTTCTAGAGACCGTGCATGTGTCAGACTTATTTTATTGTCACCACAAGCCTTTGCGATAGGTACCAGACTTACTCCCCATTTTACAGATTAGGAAACTGGGGTTAACAGCTTGCACGAGGGTACGTGGCTCCTAAATGGTAGAGCTTGGCTTTGAACGCAGAGCTGTTACACCTCACGCTGCTTTGTAGGGTGCAGTAATGTCAGAGGTAGCGTTTAACATGGGCTTTGAAAGAGAGAAGACCAAGGGGAGATGGCTGCAGGTGGGAGAGACACCCGATGAGGAGGTTGCCAGCAAACCCTTTCTGCTTGAACTCAATTCATGTGGTAATCCACGATCCACGTCTGATATCCTCTCTGGGAATGGGCCTGGCACACTGAGAAACTGAGCAGACAGTTGAGCAATGCAGCTTCAACTCTTAGGGAATGGGAAATTCTGGAAAGGAAGGTTCTGGGAACCTGGAGAGGCAGAGTCCAGGTCTGAGAGTCCCTTCCATTGTCTCACTCTACCCTAAATTTATCCTGCCTGTTTCTCCACCTGCCCCTCCGATCCCTGTCTGCCCTTCAAGGTCCCTCATCACCTGTGACAGTTTTGTTTCCTCCCTCATTTCCTCCCCAATGCCAAGCTGTCATGGCACCATTATCAGCATCGTTCTTGAAGAGCCAGCTGAGCCCATGTGGTGTCTGGGCTCTGGAGGCAGAACCACCTGCACTGAAGCTGAGAGAGTAATTAAGATGGTGACCTGGCTGGTCCTGGACTTTGCCAAGATGGAAGGTTCAGAGAGGTAAAGCAAACCTCCCCTGGCCCCACAGAGTATTATTAGAGCATTTTTATCCTGGTTCTGCTTAACCGGTCTAAGCCTTTAAAATGGGGATGGTGATACCTTTCAGGGGCAGACATTAGCCCTGCTCCCCACCCACCCTATTTGTCTTTTCGGATACTATATGTGTCTTCTTTTATGAAACAATGGGGAATTGAAGGTCAGAGGGTCTTCCTTAGGGTATTTCAGTAACCCATATAAGGCCTTGCCCTTAAAAAAAGATGTCGGTTAACAAAATAGCTTTCCCCAAATTGCCCTGAGCCAATGCCAGCTCCAGAATCTCTGGGACGGCTTTGGCGTTTCAGCTGCTATGTCAAAGTGGTGCTCTCGTGGCTCAGAGGGATCAGAGTTCTGGAAAATCTTGACCTGGTGACAGAGCCCAGGCTAGCAGAGCAGGGCGCTAGTCAGCAGGTCCAGAGCGAGACTCTATTTTTCTCCACTCAGATGGTTAGAAGGCAGCTGAATAATCATTTAAGTGCTCGCTGCGACAGGTGCCCAGGCCCCAGGTTGAGACAGGTGTTCTCACATGTCCTGGGTATTAATGTAGCTAACTATGCGCATCGCTTCATGGGGAGACAGGCGAGAAGATGGGGCTAGGAGTCGTTGGGGAGGCACAGTGGGACCCAGCCGTTGGTGTGCTCATCAGCATGCTATCAAGGGAAACCGGGGTGCCTTGGCCAGATCCTGTGGTGGCTGGTCCCTGTGACAGTCTGCATCTTCAGGATGATCTTGGTGTAGCTGCAGAGGGAGAGATGGGCCTAGTAAAGAGGTGCTGACAGACGGCTTGATCATGATCAAAAGATACACTTCCCAGGTAAGGAGCAAAACGCCACCCTTGGAAGTAGAGAAAAGAAAAGAAAACTGCCAAGTACGTGTCCTTGGAGGGTACTTGACGCCGGAGAAGAGGGAGCCTGGTTTCCCTATCCATCTTGGCTTGACCTTCACTGCCGGCTCTGAAAGGGATTAAGGTTTAGCCTGTATTTCCTCTTCCCTCTGGCTGGGCTTGGCCATACCTATCTTATGTTGGAGCTTTTAAAAAAAAGAAAAAGATAAAACTGAAACTCTGTGGCATTTGCAAAGCTACTGACTTCCCTTTAGTGTGACTAAGCAACTGCAAATTAGCAAAGCCAAGCCTGGCCATTGCCCTGTCCTCAATGCAGGCACTCGAAGCCCAGAGCATCTTCTGTCAGAGACAGCAGAATTGTGATTCGAGCAAATTCAGGTCAAGAGCAAGTCAGTGCAGCTGAGTCAGCGAAGCAGGGAGAAGCCGAAGCTTTGGAAGAGTCTTCAAGCACAGCTCTCAGAAAACCAAGCGGTGCATCGCCTGTTTTTTTAAAACTTGTCTCCTGGTTTTTGTGAGCATCTATGACTTTGGGAAACATTTGCTGTGTTTATGTATGTTAAAAACTTTTTATAAGTTCTGAGAAAATACTGAATATGGTCAGAACTGTACATCTTTGGTGGTGTTTTGGGGGGATGGGAGTGAGGGCAAGGTATAAACCAACATGAACTTGGCTTTTCTTTGATTGCTTTTCAGGAATAAGGCTTGGATCTTTTATCACACTAAATTGGAAAACCGTTTCTCCTTCCTTTATGAATTCGTTCCTTCTCCTGCTGTTTGGTGGGACAAAATAGGACTCTTCAAGCACGATTGATTCCTGGTCTATAGTAGATGCCTAGTAAATGCTAGTCTTTCCTGCCTATCTTTAGGTGCCTTTCTCTCCTCGTTGTCATGACAACATAGCGCCCCCCCCCATGATTATAAGGTGCCATCTTGATTTAGTAGCAGCCCGTATGTATGTATGTATGAATGTACGTATGTGTGTATTGGCAAGGGGGGTGTGTGTGATGGGGACAAACTTGATTGCAGGGGTACCCTGATTTCTGCAACGTTAGAGTTTGAAAACAAAAAGTGAACCTTGGACTTGATGGATTCAGTAGCTTATTTGAATGGGCTCAAGAGCAGCACTGCTCAGAAAAAGAGACAGCATGTGACGAAGCCAGTCATGTCTGCCATCCGGAGACGTTTTTGTCCCTTGACTTCCAGGACACTCATTTCTCTCTTAAAAAACGAAATTTCCCCCTAGCTTTATGGAGATATAATTGGCATATCACACAGTGTAAGTTTAAGGTGTACGATGCGATGATTCGATACGTGTATGTACTGCGAAATGATGACCACGACCAAGTTAGCTAACACATCCTTCATCTCACATAATTACCTTTTTTGTTTTAGCAAAGTAAGAACTTTTAAGATCTACTCTCAGCAATTTTCAAGTGTACAAATACAGTATTTTAAGTTGTTATTGCTGGAATACGATACAGTCTATCGCCATGCTGTATGTTAGATACCCAGAGCTTATTCAGCTTATAACTGGAAGTTTATACCCTTTTCATTTCCCCACACCCTCGACCCTCAGCAACCACCATTTTCCTCTCTGTTTCTATGCGTTTGTTCTTTTTAGAGTCTACATATAAGTGAGATCATACGATTTGTCTTTCTCTGTCCGCCTTATTTAACTCAGCATAATGCCCTCAAGTTTCATTCATGTTGTAAATGTCAGGATTTCCTTCATTTTTTTTTTATGGCTGAATAATATTCCATTACACACACACACACACGCACACACACACACACACCCCACATGTTCTTTATCCATTCATCCACTGAGGGAACACACACACACACACACACACACACATCCCACATGTTCTTTATCCATTCATCCACTGATGGGTACATAGGTTATTTCTATGTCTTTCCTATTACAGATAATGCTGCAATGGACATGAGGTTCAGATATCTCTTTGAGACAGCGATTTCATTTCCTTTGGAAATATACCCAGAAGTGGCGTTTCTAGGTCACATGGTACTTCTGATTTTAACTCTGTGAGGCGCCTCCATGTTGTTCTCCATAGCGGCTGCACCAGTTTACGTCCCGCCAGCAGCTCATGGGGGCGGGGGGGGGGTTCCCTTTTCGCCTCATCCTTATCATCGTTTTTTATCGCTGGCCTTTTTGATAACAGCTATTCTAACAAGCGTGAGGCGATATCTCATCGTGCCTTTGATTTGCGTTTCCCTGAAGATTCATGACTTTGAGAATCTTTCCATGTACCTGTCGGTTATTTGTCTGTCTTTGGAAAGATGCTTGTTCATGTCCTCTGGCCACTTTTAATAGAATCATTTGTGTTTTTGTTATTGTTATTCACTTGGACCCCTTAGAGTCACCTCGAACAAGACATAGCTAAACCAAATTTTGGATTTTCCTCCGCAAACTCCTTCTTTTCCGGTGTTCCCCATCTCAATTCATAGCACCCCCATTCACCCCAAACCTAAGAACTGTCCTGAACTTGTCTCGCCTCACATCCTACATTTGAATCATCAGCCAGTCCAGTCAACTCCACCTTCAAACCGTGTCCGTCCACTTCTCACAACCCGACCCTAGGTGTAGCTACCTCCCACCTGGGCCCTAGTTGTGCCTTCGAAATGGGGTTCCCAGTTCCACCCACACTTTCTAGAGGCCACACAGGAGGTCTGCCCATTGCTGAGAGCAGCCATTTGTTCTGCAGATGAAACACAGCACCATGTCACAGTGTATGGACCATCGCCGATCTCTCTGGGCCTCCCAGTGGGGGCTGGGTGGGGGATGGTGCTGGGAGGAGGAGGGCCTGCGTCAGGGGGCAGGTGTGAGGAGAGGGTGCTCCTCGCGGCCACACGTACCCCTGCTGCCTTCCTCAGCAGGCTGAGGCGGCAGCTGTGTTGGCATGAGGCTTTCTCTCTTTTTCTAACTTAGCACTTTATTCATTTCCCGATTAGAATTTTTGAAGCAACAGGCATGTGTTACTTTTGTAATAATAATGGCAATAATTTAAAAAAGTCCCACACACCTGAGTGAAGTTTTAGGAAGAAAGTTAATGAAACATATATGTAAAGCCCCCAATACCAGGCTCATAGAAAATTCTAGATCAATATCAAGATATTCTAGATATATCCCTCATCCTCACGCTGAAGAAGGGGGACTGGTGTGGGACCCGGGAGACAGCAATCAGCCACACCGTGTTATTCCCTTGACTGACTGCACGTTGTCTGCTAATCTCACCTCTTTGCCTTCCCTGAGGGGTTCCCCCACCCCCGTCTTCCTTTCTACAGCAATCATCTGTGAAAGGCCAGGTGCAGTGTGAGAAATGACACCAAGGGCTTGGATAGAGATGGGGCTCATGGGGGGGGGGACCCCTTGATTCTAGCTTAGCTTAGGTGTCTCTCTCTTGGGCCCTGGGAGCTCACCATTGCTGGAAGGCAGTAACCTTCAAGGCTGGGTCTGCTCCCCATTGTTCCTCAGGCGAGTCTTTCGCTCTTTTCTAGGATCACCCAAAATTATGCACATACCTGATAGGTACTTGCCAAGCATTTGGTGGAGGGACTAACACTTCCTGTGCCTCAGTTTCCTCAACTGCACTGTGAGGAAGGTAAAATACACCCCGTATACCTCACAGACCTCTTGTGGGAATAAAATGAGAGAAGTGTGACCTCTTGGTGAGGTCAAAGCTCATGTGACAACTTGTAAGTTATCACTAATCCTATGAAGCAGAGTCGGGGGCCAGGATTATCTACTCTTACTGCAGGGAAATGATTCAGAGATGTTTAATGACTCGCCTAAGATTGCACAGCAAGCTATTTTGAAATATTTCTCTGAACTTTGACCCTTCCCCTCACTCCTGGGCTCTTTTTTTGAAACACAGAAAAGGGTCAGGGGGGTTCTCCTCAGGCCGCCGATGTTTACTGGATCAGGTTGACTGATTGCAAAACGGAGATTGGGAAAGGGGGGTAGGGGGCAGGGCCCAGGATCTCAGGGCTGTGGTTGGACCCCAGCAGACCCTCTGGCCACAGCCGCATGCTCTGCCAGCCTCAGTGCCAGGTGACCCTCAGGCTCCACTGCCTCAGAGGGCAGCGAACATCTAAGTGTTCGCAGAGCCCACAGTCCAGGTGGATGCCCGGCTCGAAGCGCTTAGAGCAGCGCCTGGTACATAGTGAGCGCTCAGCCCATGTGGCTATTGGTACTGCCGAGGACTCTGTGCCTGGCGCCGCTGGCGCTGGGTCCGTGAGAACCCTCCACCAGGCCTGGGGCAGTGGAACTGGATCTCTGGACATCTCGAGAGGGCCAGGAGGGATCCTCGGGTCCTAAAACAGCTGCTGGGCAAGACCTGACTTCTTCTCTTTGGGAGGGAGCATCCACTGGGCCATGTGGAGGTACTGAATTCTACACCGAGCAGGTTTCAGCAGATTCCAGAAGCAGAGGTGCTGAAATGGCTGACGACAGACACGAACCAATGGTGGAAGCAGGAGGCGGAAGAGGCCCGGCTCAGAAGTGAAGAGGCCTGGACTCTGATACTGACCCGATGCCTTTGCACCTTAGTTTTCCCACAATGGCGGCCATGGTCTCTGCTGAATCCTTCTGAGGGATCCTAGAAAGAACCAAATGAAGTGAGGGGCAGGAGCTGGGGGTTTAGCTTCAAGCTCTGCCGTTTATTAGCTCTATGGTTTTGAGCAAGTCACTTCTGGCCTCTCTGAGCCTCAGAGTTCCCTCCTGCACAGTGGGAGGTTGTAATATCGACTGCTGGGGTTGGTGGGGGTGGTGTGCAGATGGCGATCATGGAGGTGCACGTGAGAAGGAAGGGGGAGGCGGGGCTGGGTGCTGGAATGGGGATCCTGTCCGTGTGCACTTGCAAGCACTATGACAACCTCAGAAAGTGGTTGGTGTTTACACCGGCTTCATCCAGATTTAAGAGCCAGCATGGTGTGAGGTCTCGCTTTGCACTGAGCTTAGAACCTTCCTGGGGAGACCGGCGGGCACCAGAGACACAGGCAAACGTTGCATTGAGAAGCAAAGTGGATGGAGATGGATTCTGGAGCCGGGGTGCCTGGGTTCAAATCCCAGCTCCGACTCATCCCCCTTGTGTGCCATTAAGCCAGTCATTTAACCTCTCTGTACCTCATTTCCCAGTCTCTGCAGTGGGACAATCGCGGGGCCCTCCTCATAGAGCATCGTGAGGATGAAAAGTGGAGTTAAGGTTCCCGAGTGCTCGGAGCAGCGTTATGTCAGTGCTTGGAGAGTGAACTAAACCAGCAGCCATTCCTGGCCCTTCCTGAAGGCCCAGCTCCCCAGGTCTGGCCACCGTAGAGAGGTGCGGCAGGCCTTTCATATCCCTCGTCCTCAGATAATTAGATGAGACAAAAAAGGGGAGGATGGTAAAAACCGCCTGTCTGCTCTGGACTTCGGCTGCAGTGAGAAGCGAGTCTGTTTTCTGTAGGTGCTCCCCAGGGGGAAAAGCTGTCTTTTGGCAACAGGTAACCAGAAACCAGAACTGGTCAAACTGGGGGAACCTGCCCCGTACTCCCCACCCCCTCCGCCTGACCTCTGGTCATAAACTCTGCTGCCCGTCTGTCCAGGCAGGAAGAAAACGTCCACAAAACACAGAACAGGAGAGCTTAGACCCAGACCCCAGGGGCTGGCCCGAGGTGGGCCGAGCACTGGACTGAGAGCCTGCACACCTGGTTTTGGGTCCTGGTCGAGCTCTGGTCCTGGGGCAAAGTCCCAAAAGCTCTCTGAACTTCAGGATGCCCTTCAGTAAAGTGAAGGTTGTCATAATTCACTGCAGGGACAATAGATACAAACATGGAAGCAGGAGAGCTGTGTGTTTAGAACAGTGAGTAATAATTCTCACTGAGTAGAGCTTCTGGGGCATCTGGCACCTGTCCACCGGGACATTTCTGCACAGCCTGTCCTTGGGGCAGGGGAAGAGGGTGTTCAAACCTTCAGTCTGCGGTGTCAAGGCTCAGGAGAACCTCACATGCTGGTGGAATGTGGCAGGCAGGAGACCGGCCTCGGACATCAGGGGGTGCGGCCATATTTGTGGTCTGCGGTCAAGAGACCTGAGTTCTTGTCCGATTTCTGCCACTGCGTGGCTTTGGGCAGGTCACTTTCCTTCTTCGGATCCCGTGAAATGAGAGGCTGGTGGCAGGAAGCAACACAGTGTGGCAGGGTGTAAACCAACTAGGTAACATACACGAAATTCTTTTGCAAACAGCATTGGCCAGGAACTTTGGGCTCTAGCCCTGCCTCTGGAGTGAGTGTGCTGTGTGACCTTGGGCGAGTCACTTGTCTCTGAGCCTGTTTTCTTGCATCTAGGGCGGGATCAGTACTTCCCAAATAGGGTACATGTTAGAATCAACTTGGGGGGCTGGGTATAAGGGAAGGGATGTCCCACCCTGTTCTAGACTGACTCAGTCAGATCATCTGGCAACAGGTATCAGGATCATTTCCAAGCTGCCCAGTTGTTGCCAATATGTAGACACGGTTGGAAATATCTGTCACATTGATCCAGAAGGCTCGTGTAGACTTGAGCTTGTTTGCTTTCTAGAAGTTCATGAGACATGGTGGTCACAGGTGTCCCTGACACAGGAAACACCATCCTCCCTGCTGACAATGAAGAATTCCTGCCCGGCCTCTGGCCGTGTGCTGGAATTTCCTTGGGGAGCTTTAACGAACCTCCCGTGACTGGGCCTCACC
>NW_006439568.1:3209747-3242037 GCF_000325575.1 Pteropus alecto | reverse complement strand
GTGTTAAGTCATCCTTATTTTAAAAAATCTTAATCTCCCCAGTGAGTCTAATGTGTAACTGGAATTGAGAACCACTGGTTTAAGACTAGCCGGCGAGTTAAATAGCGCAGAGACCCCTTTCTCTTTCTGCCCGGAGGGGTCAGCCTCCTTGATCCGGGGGGCATGCTCTGAGTGAGGCAGGTGTCTAGAGATTACAGACTTGGACTCTGAAACCAGGTAGCCTAGGTTTAAATTCCAACTCGACCATCTGATTGGCCGTGTGACTGTGACAAACCATTTTGTGATATTGTGATTTATAAGCTCTTTGGTCTCTATTCCTTTTCTACTTCACAGCTCCCCAAAAGCTTAGAATTCCCTAAAGTGTGGAGAGTGATCAAGGTGTCTTGTGTTATGTTAACGAAGGCGACTTTTGGACCCCACCCAAGGGTGGGGCTGGTTGCCATGGGAACCCACCACTGACTAGATGTTTGGAACTCAGTCCACCCTCCCCCCACTTCTCCCTGGAGGAGAGAGGGACTGGAGATTGAGTTTAGTTGCTAATGGCTGATGACTTAGTTAATCGTGGCTGTGTAAGAACCTTCCCATGTAAACACTGGAGGACAGCTCCTTGGACCTTTTTAGGAGAGCTTCCACATACGCTGATCTGATGCTCCCATGTGCCATGCGCCGGCCTCCAAGCTCCCTGAAGACAGACCTCACTCATGTATCTCTTCACCTGGCTGTTGCTTTATAACCTTTAATATATTCTTTGCAATAGATGGTAATATCGTGAGTAAATGGGTTTTCTGAATTCTGCGAGCCATTCCAGCAAATGAATTAAACCCAAGAAGAGGGCTTTTGGCACCTCTGATTTCTAGCCCGTCGGTCAAAGCTACAGTAATAACCTGGACTTGTGATCAGCATTCTGAGTGGGAGGGGGACACTGGAACCTCCGATCAGGACACTGGAACCTGTTGGTCAGAGCATAGGCAAGAGCCCAGGCTGTGGCTGAAGTCTCATTCTGAGTGGGAGGGGGACACTGGAACCTCCGATTTATGACCCGTTGGTCAGAGCTTAGGCAAGAGCCCAGGCCGTGGCTGAAGTCTGAAGTGTGCGTGTGCGTGTGTGTGTGTGTGAGTGTGTGTGTGTTGATGGGGAATGCACAGGTTTGTCAGGCTGAATCCTTAACCTGCAGAGTCGGATGCTACCTCCGGGTAGATAGTGTCTGAACTGAGTTGAATTCTTAGACACCCAGCTGGTGTCTGAGAATTACTTGTTGGTACAGGGGGTGGGGGGATGTTTGTAAAATGGGTTCATGATGGCGACTGTCTCATGGAACTATGGAGATTTAATGAGTTAATGCCTAAGAAGGCTGACCGGCCCAAGGCTCCCCCCATCTCCCCCTGTAGCCCCACTGCTAATTAGGGCTCTTATTCAGCAGGTCTTGGGTGTGGCCCAGGAACCTGGTGACTTTAACGTTCAGCCAGGGCCCAGAAACACGGCACTCAGGGTACAACTTGATGTGAGCCCACTGGCTCACCTTTGTGCGCACAGCCACAGAACACAGAAACAGTTCTTTGGCAGCCTGGGAGTCTGGCTTTTTGATTCAGAAAACACAACTTTGCCAAATTATTTTCAAAAATTGTCCATGGAGTCGTTTATATTTTCTCGCCAGGTGGCGGATGGACAAACGTATTTTGCAGCAACTCCTGGCAAGAGGCGGAGTCTATTGGCTTCTCCTTGAACCCGAACTGGTCTTGTGAGTCCAGCAGAACATGGTGGAGGTGACGTTGCACGAGGTCTGGAGCCCGGGTACTTTGTGGCTTTTATCTTCACTTCTTAGAAATCTGCCCTGAGACTGAGAATGAGATGCCGCGTGGAGGAGAATTGACGTGCTCCGCCGACAGCCAGGACCACTTGTCAGACTCAGGAGCGAAGCCAGCTTGGACCTTCTGCCCCAACTTCCCCGTTCCAGTGAACACAGCCATGTGAGTTAGCCCAGACAAGCTAGCAGAGGGTTTGTGTAGCCAACCAGTAGAACTGTGAGAAATCGCCAGCCTGTTTCAGGCCACTATGTTTTGGGCTGGTTTGCTATGTGGCAATAGATGCCTGCAGTGCACCTTATTCACTCCTTTCAACTCGGTCTTTATCAGTAAGAAAGGATGCCAGGATAAGGGAAAAAAAAATCAGTGGAATGGAACAGTGCTTACTTCCCCAACACCCCGGAGGTTGAACCACGGTTTAGCCCAGTAAGCTAAGCACCCCCAGAGGCCCATGTAGGGGCGACAGGGACCAAAGTGATACAGACCCCACCTGATACAGACCCTCATTCTTAGGTGGCCTGAGGCTTCAAATGTCCCCAACATCCTCCGTCTGCATTGTGGTAATATCTATTCTGGGGCCCTGGGGCCTTGGGAGAACCTGGCGCAATCATGAATGAGTTAAATGCTATCTGATCATCAGCCAGAGGGCCTGTTTTCATTTTCAAAACTCTGTGTGTCAGTGACTCTAATGCAATGTCCAGCAATGTCTTGAGCAAGTGACCAGCAGGGGACATAGGATGCTGTTTACTCAAGATAGCCCCATCACGCAAAAGCAGCTTGCTTAACCGCGTTTGTAAGCGATTGTTACGAGGCCACCATTGCAACAGGGATTGCCCCGGGTGATGGTCCCAGGAAGGGGCTGGTGCCCCCAGGCCAAAACTGGGGCCATCTCCTTCTTTTTTGAAGGCTTGGGACCGTGGGCCTCTGGCAAAAAGCAGAGAAAAAGCCTAGCTGGGAAATCCCACTCAGATGCTGCTGGAGTGAGTGGTCTTTTTAAGGAAGGGCGTCCTGGGGAAGGAGGCTTTATGCCGCCCTGGGAGGATGGAGTGCCCAGATCAGAGAAGGCTGGTGGGGTTGCTGGGGCCTGTGGGTGGTGGGGATAATGCGGTCTGTTTCAAAGCCCAGTTGCTCAGCAAGGACGTACGTGGTGGCTTAAGCGTTTGAAAGGGTTGCTCTGGGCAGTGGGTCTATGGGTCAGGGGTGTCACTTTTTCTCTAGCAACCAAAATCATGGTAAGTGGGTGGCCATATTCTCTGCCTACTCGGGGCTGGCCCTTATGGGTATCTGCCTGCAAGTGAAACAATCAAATCCTTTCTACCCCTGCTCTCTTGGCCAGAATCTGAGTTACAACCACCACCACCTCCACTGCCCACGCCCTCATCGGTCCAGCTCTTTATGATTTAAAAGCACTTTCATAGGCTCTCTCAATTAATCCAATAATAACCCAAGAGATAAATATCACCTAGTTTATAGCTGGGGAAATTGAAGCTCAGAGAAGTTAAAAGTCTGATGCAAGATTCTAGGTCAGCGCGGCTCGTAGAAATATGAAGGGGTCAGAAATGGGAGCTGCGTCATAATTTGATTCTGGTCGTCACGTTGAAAAAACAAACAACATTAATTTGAATCTATATCTTTGACTCATTATATCCAAAATATCATAATCATTTTAACAGGCAATCAATATAAAAATTATTGAGCAACTTTACATTCTTTTTTTCATATTAAGCCTTTGAATCCTGTCTGTATTTTACACTCACGGCACTTCTCGACTTGGATTTGTCATGTTTCCAGTGCTCGATAGGCACATGTGACTAGTAATGGCTGCTGTGTGGATGGCACAATTCCAGAACTTCCAGCTCTGCTCTTTCTGCTCCCCACAGCTTCTCTGCCCTCCCATAAACTGCACTGTACTTTCCCTATTTTTAAACGGAGGTGCTTGGGCCACGGTCTTTTCGGGCTACGAGGTTTTCGGACTCCAGAACGAAGCTAGAATTCTGCCCAGGCTTCTTTTAGTCCCATGACACAGAGGGTCCGTGGAGAAAGAACCCAAAGACCTTCACACAGGGAGCGATTTCTTCCTCCATGGCCTGCAGGAGTAGACAGCGACAAACCCACAGACGGAGGGACCAACGGACACACAGACTCCCAGATACAGATGCAAGACACATAAGTGCAAAGACAGACAGGGACACGGCCCCCACGTCCCTGTCTGGCAGATGGGTGGGACAGGTGCTTGAGTGTCTTCTTGCACACGAAGCCAGATATTACTGAGGGCCATCCTGCCCCTTAAGTTCAAGATGAAGTTGCTATGGACATCCCCAAACCCAAACCCAACCCATCTCCTCCATTTTTCCCCCTATATGTATAGGTGTGTGTGTGCGTGTGTGTGTGTGTATGTGTGCATACATGGGTCACTCTTTACATGTGGATGCTGGGTCACCATGTAAGAAGTATTTCTGACCACAGGCCGTGTTGAGCAAAGTTTGACAGGCACCATCAAGAGCTTCTCCTGGCCTTGACCTGGGCACCTCCAGTACCGTCACCCCAGCCGCTTCGGATTCTGTCTCCATTTCTCCAACTTCCACATGCTGTTTTCTTCCCTCGGAGCCAGTCATGCATTCCCCACTTCCCTGGTCTTTCGGTTCACGAGCCCTTCGTCTCCTCGGCCCGTGGAAGTGCAGCGCCCCCCCACGACTTCTGTTTTTTCTAGGTGGACCTCGGCCCTGCACTGCACCATCCCCGGCGTCCCAGACCTCGCTTTGCTCTGTCCACTCCAAACCCCCAAGCACCCGACACTAGCAGGTGCTCCAGAAGACCTGGGGGACCCGTGTCTTCTCCCCTCCCCTGCATCGCCCCTCTTCTCCCCTTGTCCTGTACCCCTCGTCTCCACCGTTGACAAGGCGGATCACGTCCCTCCAACTGACACTCCCTCCCAGCCCCTTCCCTGCCTCTCAGGTGCCCATCAGGTACTTATGACTCCTCCTCCCCACACGCCCTACACAGAAGCAGTGTCTCCTTCAGAGGAATCCTGGTGTCATCTCTTAATGCGCCTTTCCTGTCTTTAATCTGTAGATTGAGATGATAACTGGGCAAGAGCCGTTCCCCGTAGTCACCAAGTCTCCAGCGATTTGCCTGTCTCAGCTTTTAGGAGGGAGAAAAAAGGCAGACGTCTCCTGGGGAGGTGAGAACTTTCTACCTCTGAATGCCAGTCCCCTGTCCCTGTGCTGTATGCCCAAGTGCACAGGGTGTCTTCTCAGTGTCTTATATAATCTCATTGAATTTTTGGAATCGTCTTATGAGGCAGGTACTATTATTGTCTGGATTTTACAAAAGACACTAGGGAGACAGGAAGGTTAGTGAGTTGCCCAAGATCATGCAACTCAGACGGGCTGGCACTGGGATTGTGCCCTGTCCTGGTCTTCGTCACCCTCTTTGGGATTTCTTAGCCCGGCTCTACGCCTGAGGCCCGGTTCCTCATTAGCAGGCTGAGCTGGGGATGGGGTAACGAGATTACTCTGTAGATGGGTAGGGGTTTGGGATCAAGAGCTGAAGGGATGGGGTGTCCAGTGGTGAGATACTGTGGTCAGGTGGCGCTGGCAGCAGCCTGCGGCCGTCAGCCCATGTGCAGCAGCGACTTCTGCTCTCTTTAGGGCAATAAGTAGCCTTAGAGGGAAGAGTACGGTATCGTGTCTGAGCATCTGGACCCTTTCTGCTCTTATTCGAATGCCTCCACTCCCCAGCCGAGTGAGGCAGCCTGGCGCAGGCACTTCAAAGCCCTCTGCAGCTCCAGCTGCTTAGCCCGGCATGGAAGGATGTTCCTGAGTGTCTCTCTTGGGCCCTGGAGGCATTGCCCAACACCGTGTTTGTCAAATGATCAACATAGTCCGGTGTTTTGAAATAAAGTTCTTAAAGAGAAGGCAAAAGGTTTTGTTTTGCTTTGTTTTGTTTTCCACAGAACAGAATTTCTCCGCACCATGGGAGGGGTACGTGATCTCAGGTAGATAGAGAAATCTGTTCTCAGAAAATAGAAACATTGGCCTTTAAGAGAAGTCAGTTCTCGTCTTGAAGGAACTGCATGATGGCGGAGGCAGTTTATAAAGCTCAAGGAGAGTGGAGAGAGAGAGAGGAGGTGATGATTAGTGCAAGTTGAACGGCAGGGAAGTGTATCAGGGGACTGGATGATGAACGAGCCGTTTGGCCCCCTGTGGAGAAGGCATTGGGGTTAGGGGTGTGTGCATAGAGTAGACGCCGGGGCTAGGGCAGGCTGTTTGGGGGTAATGTGGGAAGAGGGAGAGTGATGATACGGGTCAATAGTATTAAGGAATGGTGCCAGGATGAGGCTAGGGGCTGTCTATGCGTTTCGGTTGGAGCGTAGGATTGCAATCGGAACAGCGTATTCAGGGTGCATTCTTTGAGAAGTAATAGAAAACTCAATCCATAACAAATAATGAGGGGATCATCTTTCTTATGAAACGAGAAGTCTGGAGGTGGGCAGGCAAGGGCTAGTGTAGAAACTCAGCGCCCTCCAGACGCAGGCCTTTTAGCCGGTCTCGCTCTGCCATCTCGGCGTGCTGACTCTCAGCCCTCAGGCCTCATGCCCATCAGCCACGCGGAAGGAATAAGCCCGACAACATCTCACCTGGGGCTGTTTACTTCTTACTGAGAAAGTCATCGACTTTCCTAGATGCCTCCCTGATTCCCCGGCAGACCATGTACCTGGTCACCATGTCACCGGTCACAACCGTGCCAAATGGGAGCTCCTGAACTGGGGGAGAGACGGGGAAGTGAGTACTTGGTGTTCCCACCTTTCTGCGAGAGGTAGGTGAGGACGCTGGAGCGAGTGCCGATCAGCCAAACTCTAGCGCCGTCCCGGGCGGGAGACCGAGATGCACGTGGGGGTGGGTTGCAGAGTAGGTAAGAAGGTGACCAGGAAGGTGGTCGACCAGAAGGAACATGGCCTTTTTATTCAGACATCATGTGGCCTAACTCTGCTAGCCACGAAGTTCCAGGCAAGCTACTCACCTTCTCTAAGCTTCGGTTTCCATGTGTGTCTGTGTCTTCCGTGTGGGACACGTGCACTGCTGTGTTAAATGTTCAGCACGGGGCCTGACACTTAGGAGGGACCTAGCAAAGAGGATTTCGTTACTTGGAGTGGTGGGTTCAACAAGGAGGGGTGTATTCAAAGTCAGCTCCCCCATCTCTGTCTTGATCAAAACCTTGATCTTGTACAAGCTTGTCCTGCTGCCTCCGTGTTTCAAGCGGGATCTCTCAGAAGAGCTCATGGGGTAGGGATGGTGTTTGGCCTCTTTGGGGTAAGCCAGAGCCCCACCTGAGCATGGGGGAGGCAGCTGGAAGGACTGGGGTGTGGGGTGCAGAGCTGAACGCACCCTTCCTTAGGAAGGAGTGGGTCTCAGGTGGGGCGTGTGGCGCGTGTCTCATGGTTTCTTCCAACAGCCCTAGAAGCTAAATGTTATCGACTCCATTTCAAACACTAGAAAGCTGAGGCTCAGAGTGGGGGAGTTAGGTGCCCAGGATGTCCTAGTTTGGGGGGTACTAGGGACCTGAGGGCAGGGGAGCGCCCAGGGCATGCTGGGGTCGGGATGGAGACTCGGCCAGGGCTGGGGCCTCCTAGCGTGGGTGGGCGTGGGAGACGTGAGTGTGAGGAGGGCTCCCAGCTTCCCAGCAGTAGGCCATGAAGAGCCTGAAGGGCTCTGTGGTGATGAAACCTTTGTGACTCATTTCTACTTGGCCCACTGGCTTTTCCACCTGAGCGCTCTGAAGCTCAATCAGCCCTGGGGTGGGGGTGGGGATGGGGTGGGGGTGGTGGGAGCCTTGCTCAGAGTGTGTTTTCAAGGCCTTTTTCCAGGACCGGTGTCTTTGAGGCTGTCCCTGAGCCTTTGCACGTATCACTCCATTCCTCAGGTGGCTTTCCCTCCTGCTCACTGAGGCCTGCTTTCACAAATGGGGCACAAACCCCGCTTCTTCCAGGAAGCCTTCTCTGATTGCCCCCCTTCCTTTCACCATATGTACCTGCTACCCATCATCAACTTAGAGGGCACTTGGCTTCTGCAGGTGGGTCCAGTGTTACACAATATGAAAGTGCAGATGCTCAGGGAAGACAAACAAAGGCGAATGTTCTTCATTTCACAAAAAATCCAGTTCTTGCCTTTGTTAAATGTCAGCCGTGCACTAGAAAATGATTTGATGGACGAAAATTAGATTTATGCCCAGGCTACCACCAGTACAGCCTAAGATGAAGGGCCCTGGTATTCATAATCAATCATTTACATGTTTTTTTTTTTTTTAAACACATTAAATTCATTCCCCTCCTCCTCTTTCTCTTTTTGATGGGAAAAACAACATAAAAATAACATTAAAGATTTCTTTTTTTGGAAAAAAGAGGGGGAAGAAAATCTCTTTCTACCCATAAACCCTCTTATTTTTGAACATTCCAGTCTCTGTTCACATGCATGTCGACTTAAATAGCTGCAATCGTGAACTTTTACTTGGCTGCTGGGCTGGGAGCTTTCTGGAAGGAAGCAGAGACCCATGCCATTTGCTGGGCGGCTCGCAGAGCGCCAGCCAGTGGCAGACGCGGGATACGAGGGTCATCATCACCGTCACTATTCTCACTAGCTTGGCGGAGTGGAGTGGGGGGACCGCTGCCTCCATCTGTCACGTGCGAGCATTTCCCCACTTTGATCCTCTAGGAATTGTCTCTGTCTCACTGAAGAGGAGAGCCGGTTAAACGACCTGCCACAGTTACAGAATTAGAAAGTGGCGGAGGTGGGATTTGAACCCAGTACCTCTGAGCTCAGAGCCTAGAGTCTTCTCATTGCAGCAGGATTTCCCGGCCTCAGCATTGTTCACGTTTCAGGCTGGATGTTCTTTGCTCTGTGAGCTGTCGCATGCATCGTAGGATGCTGAGCAGCATCCCTGGCTACACCCCCTGGGTGCCAGGAGCACTCCCTCCTCACCACCCCCCAAATCGTGACGATAAAACATGTGTCCGGACATTGACAAATAAATACCCAGGGTTGAGAACGCCTGTGATACGACAAAGAGCAGCAGACTGGGCTACCTCTTCCTTTGGTGTCCTCTTCCGGCATCTCAGGCTGTATGCACAGTGGGTGCCCAGCCCTGCAGTCGCCTGCCAGGGCCCCTTGCTGTGTGGCTTCGCGGTTGGTCCAGAGGTAGTCCAGGCTGTGAAAGAGGCATTGAAATAAAGACTCACACCCAGTCTTTGCAGCCCTACCTGCCTGGCTCAGCTCGGGGGTGGCCACAGCATCTCCTGGCACCCTAAGAATTTCAGACTCATCCGTCCCACGCTACACCTAGAATTGTTTGGGGGTACTCACACCTATGGTGTCAGGCCTCTGCGGCTGTTGGCACACTCAGTGGTGGTCATTCAGTTGGCACATTCGGAAAACGCAGCCCTCCCTCAGCCCTGTTCTAGGGCATGAGGCCAGGTGCGCGGAACGCGACCTGGCTTCCCACCTCCACTTACCATCCCCGCTATCCTCACAGAGGCCACGACCTGCACGACAGTTCACAGCAGCCCCAACCTAGAAAGTTTTGCTAACTCTACCTCTCCCGCTCCACCCCGCGGCAAGGTGGGGCCCGGGGAATGGAAGCCCAAGGGTAAAGCCTAAATCTGCTTTTTGACCCATGACTCGAGTTGTCCCTCACCCATCTTTGCCCTAGACTTGCTCATTTATTCTTCAGCGGACATATTAAGCATTTATGTTGTGCGAGCCCCATGTTAGGAACCTCAGAAATGAGGCAGTATGAGGGTGTGCAGCGATTCTCAAAGTCTGGCTCGGGAACCTTTTCAGCGGGTCTGTGAGATTCTAGAACTTTCTTCATATACTCTAACTCAAACGGCATATTGCAACATGGTGAAAACAGCGGCAGATAGGGAAATTCAGCCTCCTTCTCTTCAGCCCAACACTAAAGATGTTCGTAAAATGGCAAACGATGCCACCCTTCTTACTAATTTTTGTTTTGTTTTGGAAAATAGGATTCTTTTTCTCGAAAAGATATTATTCACGTTCCTATGAAATGGGTTCATCATTGTTATTTTAAATGAATGCGCGAAGGTGAAAATTTTGTTATTTTTAACTTGTAATACAGCGAATATCAATAGATATAACCCACAAGAATGACAGCTCGCTGAGGCCTCAATAATTTTTAAGAGCGTCAAGAGTGTCTGAGACCGATGGTTTGAGAACTGCTTAATAGGTGGGCAGAGCCTGGGAGCCAACTGGCCTGGTCTCCAGTACCATCCTGGCTTGTCACTAGCTGGTTGTGAACCTTAGGCTAGTTCCTTACCTTTTCCAAGCCTCAATTTTCTCATCTGTAAAATGGGAGCCTAATGGCCCCTTCAGAACATAGACGGCGAGAACTTCTGCTGACTCCTTGGAACCTGTATTCTGCTGGTTCTGGAGGAGAGCTGGGGTGGCTTCAAGGGGGAGGTGGGGAGTGGAACACTGCCAAGAGGAAGGGGGTGGGCCGCCAGCCTCCTCCGCAAGGTAAATATGTGAGGATTGGGAAAGTTGGTCAAAGGAAAGGAATTCAGTTTGTGAAATCGCTTCAAAGGGGAATTGGAGACAACCTGTTTTGCCTTTGATTATTTTGATTGTAACCTTTTAAGTTTTGTAAAACTCTGCTTACTTTCTTTCTCTCCCTCTCTTTTTAATGGGCAGAGGATCCTTCTCAGGGTGCAGATGAGCTGTGCTTTGTTGGGGTCACTTAGGGGACATGGTAGCTGTGTCTGCTTGGCCGTAGCCCTGGGAATGGTTTTGGAGAAGTCCAAAGGCCCAGGTGAGGCTCCGACTGCTGAGGGAGACCAGGCATTAGACCTGACCAGGGCGACTGAGGTGGGGCTTCGCCATCACATATGCCATCCTGAGACAGCAAAGTGGCCCTTCCGTCAGCCTGTCACGGTACTAAATTTCCACCACGTGAGATTTCTTCTTTGGGATAGGGTTCTTGCTTATCAGAAAACCTCTACCAAAGTATAAGTCACAGAACAACTTGTCATCAGTGACTAATGCCTGATGGTGGCCTTTTCATTTGACAACAGAAAGCGGGGTTTGGGGCCATGGAATGGAGGACAGAGGTTTGACCGTCCTGGGCCCTAGTGAGTTTCCAGCCCCCATGTCTTTGCTCTTCCTTCTCCCGAGGCCCCTTGACCTCGTCCCTAGTACTCGGACCTCTCCTGACCTGGAGATGATCTTTAAGTGTAAGCCCCAGGATTTAGCATCCACGCTTCCTGTCCCTCAGCTCCTTTTGGCCTTATTTGTCCCAATCCTGGGTTAAAGGCAAGTAAAGGAAACTGTTATTGGTACTTAACTCTCATTCCACTCTCCAGGGTGCCTTCAGTAGTCTGTTTCGGGGGGAGGGGCCTGAAGGGATGGGGAGGGGGCTGCAGCGACCATGGGCTCTTTTGTCCTCCATAGTCAGGGCCCATACTGACAGCTCGGTGGCCCTGCCTGTCCAGATCACTGGACACCTCGCCCCAGGTGGTTAGAGGCAGCTGGTTGGGAGTGGTTTGGGCTTTTCACAATGATGGTTTCCTGAAAGTCACCCCGACTCCGGGCTGGGGATAGCTGGGTCCAGGCCAAGGGGGGAAACATAGAAAGAGGAAGGCGCTTCCTGTTAGAAAGCAAAGGGCTGGGAGGTGCGGCTGAGGGGAGCAGTGCGCCTGGGCCCCAGAACCGAAGGGACTGTGGGGGGCCCCTGGGCAGACCCCAGGACCCCTCACAGCCTCACAGGTAGACGGGCTGGCATGACCTCCCGTGGCCGGTCTGCCCAGGTGAGCCTGCACACCTCTCTCCTGACCCTCCTCTGGTCCATCCAGCCTGGGGCACTGCCTTCCGTCCACCTGGGTGAGGGCGCTGCTTCTCTCCACGCCCTCCTGGCCCGCAGACCCCAGACCGGTAGCTTTTGAATATGCTTTGAGGAAAAAAAAAAAAAAAAAAGGAAGGAAGTTGAGGGCTTTCCTCTCAGAGAGGCCACTGCCCGGGGAGGCCAAGCCACATATGGTGGCTCCTTCTAGGTCCCTGTAGCTCCAGGAATGAAGGGCTTCCTGGTTGTGCAAGACCCCTCCCCCCCATCCCACCCATGGAGCCCACTACCATCCTGGGCCACCCATGGCTCCTTTCTCTGGGGGAGACATTAAACATATTTAATAACCAGCTTGCCGTGGGTGCTGCTCATTCACAGCGGACAGGCACCGGCTATAACCCCTCCCCAAGGAGACGACCAGTTGACTAGGCCCTGCTTTTTCTTTTTCCTCCCTTGGGACCCAAATTCCATCCACTCACCCCTCTTTTGCTGTTGCCTTCTAGCTCTGGGGTCTTGTTCAGGTGTCAGTTTCTGAACCTGTCAAATGGGTGATGTAATACTAACACTTCTCTTCAGGCTTGATATGACAATTCAGTGATGTGGAAAACTGCTCTCACCGTGGCTGGCATGTCACAGGCTCGTGGGTCATGTTACCATAGGTCCCACTTTGCTTGGGACAGCTCGACTGGTTCCCGTCGTCCCTGTGCAGTTATTGATAGCATTTCCTTTCACTCTCGCCTGTCTGTTCCCCCTATTAATTGCTGGCGTCTCTCTTCCCTTAGCCCGTGGCAGCCTGTGTAGAGGAAAGAAGACTGGGTTTGCTCTGGGTTCGCGTCCCAGCTCTGCCACCAAGCACAGTGTGGCTTTGGACCCATCGCCTCCCTGAGCTTCTGTTACCCCCAGCTGTATGAATAATGTCACTTACCTACCAGTTCTGGTCTGCGCACCCAAAGCCTGGTACACAGGAGGTGCTTAGCTGGGTGGATGACTGACGAAGGCAGCATTTGCTACGACTGGAGAGGCCACGCCAGCCCCCGCGCTGCATCCGAGGGGATTCCTGGTCCCTGAGTCAGGGCCAGCGGTGTGCCTGTGGTCAGTGCCCCCGAGGCCTCACCCACTCACTTCCCCAAGCCACCCCAAGCGAGGCGAGGCGAGGCGAGGCGCAGGTCCCAGCTTGATTCCTGTTGCTCCAAACTGACTTCTCTGGGCACCTGTTTCTTCAGCCTCAAGCCGAGAAGTTGGGCAAGATGGTCTTTCAAGCTGCTGCCAACTGGAGCTGGGTTTTTGGCCTCAGGGGCCATACATTATAATTGGCTTGTGTGACACCAAGACCTTGGTTTGGATCCTGGCTCTGCTTCTCAGCAATAGTATGACCTCAGGCAAGTCACGTAACCTCTCCAGGCCACTGTTTTCTCAAGTGAACAGTGGAGAAATCTAAATGCAGCCAGTGACAGGAGTCGTGACAGGGCTGGTAGGTGTTTACACAGTGCCTCGGGGACCAGTAGGCACTTAATAAACATCTGTCCCCCCTTCACAAGGCTGTGCTCGTGGCAGAAATGCAGCTCTCCCCCCCTCTACTTCCTCCTTCCTTTTGACATCTCCCCCTGGGCAGGGTAAGCAGAGCTAGGTATCCCCGGAAGGACGATGGGAACCTGGTCACCCAGAGTCCAGAGAGGTGTGGCATGTGGCCTAATAAAGATATAAAGTGCAATTTTACCAAGGGACGTTGCAACAAACCACGATCACCGAATGTGTCCAATGTAGAGACAAAATTGGCCTCGTCCTGCACATCACACTCCTTACTCCCTAGGGAGGAAGCAGGACAGTCCAGGCACACATTTCCTGAGCACCTACTAGGTGCTGGCATTTGCACACTCGCAATTCCATTTCATCTTTGCCTCGACCCTGAGGAGTGATGAAGTGTGGGGAGGTGGCCTTGCCTGGACCCAGGTGTGTGTATCACCTACTGAGGAACACATTCCACTACCCGGCCCCACCTGGGGGCCCCTGTGCTCTTTCCATCCCTCTCTCTGCCACAGAGGCGCTTGCCCCTTGGGACTGTCTCGGCTTTCTCCTTTCCCATAACCCGAGACTTGCCTCCCACCTACTTCTCAGGGATGCTTTGAAGATGGATAAGGACGTGTTTTCCCTGAGCTCCCGGAGCCCTCCGGGGGCCTCACCCGGGCAGCATGTTATTAGCCGGAGCACAATGACAGCAGCCGCACAGCCACAATGAATGCTCTCCAAACATCCTGTCGCCAAGGCCGGGGACAGGCGTCGTTAACCCCGTTTTAGAGGTGGGAAAGCTGAAGCCGGAATGATCGTTCGTGACCTGCCCGCGGTGCCGCGATGAGTCAGTGGAGGCCAAGGGCAGCCTTCCTCTTCTTCTGTTCTCCCTCCTTTCTGAGAAAAAGAGGGTAAGAAAGAAGAATTACAACTCCCGAGAACCTCGGGCCTCTCCTTGGTGTGGGAAGAGGGACAGTCAGACTTGGAGGCTCTAGCCTGGCAGAGCCTGGCCTGGGGTCGGGATGGAGACAGATGAGGAATCCACAGGCCTCTTCCTCACTGAACGCCAGCCCCAGGTGGCAGTGCTGGGGCACTGTGCCCCAGCTTTTCTCTGGCTATTACTTTGAGGCTAAGACCATGAGCGAGGTGGTGGTGGTGGGTCCTGCTTCTTTTAGCCTAAAAGAAACGAAACTGATATCAAAGAAGGAGCGGGAAAGGAAGGGCAAAGAACTCACATTTGCTCAGTGCCCTTCATGTGCCATGTACTTTATGTGCAGTTTGCCATCTCATCTTCCTTCTACCAATGAGGAAAATAAGGCCCAGAGAGGTTAAGCAACTCGTATCAGGGTTGCACAGTAGGTGAGAAGCCGAGTCGGGATTCCGGCCCAGCCTCGTCTGGCTGGAAAGCTGTTGCGTTGGACGTAGCCTTCCCTGCCTCTTGGGAATTTCTCTGGGAGAAATTGGCTTCATGGCTGTGTGACTTGTGTGATTTCACAGGGCCCCCACTCAGAGGGACACTGCCCCTTGGTTTAATTGATTCTGCTGTCAGTCACTATCTTGAAATTCTTAATAATCTTTGAACAAGGGGTCCTATATTTTCATTTTTCACCGGGCCCTACAAATTATGTGGTTAGCCTTGGGGTTACACACAAAAGGCTACGGGACCAGAGGCATCTGACTTGCAGAGGGCCTTGGGCCAGTCGCTGCTGTTCAGTGTCCCATCTGCACCATAAGGAGCCTGGGTGAAATGGCCAGGTGGCGCTAGCATTGTATTCATAACGCCTGAGCCACAAGTTTGATGGGAAGAAGCCACAGGCTTTATGGAGACAGAACCTAGGATTCAGCATGGAGAGACTAGTACCCGGCAGAATTTTAGAATGACTCATAGGTACTAGAGGCCAAAGGAAGGGGACACAGGAGCCCTTTGGGATGCTGTGGGTTGGTGGAGGGACCTGTTCCTATTCCAGCTGTTTGTCCGGGAAGTTGCTGAGAAATCGTCGACATATATAATCGTGACTTTTGATGATCGAAACTGAATGGAAGGCCTGACCAGCTTTTTCTTTCAAATAAACTCACTTTGGCTACTTGCAAAGTTATCACCAGGGGCGACTGTGGACTTATTTCAATGGCATCGCTGTAGGGGATGCTTTGGCGCCCTGAGCCTATCTCTGGTGTTAGTCGCATCCGTGGTGGGTGAGTGGTTCCTACTCTTGCTCACAGCCTCTCACCTCAGGCCCTGGACACAGGACTCTGATTTTCTGTCTCAGGCCCACTCAGCCTTGTTCAGAGGTTCCAGAAGGATCTAGCAGCTGGGAAGTCAGAGGTTCCAGAAGGATCTAGCTCCTGTGCTTACAGGGTGATTTTAAAAGTACCTAGTAATATTGACTTTTCTTCCTTCTCTGACTCATTCTCTCCACCTCTCCTTACAGCTTCTGGGGTCATCTCCTCATAAACTGTGTGAACTCTAGTCCCTGTCCTAGGTTCTTCTTTTTTGGGGAACACAAGGTGATATTGGGGTACGGCTTACAGCTGATGGCTCTGCCTGGGCTGACTTTTGGAAACTGAGGCCCGAACTTTTGTATCTCATCGCAGGTGGCACGTCTTTCATTTTCCAGAAGGGGCGGTTTCTGACAACAGCGAAGCAAGCCCTGGACGGGCGGGTGACACATCACACTCGGTGTGCACTGGCCGCTGGGGTAGGAGCCAGAGTGGAGGACCGGCCCTTGCCAAGACTCAGCTTCAGTCTGATCGTGGCTGTGTCTTTAGCTGTGTGATCTCGGACCAGTGACTTGGCTTCTCTGGGCCCCAGAGTCTTCGACTGTAAGATGAAGGGCGATAGCACCCAGCTCGCAGGTGTGCTGTGAGGACTGGGCATCTTTGTGAAATCGTTTTGTGGTTATAAACAGCTATACAGACACGAGGTATTCATGGCTGAAAACAAGATGCGGCTGTGAAGTAAAGAAGTGGGAACCGGTGAATTGAGAAGGCCAGTTCCCCATGGGAACCTGAACACACTTGATCAGCGGGAGCATCATTGGAAGGGCTTCCCCAAGAGGCTGGGGGGCTGGGACAACCGTTTTCTGTCTGGAGTCGCCCCTGACGTTGGTTACGAAGCCGCCCTGGTCCTCCGTGGGCACGCCTTAGACGTACTCTTTGTACAGACAAATGGTCTGGGTTCTGAATTTGTTTCGTGGGCATTCATGAGCTAATCCTTGAAAAGAAACACGTGACCTTGCGCTTGGTGGACCGTTGGGGCACCAGCCTGGTGGACATGGGTCCAGGACATTGGCGTCGGTGTGACGCCGGAGAATTCAGGCGCTAATGAGGTAATGTTGAGGCCAGATCGTACCCGGCTTTGTAGGCCAAGGTAAAGTTTAAGTCCAATCTTTGCCACCAGCTGCCCTGTACCTGGGCTATGCCCCTCCTGCTCTGAGTGGAGTCTCATATGCAAAATGAAGGGTTCAACTAACTAGGCGAGTATTTCTCGCCTCTAAAATGTCCGCTTTTAAAAAGCACCAATTCCCAGGCTGCACCCCAGTCAACAGCGTCAGAATCTCTGGACATGGGGCCTGAGCATCTAGGTTGATTCCCAGCCCACTCCCCTTTGCCAGAATCGAAAAACGCTGGACCAGAAGGTCTTCAGGGAACATCTCCTGTCCTTCTGTCCATGTCAGCCTCCTCCCTGGGCTCAGACAAGCTTCAGCCAAGGCCAGCAGCCTGCCTCGCCGCCAAGCAGCCGAATCTGCAGAAAGAGGCAAGGGGCCCGGCTCAGGCCCTTCTTCCTACCCGCGGAGCCCGGGACCGAAGGGCGCGGGGCGGCGGCCCCCCTTGGCCTGCGGGATTTTGTTTACTGCGCACATTTCACTTCTACAGGAGCCGCACAGCTGCGATCTTGCCTCATCGAAGTTGCCAACAATGCGGGGCGGCCTTCACCCCGCCTGCTCATTTCTCAAGTTCCTCTTTTGGGCATGTGCCTGTCCCTCCGCGTTCCCGTGGCTGCGTGGAAGTGGATCGAGGCCCAGAGGGTGACTAAGAGGGGAAGCCCCTGCGCGCGAGGCTCCCAGCGGCTCCCGGATTGCGTAAGGGCTATTTTTGAGGCGATTGCAGACAATCTGATGAATCATAGCGAACACACATGGCTCCGGCTGGGGACGGTCCTTCCTCACGCTGCTGTGGAAAGCGGAGCTTCTCAAAATGAATCAGCAGCAGCCGATCCCCGGGCCCGTGGGAGGAGGATGGGGTGCACATTACGCATTTCCAAAGTATTGGGGTGTGGCCTCCGCGGTCTGGGCGCGGGGGCTGCGGGGACCAACTCTTTGGTTTTTTTCAGTTGACTCAGAGGACCTCCCTCACACACCTGAGCCCGCCACCTGGAACCTTGTGACACTCGATCATGGAACAAAGTCCCTTGCACTTACCAGGGATGGGGACTAAGGAAAGTCTGACAGGTGCGGCCCAGCGAAGCTGTCTGATGCTGACACACAAGCTCTGAATCCAGAAGCCACAGAGGCCTCCTCTTGACTGAGTGGCCTATTCGAGAAATTCCTGACCCTGAGGAGAAGGCTCAAACCACTCCCGTTAGGGAGAGGGGAAGTCCTTCCCGCTCCTCCAGGCTCAGAGGCGCGGTGAGCTAAGAGGTGGTGGGGAGCCCCCCCGAGTTTGGAATTAGATAATACTGGGTTTGAGATCCAAATTCAAAATGGTGGCTGGGAGCAAGTCCCTGCACGTAGCTGACCCTCATCTCTGTCATTTGTAAAACCAGGAAAGGATATCTGCCCGTGAGACCGTCCTTAAGCCATGAGGATTGCATAGGGCAGCAAGGTACAGATGACAATGAGCCAGACTCCACAGCCCGGAGTTAAGTCCTTGCTCTGCTCCTTATTAGCTGTGTGTCCTTAAGCAGGTCACTTAACTGTTCTGTGCTCCAGTTTCTTCATGTTTATATGGAGATGATATAATGGTACCTTTGTCATAGATTTTGATAAATAAGCTAATATATGTCAAATCGAAAGGAACGTGATGAGTTTTCAGAAAGTGAGTATATAAAGTGAGTATCATAGCAAGTTGTCGTAGATTTATTACAGCCAGAACTCAGGAGAGGGTAGTCGTCATTATTATCATCATTCCTATTTTTTTTTCTGGAGGGCTGGAGTCAATTTGGATAAAAGCTGAGGCTGGAAGGCACATAGGAGAGACAAAATCTGAGGATGAGAAGACTGTAGGAGTCAGACTTTGGGCTCCTTTATATTTCCGATTGGTTTGGTCCGAGGCAGAAGGAGGCTTTGTGATTGGCTGGACAGTGGGAGAGAGATGGGGGCCGGGGCGGGGTAGACAGTCTGCGCTGGAGAGGATTGGAATTTCAGGGCGACCCTATTTATCTGTCTGCGAAGACTGAATGACTTTGCAGATGGCCCAAGAATTCACACCGTGTGGAGACCCTGGGGACTGGCGATGCCCCAGCAGACCTCTCGGCCCCACAGTGGGATCAGGCGGCTGAGGTCGAGATGAGAGTTTCCACTCCCGTTTGTTTGTCAGAACAACATGCTCTGTTGGGCAATAGCTGAAAATGTGCGAGATTTTCTGTGTCTGCTGCTGCTGGCGGACATGTTCTCTTCCACACATGCGGTTGGGGTTTGAGATTCTGGCCAGTAGCTCTTTGTGCATAAGCCTTACAGCTGGGTTTGAGGTTAACCTAATTTCTGGAAACAGATGTCCTAAGAGAGTGCTCCTTACCCCTGGCTGCAAATCTGAATCACAGGGAAAGCTTCGAAAAATAATACTGCTTGAGCCGCACCCCAAAGGAATCGAATTTGAACGTCCACGGGCAGACGTAGGCAGTATATATTTCAAAAGCTCTCCAGATGGTTCCAGTGCATATGGAGGCTTGAAAGCCGCTGCTCCGGTCCATCCCGATGCTCCTCCGGACTGAGCTTTTCCCCTGCTTGCTTTCCTCTCGAATGACCTGCCCCTCCCCGCTCGCCTCGTCTCCCTCTTCCCTCGTCTCCTTTCCTGTTTCTCTCTGCTCCACTGCAGCCTGCTGTGATCCATTCCATTCGCAGACGTGCCAATGAGCGTGCCTGGCTGACTGGTTCGATCATTCAAAAAGTATTTACCGAAGGCCACCTGTATCCCAGGTACCGGTCCAGGAAGGGCAGACGACAGCAGGTAGCAGGAAAGGACGAAGTTCCTGCTGTCATGGAATTAGAAGGTAAAGATCAGAGATGAGCCAACAAAGAGGGGATGGTGAAGGATGGAGGAGAGAAAAATAAATCAGGGAAAGGGGGTGAGAGTGATAGACAGGTGGTCAGAGAATGTGACCCTTGGGCAGAGGCCTAAATGAAGGGAAGTGGCCATCGTAAGGATAGGTGAGGATAGAACATTCCAGAAAAAAGAAAAAACGTTATGAGAGGCCAAGGAGTGAGCGTGCTGAGCACATTCCTCTCCAGTGCATTTCACTCCACACGTTACAAATCATCCTTTTATTTATCATTTATCCTATTTCGATCTTTGAAATGCTCCGCTATTTTATTACGTTCAGTCCTAGCTAGTTCCTTTTGACTTGGCTCAATTAACAGGTAGGGATGTAATAAATGGTACTTCAGAGTTTTGCTGATGGAGAGGGTGCTGTCTCTTGGGGCTCAGTTCAAATCTGGATGTTCTGCCTGACGACCGCATGTTAAAACCATGGGCAGATTTAGAGAGAAAGTAGAAATTGGTCGTTTCAGTTATTGTTCACCATGGTAGCCCTCTAGATCTCGTGGATTTTTTGCTTGATGGTGTACTCCAAAAACAGGGGCACCAGGCACCCATCCAGATTCAAAATAGGTGCCCTCATCTTCTTTTCTTAGCTGCCACATGTTTATGGGGGCAAACATAATCATCCAGACAAATGACAGTAGCAATACACCACGGTCTGCCCCTGGGCTTTTGGAAGGGAGGAAATAGGGCCTTACAGAGAAAGGAGCTTGTGGACTTGGAGATGAGTTTAGAGATTATCCCGTGTCCAGTACCCTTCACTTGAGAGACTAAGGGGAAGTGACCTGCCCAGGTCGCCACGATCACATCTCAGATCCAGGACTGAGCAGCAGATTCCCGTGTCTGGACTCTTGTTTTCCTTCTCCAGTTTTTCTGGGCCAGTACAGGGCTAAGGGGACTTGGGGGTGGCAGGGCAGTGGGTTCTGGTCTCACCGGGATGTGTTTGGATTTCACGAAACGAAACACCATCCTAGATTTCCCTGGAGTGACTCCTCATGGAATCCTTTGCCTGTAGTGTCCTCCCTGTGTCCGCCCTCGCATGTCCGGATCCTCCCCAGGCCACCTTTTCAATGCAGTCAATGAATAAATACATGAAATATTGATAAGGCATTTCTTATATGCCAAGAGCTCTGCTGGGGACTGGGGCTCCCTTATAGAGCAAGGTAAACATGGACCCTGCCCTCAGGTGCCGGCTGGATCTCTCAATTTGGAAAAAATGGCTCTCATCTTAAACTTGGGCCTGTTGTCTCTGCTCCGCGTAAGATACCACCCTCTGTGTGGCAACGGGATTCGTGACTCATCCCTGGAGTCTAAGCTCCCCCAGAGCAGGATTAGTGCCCAGGTTCCTGGACGTCTCTTCTAAACACGTGGCTCAGCCTCTGACCCAGCTGCCTTTGTAAGGTAGTGAGTTCTCTGTCACTATCCGACTGGGAGTAGGAGGACGAAGGTGTCAGAGGGTTAGGCAAGGGACCCTTCTTCCTCCAGCTGAGAGTCTCGGTTCCTCATGTGACATCATTATGACACCTGCATTTACTGGATGCTGACCATGGCCCGATGTGGTGCTTTGGGCTTTGTATGCACATGTAGGTCTCACATCCACCTTCTTCAGGAGGTGGCATTAAAACCTCTGGGTTACAGAATGGGAGACAGAAACCGAAACATATCAGAGCTTTGCTCAGGGATGCTCGGCTTGGAAGTAGCCACAAATAAATTCAAGCACGGGTTGATTTCTCTGTCTGTATTTTTCCAACTGAAGATTATTAACTATTAGTAGGTTATGAAATCAATTTTGTAGTTCATGATAAATATTTAAAAGGGAATAGAATAGAAGAGAAAACATAAGTACATTGCTTATATTAAGACTTAACAATTGGTTTCTAAAATTTTTGTTACAGATACACATGTTATGTGTCATGATATAAAATCTTTTTCTTGCTCTAAAATATTCAAAAGCCACTGCTCTAGGCTGAACTGCCCCAAACACACTTTATTCAATTAATAACATTTTATTGAGCACCTACTGTGTGCCTCAAATTACCTTTGAAACTGAATAGTTACTTCTCCAGAAAGAAAGTGAAGTCACTTTGACAGACAAGCCCCTGCCCTTCTTGGCTGTCCTCCTCACCCCAGTGAGTTGACATCCTGGTCTGCCCCCGACCCAGCCTGTGGCGAGGGAGGGAGCTGCCTCATCAGCCTCCCAGTGAGGCCGCAGCACGAACTACTGGGCTGAGTCCAAAGTGCTGTCTCTCCAGAGTGTGTCCTGTCTAGACAATCCTCTCTGCGTATCACGGCAGGATGACGTATGATGGGGACGCATCATTGAGCTGCTTGGGGCCTGGGCCACCATCCACACACCTGCGTAGCTGGGAGGTTGCTCAATCCACTAAGCCCAGGTGCCTCTCATTATTTTAGGATGTGCTTATCATTTCTTTCCATTCTTGAAGTAGAAACCCTGTGACATGTTTCCAAAATTGGAGGCAGGGCAAGTGGTCGTAACAGGAGCCACATGACGAGGGAAGATGGGGAGAAGGGAGGAGGGGACAGCTCTTCCTCCGTATTTTCAAGTCTGGGTCACAGAACATCAAAGCAGACAGAGTGTCCTTAGATATCACCTGATCCAGCCCATTATTTTGTAGATAAAGAAACTGAGACCAAGAAAGAGGAAGGGATTTCCCAGACAACAAAGCCATGATGCATTTAAAGCAGCCATTGTCCTTTAGCTGTGTTCTGTTGGCAAGTGACAGGGCACTGGCTGTTGAGTTGTCAACTAAAGGTGCCTTCACACAAGTTTTCCTCCACAGCTCCAGGACCGACTGGGATAGAATCTCTCCCTCAGCCTCACTCCTGAGTCCTGCATCCCCATAGGAGGCAAGGTTCAGGGCAAAGCAACGAAGCCGCTGTCTGAGATCTATACACACCACAGCCCCGGGCCAGAAGGAACAACACTGGTTTTTCCAAATCAAGGCAAGCTAAGCATTTGCCAAAGCAAAGAGCAGTGTCACCAAAAAGAGCCATGGTTCTTATTCCGACTAGAATCCCTTTGGCAATGCCCTTGGCTGGCACTCTCAGACAGCCCGTTCTGAGCCAGCACTTCATGGGGGAGGACAGAAGGGAGCTTTTTCCTGGGCAGCTGTTGGCAAGACACATGGGCAAGTCACATGGGCAAATCACAGGCAGAATTGGCCCCCAAACAAATAAGACCATGTAGTCCTGAGCTTGAGCAAACTCAGAGTAAGAAGGATCCACAGAACATCTGAGCTGGAGGGAGCTTTGAGAACGTCCCACCAGAGGTTCCCCAAATGTTTCCATGGCACCTGAGGCTTCCCACCCTCTTTGACCAGGACAGACCTGCGCCAGGAACACGCATGGTGATTCTCCTGCAAAGGCTTTCTCATAAGCTCCACGCGGTGTCTTTTCCACTTCAGATTTGCCCCTCATACCGCAGAGTCTTCCAAGGTTTAAGACTCAAGTGCTGGGGCCATTGGTACCATAACCGGAACCTGCTGCATAGCACTTTTCTGCTCCAGGCTCCATTCAAACTGGGCAGTCATCTGCGTCACCGGGGAATTGCCTTGGAACATTATTATCACGTGTGGAATATGCTAAATCCACAACCCGAGGAGGCTTTCTGGGTGTCGCGCTTTCGCCGTCTTCATGGGGGAGAGATACTAATTTGTCCTTTACTTTGGAGGGGATGTCCTAGCCTTTCCCAGAACCTGTTACCACTGATGGGGCAGGACCTTGAATCTTCACGGGGTTCGTCTCCCACCCTCTGGAGTGCTTGTGTCTTGTCAAGACCTCCCCGGTACCGGTCGCTCCTTACTCCTACTTACTGCTCAACAGGAAGTCACCGACTTCGTTGACCAAGGTGACGTTCTGTCCAGATGGGTCACATCTCTTCAGGCTGTATGATGACGGAGAACGGAAGAGTGACTGCAGCCCTCGGGGAAGACTGCGAATGTGTAATATGGTCCATGCCACGTGAACATCAGCTGCTCCTGGTCCTCCTTCCTGAGCGAGACGGAAGGGACTCATCCATCAGCTCAGTGGACACATTCCATCCGCGCTGTGTGAGCTGCTCAGCAGAGATGCTGCACACAGCACGGCGGTTACGATTAGAGCCACTGCTTGATCAACAACAGTGTCGGCCTCTAGACCTTGCTAATTTTTCTTAGCGGCCAAACTGGCAAATTAAATAGAGATATGGTGGGAACTACCACCCCCATATCTCTCAGATCTTTGAGGGTGGCACTAATCTCTCTCACGATGCAATATTAATTTTGATTTGCTATCTCAGCTCATGGAGGGTGGGTGGAGGTGGTTTCCGAAGTTTCTATTTGTCTTTTCCCATTGTGACAATTTTTACTTCACTGGCTGAGGAAACAATACGGAAGTTCTGACAACTGTCAGGTCTGTCTATTCCAGTTTTGTATCCAGGAACCGAGGAAATGACCACTGGGTGAACCTGCAGACCTACTGTGAGTTAGGCCTGAGCCTGGACTCCATTTTATTGCCTGGCCTTAGGCATCCTCATTCTAACAGGGGCCAAGGTAACATTATGGGTCTCATGTATCAACTCAGATCCTGTATCCAACAGTCCTCAAAGTTTCCAGGTAATTTTTTTTTTTTTTCTGAGTAAAACCCAGAAGTCTACTTTGACATGGTGGTGCAGGGTCTTTCTTTCTGGGGATGAGTGATGGGGGGGTTGGTCTTTTTTTTCAGTCTATGGGCTCCATGTCTGAAAATGGGCTCAGGTTTGAAAACTTGGCAAGAGAGCCTGGCGCTTGATTGATTCTGATCGCATAGATTGAGCAACTCCCTCGCTGGCTGCTCGTCGAGGCTGCGTTGAGGAATGTCTTGGTCTATTAACCATCTCCGTGGCTGTCTGTGGGTCAGGCCCCTAGCCGCCTCTGTGACTTTGCTGCTCATTACAATGTTTGCGCTCATCTGGCTTCTGATGGTTAAGTGCCATCTGGCAAGTATTGTTTCGAGATCCCATCGCGCCCATTCCTATCAGGGCAGTCTAGCACATCCAGAGTTTTCTGGCTGAATAATGTCATAACTCGGCCTTAGTCATGGGTTTGGCAGTCAGGAGATGAGGTGGGGGTCTAAACTGAGCATGGTGTGGGGGCATATGTTTTCTTGCAACACAGAGAAAAGCAGATAACTTTCTGCATCGTTTTAAAGCTCGGCAGGAGTGCTGGTGTTTACCAGGAGTCTTGGGCTACTTCTGCTGGCTCAGACAGTACTGGAAGATGTGGGGGTTTTGAGGTTCTTGCATGCATCCACACTAATGTGCTCGTTCCAAGTCTCGGGTACCTAGTTCTTTCTGATTAAAGCTCTGACCTTGGCATCATAGAATTGCCAGGGTTGAGAATTTTCTGGTGCTCTGTTACCAGAAAACCAAGACCTGATTCTCGGTCTTTCTATCTTCTATATTCTGACTATAGGAGATGAGATCTCTTTAGATGCTGCCAGAGAGGCCCTCTGACTTTGACACTTTGCCTTAAATGGGTGATTTTCATATGGGACCATTAAGTTCCCATAATGTACTGGGAACTTTCTCCAGTATGTTAATGGTATGCAGTGAAAGTCGTCCAGTTTTAGGGACCTTGTAATTAGCACCCCATCTAAACCTCTCAAAAGCCTGAGATACTGCACCCCAAGTTCATTTCCTTCCAGAGCTAACCTATCCCCGTCTGCCGCCACAGTCTTCACCCCAGAAGCTGAGCATGCTCCCCTTATCCTGCCTCTCCCATCCCCCCTTCCCCTAGTGCTGGAGTACTCCTTGTCAGCCAGCCTGGAAATGGGCGAGCCAGCTCCCAAAGCCCATTTTAATCCTTGTCCTTAGATCACCCCACTTCTGGTGCTAACTCTCTAAAGTCAGGTACTCTGGGAAATAGATTCTGGAACAGAAATTAGAATGCAGGGTGTTTAATGGGGAGGACTTTTGGGAACGACACTTGCAGGGGAAAGAAGAATGTAGGACCGGGTAGAGGGAAGCGCTGAACTCCGATGCAGTCACAGCAGAGGCCTCAGTCAGTCCCATGGGAGCTCTGAAGCTCGCTGAACTCCGATGCAGTCACAGCAGAGGCCTCAGCCAGTCCCATGGGAGCTCTGAAGCTGAGTTGGCCCTGCAGAGTTGTCTTAAACTGAGGTGTCAGAACCTCTATATGGACCAGTAGGAAGCTGAGATAACTGAGTGAGGCAGCAATTCCTGGGGAGGGATAATCACTGGGCCAACCAGGATCTCAGTCCTAAAAAGGGACCCAGGCAGAGGCCACAGCATCCTCTACAGCAGTGGTTCTCAAAGTGAGGTCCCCAAACCAGCAACATCAGCATCACTTGGGAACTTGTCAGAAACACAAATTCTCGGGCCCCACCTGCTGACTCAGAAACTCTGGGTAGAAGATCCAGCAGACTGTGTTTTAACAAACCCCCTCAGTGAGTTTGACACAGAGGGAGTTTGAGTTCCGCAGTACTACAAAGAGCGAGATCTAGCAGATCATTTACAGAGAAAAATCCTTCTGCCCTAGGTCAGTTTCAACATACATTCAGAGAGGCATATTTGATTGGTGGGACATGTGTGCATAGTGATATCTATTTATAAATGATTTCCTTGATCTATTTTTAAAAGTACGTTCCTGTGTTTCTCAATGGACTGAGGCATGAGGGCAACTGGCTCATTGCTTTCACCTGCTTGGGTACTGAGGCGTTGCCCAAAGAAAGTTCCAGCAGCTTTCCGGAAGTCCCTGGGTCCTGAGCGGCTTGGGTCTCTAGGAATACCAACATCAATTCCAAACAGCCCAGTGGAAAGGGTGTGGGGCTGGTATCGAGAGAACCTGAGTCCGCAGCCTGGCTGCCCCAGCTCCTGCCTGTGGGACCCTTTCCCTTTCTTATCTGTTCAGAGAGTGAGCTTGATGGGAAGAGCGAGAGGAAATCACACACAGTCACTGATAAAAGTGTGAGCTGTGCTTTCGCTTTCAGGGTCCAGCTCCGCGGTAGCCACACGGTGTGACATCCCTTCCCGTCTTGGGGCTGTCTCCCCATCTACAGAGTGGAAGGGCGTGGATACTGACAGATTCGAGGTTTCTCGAGTTCCACTGTCCCAGTGCCTGTGACTGGGATTCATGTTGGTCACCCTGTCCCCCAAGCATCCAGGACCCAAGGCTTCAGGAAGCGGGGGAGTCTTCCAGAGTGTTTAAAATCTCCCTTCGCATTTGGTCCTAGCTCCCGCCATGGCCTCCGCGGTCCCAGCTTTGTGACTGGCATCCTGAGATGAGCCCCTGGCCTCCTCCTCAGCGTATATGCTCCAGCCCCTGTCTCTTCCTAGTCTTTGGGCCAGCCAGCCTTCCCCTGATCTGACGGTCTGCGCATTACCGATTCCCTCTCCTGGAACATTCCATCCCAGCTCCTCACATGGCTGGCTCCTGCTCATCTTCTGGGTCTCAGCTCATCATCACCTCCTCAGAGAGGCCTTCCCTGATGACCCCACTAAATTATCACCCACTCCCTTGACTCAGTTACCATCACATCAGCTCATCTCTTTGCCTCCAAGCGCTTTTCACAATCTGAAGCTCTCTGGTTTTGTTTTGTTGTGAGTTTGCTTGGCTGTTGTCTGCGTTGTCTATCAGAATGGGTACCTCTGTGAGGCTGGAACCTCCGGTCTGACCTTGCTCCAGTGAATGACCCTAGCACATAGTTAATGCTCAAAAATATTTCCAAAGGGGTGAGAGAGTGGGGACATGCTCTTGGGCGCTCAGGCGAGCCCTCTCTCCCTCCGCCCGCCTCTCCTTGCCCAGCCCCCTTTGGCTCTCATCACTGAAAAATGGGTTTCAACAGGCAGGCCCATTTCCTCACGCCACGTTACTGCACCCGTGGCTCATGCCAGACTCAGGAACTGACAGGACGTGCCGGATGGGCTGGGCCTGGCCCTGCTATCGTGGGTGCCCGCTCCTAGCTCCTGGCTCCCCGCAGCCTCCCCAGGCGTTGGAGGCTAGGAGAGCGCAAGAGCGAAGAGAGTCAGGGGTTGGGCTTGGCTTTGGCTCCGACGAACCAGCAAACACGGTTTTGAATTTCACTGAGGCTGCGTCAGCAGAGCCTGGGTTATGCCAGCCCAGGTGGGTAGGGGCAGCGATGGAGGATGGTTATGTCACCAGTGAGGTGTGATGGTGTAACATAGGGTGATGACACTGCGCAGGCCCAGAGGTAGTGTCGACAAACATGGGCATGAGCTGGGAGGTGGGAGCATGTTGGGGTGACCCCTCAGGGAAGGGAAGAGAAACAGTCATTTCCTGACGATGTGGACCGGGTGCCAGGTGCTTTCGCATGGGAATTCCACGAGGATTTTTACACTCACTTGATATCTTACTGATGTCACTTTTATACATGAGAAGATCGAGTCCAAGAGTTAAAGTAATGTGCCCAAGATCATTTGGTCCAGGTATAGAAAGGGGACCCAAAGGCAGTTCTGTCACAAACCTAAACCAAGCTCTTCCTAGAGACTCTGGGTGAATGCTGTGGCCCAATTACTTCCTTGCTTTGTGAGTTCGGTCAGGTTTCTCGAATGCTCTCTCTGTTTTCTCAGTTATAATGGAGGTATCGCTGATCCAGTTCGGGTGAGAACTGAATGAACGGTGCTTGTAAAGCACTTAGCAGATGGCCTGGCGCTCTGTGCCCAGAACCATCTCCTTTCTTGGGAGCATAGGAGTCCTTACCCATCGGTGGAGGGAACACCGTGAAGGGAGGAGACTAGGAGGGAGGAAACGCAGAGGTGGGGCATGGGATCATCTCCGATGAGCTCCAAGGGAATGGAAGCCGCCTCTGGATCCCAGGGCGCTGTCAGATGCGGGCGTCCTTTCTTCTGAGGGCCTGCTCGGTGGATGCCTCTTTCCCCACTGTGCGGTGATGCAGGTCAGTCTGCCTCTTACCTGCTCTCTCTGTCGGCAGCGTCAGGTTGCAGGTGGAGCAGCAGCTGAGAGTGCAGACAAAAGGTTCTGGAGGAACAGGGTGTGGAGTGGGCGCCTTCCACGGACCGAGCCCTTTGCAGGGCACTTGGGAGCTCAGCGTCATTGATCCTCTCTTCACGACCTTGAAGAGTGAGATAGTGTTTTCCTTGTTCTCTTTTTCTTGGCGAGCAAACTGATAATCGGAGAAATGAGGCCAGCTCAGCAGTCGCGCAGCCACTCCAGTGAAGAATCCAGTGACAGAGCTTGGATTCGAACGCGTGTCCATAAATCAAAAACTTGCATAGCTTCTGGCCCTGCCATGACCGACAAGGGGTGTGGGCCAGTGCTGCATTTCTTTGGGACTCAATTCCTCTATCTATAAAATGAAGAAGCTGGACCAGATGACCTTCAAGAGTCCTCCCAGCTCTGACACTCCCTGATCTTCCCTAGGATGAATCCTTCTACCTTTTCTTTGCGTTCCACATATTTCCAGCTACCGTAGTCGAAATATGGGAAGTTGTTGGATTTTTAGGTCACAGGCAGCTGAACTGTTGCAATTTCATACAGTTTAGCCTAACACCATTTCACTTCTTAGTAGAGTTTTTCTTTATTCACTGCATCGGTCCTCTAAAAGATTATGAATTCATAAGGAGTAGGGCCTCAAAGAACACTGGAGCTGGCGGGCTTTGGATGGATAAAGGGAAATAAGCTTGGGAGAGAAAGAAAAGTGTCTCCTGAGTGCTAGATGCTTTCGTGGGTGCTTCTATACATAGTCTCTGATCTCGACCACAGCGCTATGAAAGAGCTGTGATTGTCTCCACTTTATAGGAGAGGAAACTCAAGTTTCAAGAATTCAAGTGTCTTTTGATGGGCCACACGGCTTAGGAAATGGTAGAGCTGGGATTTAAGACTAGTCCCCACCTAGCTTAAGCGTTAAAGTTCTTTTCACATGAAGAATCTTCATATTTGGAAGTCTCCATCAAGTGCAGATTTTAGTACCATGTATTGCAAGCAGGAAGATATCTAATTACTTATCTGCTTATTTATTCAATAAATACTTAGAATTCCTACTATTCATAGGATACAGTAAGGGGCTGGGGAAAGGGCAAGAACTAAAACAGACCTGGTTATTGGCCTCACAGAGTCCATAGTTTAACTCCTTAGTCTTCCTCTAAGAAGTTATGAATATATTCCTTATCTACCCACTGATTTGTGAGTCCAGTCATCTATCTATCCATCCATCCATCCACCTATCCATCCATCCATCCATCCATCCATCCACCTATCCATCCATCCATCCATCCATCCATCCACCTATCCATCCATCCATCCATCCATCCATCCACCTATCCATCCATCCATCCATCCATCCATCTGTCCATCTGTTCATCATCCATATAGTCATTAGATTGACTCACATATTTATGTGGTAATTTTTTCACATGCTCATTCATGTACTCACTTAATCATTTTGTTACTCTTTCTTCTCATTTATTCACTCAAACATTTAGAAAATCATTCATTCATTCATTTATTCATTCTGACCCATTCTTCTACTCCTTTACTCCCTTCAGGAGTTCATTTAATGATATGCTAATTCATTTACTCACTCACTCCCACATTCATTACTTTTTTCAACCACTGAGTCATTGAACATTTATTAGTCCTGTTCCGTGTCCCAGGGCACCCAGACACAGTTACATACGAGTTTCAAAGGAAGGCTATTGCTCTCCTTGTCTGTTGTGACACGCCAGTGCAGAAGACTCTCTGCGGTATCTATTTAGTGGGAGAGTCCAGGGAGCTGTAAAGGGCCAGGGCAAGTACCACAGCCTGCCAGCGCTGTTTCCTAATCTGGGAGCCTCTCAGGTGAGGCAACAATCTTCCCACAAAGTGTCACCTGTTGCCACCTCCTAAGAAGTGATCCTCTTGGAGAAGCTGCCAGCTTTCAGCTCTCTGTCTTTCCTCCCTTCTCCTCAGAGAAGACTCCCCTGAAGCTATTGGTCTTCCCTGACTCTGTGCCAGGGCTGAGGAATGACTGGCAGGGTGGAGGCAATGCCTGGCGAGATACGAAGCCTGTTCTGTGAGGCTTATCTCTTGGGCCTGTGTGGCAACTGAGGACAGATGCTAGGAGAAGAGGAGAAGCTTGGCGATCTCATCGGCAACTGTTGTTTTTGTATTTGTCTGGGAATGAGGGCGATGTAAAGGGTGGGAATGGGATGGAGTCGCAGCAAAAAGAATTTAGATTAGACACCTGGAAGGACTTCCCAGCATCAGTGTCGTAAGGTCAAAGGGAGATAGTGCAGCTGCCTTTTATCTTGAATCCATGGTGCAGTATCATCACGCACAGGTGTTCAAGGAATGCTTACCGAACACACAAGACTAAAGGTCCGAAGACTTGGGTCAAAAACCCTTTTCTGTCATTCATTCCCATTGGGGCCATTTCTTTTACACTCCTTTGAGACTCTGTGTCTTTATCAGCCTTGTAGGGTTGTGGTGAGGATTAAATACCACAATATGTGAAAGTGCCTAGGCCAGGTGATGCCTGGCACATAGTTCATACCTGAGAAATACCTGTGGCACCTGAATTCTGGAACCCCTGTGCCCCATGGTAGTCCAATAAAAATGGATCCAACAAGTCGTCACATGATTTAATTTATGGGGGTACAGAATGTCTATTTATGTTGGTTAATAGCCAGCAGGTTTGGGAGTGAGACAGACCTGACAATGTTTAGAGCTGGGTGTGTGATGTGGGGTCTATTGAGGAGGAAGAAGGAAGAATGGACAGAAAGAATCCATGGTGAAGTCAGGAGGACACTTAACCCACCTCCTGGCCAAATGATAGGAGAGGTTTGAGAGGGAAAAAAAGCAATCTAAGATTTTTAAACAGAAGAAACAGATGTTCAGATTTTGCTCTTTGCAAAGGGTGTTCTGGCTGCTAAGGCAGGATGCATCTGAGGGGCTCAGAGTGGGTGCAGGGGGTTCAGCCTGCAGACTCTTGCGGAAGTCCAGGTGAGGTGGCTCAAGCAAGGTGCTGTGATCAAGGGTGAGCTCAAGGCGAGCTGGGTCTTAGCTGCCTTGTCTCTTCGTGAAGGGCAAGTGGAGCAGGTATTGGCAAAAACATTAGAAATTGTTCCAGGCATTTCTCTACAGGATTCTGATAGCAATGAACTCTGCACTTCCTTTGAAGAGGAGTGTTATACTACAAGGCCTTACCAGTCTCCACTCTCTTTGACCCAATAATGTCACTGGAAGACAGTGAGAGGAGATTATCCAAACTATGGAGGAAGGTTTGCAATAGCCGGGAATTCATTATTGAGCACTTATTATATGCTGGGTCCCCAGGGTACATCAGGGAATGTTAAGGAGGAACTATACCTGGGAGAGATTTTGAAGGGCTACTGAGGTCTTTTGTCTAGTCATTTAATCAAAAAACATTTACCGAGCACAGCTATGTGTCTGTGTTCTTCAAGGCTCTGGGTTTACATCAAGAAAGACAGTGTCTGCTTTCTCGGTGTTCAGAACTGTGAGAGCAGAGGTTAGCAGGCCATCAAAATGTGAGTCTTCGTGGCAAAGTAGCAGGCTTCCCTGACCCTCCAAAACTAAATTTGGATCTTCTCTTATTTGCTGTTCTCTGTCCTCCATACTCACACAGATGGGGAACTCAACTTTCTTTCTCAATTCCCACTAGAAGTCATCATCCAAGGCCTTTGTATGTGTAGTAAACTTGACTGAAGATTTAGGGAGATGGAGGGAGGGTCACACTGAGAAGGCAAATATATTAAGTTTGAGTTAATTAACCATCACTGTTCTTTCGGGTTCTTTGTGCAACAGTGTTTTGGCTGCCATGTTTCCCTCACTTTCTGTACCTCTGCTTCTTGGACCATCCTCCTTTACGGCAGAAGAGGTTCCAGTAGTATTTCTCCGTTGGCC
>NW_006439568.1:3204925-3209720 GCF_000325575.1 Pteropus alecto | reverse complement strand
TACATTGTAAGCTCCTTGGAGCACCTAGCTCAGGGCCTTGCCCATAATGGACAATTTGAAAATAGTTATTTAGTGACTAAATGAATGGATGAATGAGACCCCCTTCAGATCACTGCAAGGACATTGTGCTACCCACATCTTTGAGAGGAAGGAAAACAAGTTAACTTTTATCAAAAATAGTGCCACATAGGATTCTGATTTACAAGATGGAATCTAAATATCTGGTTTTGACATTTGCCCTTTTGTCTTCCCTATGTGGGATAGAAAAATGATGAGCGGCATGGCCTTCAGAGTTGAACGCTGTGGTTTGAACCTTGGCACTTGCATTGTATATCCTTGGGAGAACTATTCGTCTTTTCTATGCCTCAGTTCCATCATCTGCATAATGGGCACATTAATAGAACCACATTTAGTGGAGCGGTTTAAATGTAGACTCTGGAACTGGACGTCAAATACCAGCTTTACCACTCGTAAGAAGTGTAATCTTTATAAGTAACTTATTCTCATCATCCTCGTCTTCAACATAGAGATAATAATATTTACCTCATAGGGCTGCTGGGAGGATTAAGTGAATGAACATGTGTGTGCATGTGTTTGTGTGTGTGTGTGCACGCGTGTGTGCGTGGGCGCACTTGCACACCATATATATAGGGCACTTAGACAGTATCTAGCTCACAGTAGGCACTAGATAAGGCTAGCTCATATTTATTTTTACTTTCTTCAGAGAGAAGATGGAATAAGATAACATAGATAAGGTGCTTAGCACAGTTTCCGGGATGTTCTAGCTGTTCAATATCTGTTGGCTGTCATGATTATTCTATATTTTATCAATTTACATGCACGTTCTTTCTCTTTCTATCATCTCTGGAAGATAGAATGCATCCCTCAATTACTTTTGGGATGGAAGGGCTCCTGGTGTAGTTTTTATGCCTGAACTTTAAAGTTTGCAGAATAATGTTGGCAGTTTGGAAGGATCCCCCTGGAGACGATGGTGGGGCACTCTGAAGAAATGCAGCATCGTTCCTGTGGTTATCCTGGTGTTCCAGGTGGCACAGAAGAGGACACTGTGGAGGAAACCGTGATGTAGACAACTTTGAGTTGAAAAGTGACTGAGGATGTGAAGTCTGAATGTGATGAAGTTAAAGAATTAGCTTAAGCAATTTACTTCATTGATGGTTTCCTTTTCACGTATGCACGAGATTGCTATGTAGTAAAAATGCTTCTAAATAAACCTAAAAAAGCTTTCAGCAAGTATAAAATACACATTCTAAGTAAAAAAGATCTATTGTATCATAATTTAGTAGGTAGCGTTTACTTTCTTTTTTTGAGGTACGTGAAATAATGGCGCATCTTACAATCACCAGCATCTTAGATGAATGCATTATGACACTTGGTGTATCCACCTGCCAGTCGGTGTGGTCAGAACAACTAGCCCACTGTAACATGTGCTGTGGGATGAGAGTCAGTAGTGAGAGGAAGAGAAATAGATGTTTAAGTCCTTGCCTGTGGCTGTCCATGGATGCTTCCCGTGGACCGGGACATTGCTTGGGGCAGCCCAGGCCTTCCATGTTCTCCCCTTAGCATTCTGCTGCCAAAGTGACCTGCTCTGGGTTTTCTTGGGTGCCCTGGTCTTGGCTCACTGTCAACTTTCAGGCAAGTCAGTTTGCTTTACCTGAACAAACTGCCTGGGCTCTGCCTGTCCCGTGACTATACAAGGGACAGGTCTGGGTCGGGCAGGTAAGTAGGTCTGATAAGGAGGATGGAGCAATTTCTGGCCTGCACTGCCTTGTAGAGAATCTGGGCTTTCCCTCCAGGGCTCAGGGCATGGGCAAAGGAAAAAAGGGTGGGGACTTGTACCCAGTGAAAGTGATAGGCCTCTCCAAATATCAGAGAGAGAGAGAGAGAGAGAGAGAGAGAGAGAGAGAGAGAGAGAGAGAGAAGAACAGAGTCTTAGAAGTAGGCATACCTTCTTGTTTCCATATGTTCAGGGCTTATGAGAAATCAAGCAATGGTCCCTGTTTCCCATCCCCCTAATGTGAAATTCTCTAGGCTTTCTCTTTTGGTTTTTGGGTTCTGTGGGGAGAGAAAATTTTATGTGTCAAGAAGAGTAGGAGACAATCATTTAATTTGGTGATATGGGGAACAGGTGATGACATGTGGCTGTCAGGGAGGGAAGGGCCCAGGCCCAGGATGGGGTAAGAAGATGAACGAGGTGACTGATGGTAGCCGATGCCCACATTATGTGCTGGGGAGGATTACGAGCACCCACTTCTTGCTGAAAATCGCTCCCAGGGTGTGACTACATATGTTTTGTGTTTTTACTCCCAAGTGCAAGTTCTCTGACTAATTAATAATATTTTAAATATACCTTGCACTGTGAATTCACCTCCCTGGAAAGAAATAATTGATTTGGTTTGGCCATTTCTAATTTTAAAACAATTAAAGGAAGAAAAGAAAAGAAAAAGGAAAAGAAAGAAAGAAATGAAATCTTACAGAGGTAACTCCCTCTGTGTTACAACTGTAGGATGTTGCTGCATTGCTATAACTTATGTATTCTTGATTGGTTCTTTGATTGATTGATCCATTGAGCAAACGTTGATTGAATGCCTAAGATGAGTCAAGTACTGTACTAAGCATAAGGGCACATGGTAATGAAACAGAGGGTCCCTGGCTTCAAGAAACCTCCAAGGTGGTAAATAAGCAAATTCCTATGAAATGAAACATTTGCTGGAGTCACTTGATCTTTACAGCCTCCCTTTGAAGTCGGTATTGTTATCTATCTTAAAAATAATGAAACCGAGACTGCAAGAGGTGAAGAAACAAGTCTAGATAGAGGACTAGGAGTTAAAGGGGGTGAGAAATGATTTCCATTTGGGAGTGGTCTGGAAAAGCTCTGGAGGGCATGGCCTTTGAGTGCTGAGATGGCCCAGAGCAGGTGGAGAGCAGGAACAGCTAGCTCCAGGCTTTGAGGCACAGCCAGGGCAATGGCAAGGGGGAGGTTGAGCTGCTTGGAGACCAGTCACCGAGGCTGTTGGCTAAGTCTGAGCCCCTGGGACCTTCCAATGGGAGAAGCTCAATTCCATGAAAACAGGTCAACACCAGAGTCAGATAAGGAGTAGTTATTGCAAAGCTGCATCGCTTGGAGTTGCACAACTCCAATGGGATAAGCAGCTGTGTTTGGAGGGACAGCTCAGCGCAGGGAAAATCATGGGCAAGTGTCCTGTGCGTCACCTCTATCTCCTCTGAGCAAGTCAGCTCAGCCACATGGGCCTTGAGCCTATGTAAACCAGGGTGGGCACTAGAGATAGCCAAGGGTAGGCACGGGGTTCTTTTTTTGGGCTGTGGCTTCTATTGCTGATTTATTCATTTCACATATATTCACAGAGCACCTACTATATGCCAGAGGCCGTGCTAAAAGATAATTAAAACACCATCTCTATAATCAAAGATTCAGTCTAGTGAAGGGGTGGACCAGAAAACAGTAGATTACCGTAATAACAAATAGCGAACACTTGCTATGTGCCAGGCATTGTTATACGTGATTTGCTGTGTTAACTTTTGGAATCTTCACAACAGGCTGCTTATATTATTATGTGTGTTTTATAGAGGGAGACAGGGACAAAGAGAGATGAAGTGACTTGCTTAAGTTCACAGAGCTAGAAACAGGCAGAACCAAGATTTAAACCCAGGCCAACTGTTCCAGAGCCCAGGCTTTTAACTATTATGTCACATCACTTCTTGTTCATACAACCAAATCAATTGTTTATTTAGTGCAGGATCACCAGATAGGATGCTGCAAGAGCACAAAGAAGGGCTCCCCAATCCAGCTGGTGAAGAGAAGGCCGCAGGACTTATTGGAACAAGAGATTATGTGGGGCCTGAAGGATGAGTGATGGTGACCCAGGCCGAGGACCGGTTGGGGGAAAGTTCTAAGCGATAGAATGGAACCAGAAAGAATGCAACTCAGACTGAAAAATGGACTGTGAGGAGCCCATTACAGCTGGGGAGGGGAGTTGGGCGAAGGCTTCCAGGGTAGATGAAGAGAGAGGCACGGGTCATGGTTCAAGAGGAGCTGGAAGTGGCTTCTGTCTGACCTGGCGTCATCCTGAGTTCCCAAGAACTCCAGGGCCTGTAAGCAGTCCAGTCATTCACAGGCCCACTCGGAGAATCAATTGCCTTTGTGTAAATAAACAATTCCTTGCATAAATTCTTCACATCCAGTGACAAAGGTATCTACTGAGGCCATTCCCTTAGGGCGACTTGGGAAACCAGGGATGCAGTGACTTGACTTTTCCAAACATCAGTTTCATCATCTATAAAATGGGGTTTTGTAATAATCCCAGCCCAGGTGGAGCCTGATGGGATGTTTGTGGTAGACCCAAATTTCTTATTTTCAGCAGATTTCCACATGAACGGACCTTCACTAAACAAGTGGGAGGTGTTGAAACAACAACCTGGAAATGGAGTTTTTAAAAATCTTCGAATATGCAGGAATAGGCTAATAAGGGCGACGTGGTTATTTCTATTTCGTCACCGTCTTCTCCCAGGAACAGCATCCAATGGTTCTCAGGGCAGCGTGTGCCTTAAAAAATTAACCACCCAAAGCGAGTAATTCCGACGGGTGAGATCGAATCAATAAAGCACCACGTACCTCTCGCTTTGCGTGGTCAGCTTCTCCAAACGCCACCGATTCTTTCCTTCCAGGTCGCTGAGTTTGGTTACCTCACTCTTAGTAACTATCAAGGGCTAGTGCTCTTCACCGTATGTTTTAAGACCCTGTAGTAAATTAGCATTC